>NC_041381.1:526732629-526802858 GCF_002162155.2 Triticum dicoccoides | reverse complement strand
ATATGCACAAGGGGTCACCGACAGGTGGCAACGCAGAGAAGGGTAAGAATGTAAAAAGAGAGGTGGTTGGTACAGTTACTTGCACAATGCACTCTACCTAACCCTGACGGCAGGGGACAAGGGCCTTAAATGCCCGTCTGTGTCGCCCAAACAGTGCATAAAAGGACCGTTAGGGGCGCCACCGTTCGCCACGATGGCAATCTTGTCAGCGTTGCATGCCTCCGCGCACCACTGGCTGCACAGCCCTCCGCCACGCGCGCCTGGAGAGGCCCCCAGGGCGACACGTTGGTGGATGCGCTGGAGCGTGGGCACAGAGTGGCCGCTTGCCGCGGCAAGCGCCTTGCCGCGATCGTGGTCTTGTCGCGCCCGGAAGCTTGTCGCTCGCCGAGCCTTGCCGGGACGCGTGGTGCGTCGCGGCAGGTTCATTGAGATGCCTCGGTTGGCCTTCCTGGCAAGCTCTTCTTGCCGGGGCCTTGTCCTCTTGACTTGAATACTTTGTTCTTGAATGGCCCCAAAGGAGCCACGGAGTATCTTGGCGGTCACCCGGCAAGCCCTTGCCGCGGGGCGCTGCAACTGCCCGTGCACAAGTTCGGGGTACTAGGGTACCCCTATTCTAGTACACCGACAGGAGCCCCCGGGCCTGGGCCACACGCGGTGCCGAGCGCTGTTGGGTCAGGCCCAAAACAGGGCACGGGCACGCGCGGCCCGGGTAACGCCGAATCTTGCTCTGTACCCACCGCGCCCTCCCCCAATGGCACGCATTGATCGCGGCATCGTGGGAGAGATCATGGGGGGTTCTTTATTCGGAGGGGCGAAACGTCCGCCCCTCCCTCTTTATAAGCAGGGGAAACAGGGGCAGTTTCCCCACTTCGCCGTTTGTTGCTCCAAGTCCAGAAATCTCCGCCGCTCCCCCCTTCTTCTCAAAGCCGAAAGAGAGCAGCGCTCCGCCCTCCGTCACCACCAGCACCACCACGCCGCCGATCTCCCCTGCCACCTCCGCCATGGCTCCGAAAGCCGACAAGTGGAAGGGCGTGAAGTCGGCCGAAGCGCAGCGGCTCGCAGCGCTGCGGAAGGAGCGGTCCCTCTTCCCCCCTCAGCTCGGCGCCAAGGAGCTGAGGGAGTACTACTACCTTTTCTGGTCGACGGAGACGCGTGCGCACCCGCGCACGAGGGTACTCCCGGCCACCGCATCGGAGCTGGCTCCAACCGGGTACCCATTCTTCGCGCTTTTCTTCTACTGCGGGCTCTGCCCGCCCTTCTCGGAGTTCTTCTGTGATATCATCAACACGTACGGGCTCCGCCTCCTAGATTTCACCCCAATGCCGTCCTCACGATGGCAGTTTTCGCACATCTGTGCGAAAACTTTGTCGGAGTCCACCCCAATGTAGCCCTTTTCCGCCACTTCTTCATGCCTCGGGTCGAGAGAGGAGAGCCACTGGCCGGAGGGATCGCCTGGATCTCGAGAGTCGGCAAGAAGGAGGCGTATCTGGAGGGCGAGCTTCGCAGCAAATGGGAGGAGTGGAGAGCGGAGTGGTGTTGGATTGTTGAGGAGAACTCTTCGCCGTTCACTACCGTGCGCCAAGCTCCAATAGTACGCGGCAACGATTGGAGCAACGTGGCCCCGGAAGATGACAGGCTGAGGATCGCCGTCACCAGAATCGTCCACCTTAGGCTTGCCGGGCTCACTGTAGGCGCTGTCGGCGCAGATTTCCTTCGCCGCCGCATCGCCCCCCTGTAGGAGAGAGGGAGGCCTGCCTGGGAGTTCAAGAACTCGGCGGACATCATGAGGCTGCGCCCGGGCCTCAACTTCAATTTCACCGTCCTGGAGCTGGACGCAATGCTTCTGGAGCTGTTCAAACGCGACCCCCAGCACCCATTCCTGTTGCTGAGGAGCGTCGTTCCACTGTGCAACAATTCGTCGCTCGACCGGATCCGCGCGATGATGCCGTTGTGTGACTCTCACGGAATCGCCCCAACTTGGCAAGAGTCGGCGGATGACGTCGTGTGGGCGTTCTTCGATAGCTTGGAGGAAGTGCCGATCCGCGCCGACGAGCAGAGGAGCCTCACCCGTGACACCACCGACGCGGAGCTGCAGCGCATCGCCACTAGGGTGGAAGAGGCTGCGGCAGCAGCTGCCGCGGGCGAGTTCGGGTTCACCGAGGCGGAGGCAGAGGCAGCAGAGGTGGCAAGCCTTGCCGAGCACGAGGAGTTCACCGGCGAGGAAGATCTTGCCGGCCCCGAGGCCGAGCCAAGCGAGCCCGGCGAGGAGGAGCCCGAGCCTTCGGACAACCTGCCGCAAGTGGATCCCCCGGCAGCACCAAGAAGGCATCTCCGCAGGGCCGGGGACACAACGGGGCGGCAGACGGGTCAACAGCCGCCGAGCCGCGCGACACGCTCTACCGCGGCAAGCACCGTTGCCGCGGGAGCGCCTCCCGCCGCTGTGGCAACTCGAGCGGGACCTTCCCGGCCTGCCGCTGCTGCTCCTCCCAAGCGGGCAAGGGAGCCCACTTCTCCGCCTCGTCGCACCGGAGGGGAGCCGGACTTTGATCTCTCCGCGCTCAGCTCCGATGACGAAGAAGAAGAGTAAGCTTTCTCGCTGTCCTCGTAGTTCTTCAATTTTGTCGCTTTTCATTCTATATCTAACTTGCTTCGATCTGAAACCATTCCTTTTCAGGACGCTGGCCCAGAGAGCGGCGAAGAGGGACAAGGCCTCGGTGATCGTCATCGAAGACGATCCCACCATGTCAGCAGGGGGCATGCCTGAGCCCACCTTGATGGACCCGGCAACGATTCCCCAGAGCAGCCCCTAGCGTAAGTACATGATTTTTACTTCTTGCTGACAGACGCTCATGGTGGCTCTTTCCTCTTACTGACATCTTGATTGTTGAATTTGTGTAGGAGCAGAGCAGCCTCACCGAGAGGGCCCGGAAGCCGACCCGAAGCGCCATCTGCTTCGACTACGCCGCCAAGGGTAGAGTCCCCGGCAAGGGAGCGTTCTCCGGCAAGGGAGACTCTCTGGCAAGGGCCAATTCTCCGGCAAGGGAAGACGCCAGTGATCCTTCGGCGGCTGAGACCGCGACTGCAGACCCCGGCACAGGTAATCCACTTGCCTACAAACTTGCCCTTGGGTTTTTGTTCTTCTGACTTTGTTTTTGCATTTTTGCTTGACTCCTCTCCATTCTTCGTTCTTCAGATCCAACCGCCCCAGAGCCAATGGAGACCGAAGCCGCTGAAGGAGAGGCTGGCGTTGATGAATCCGCCGGCGAAGAGGCCGCCAAGGCTGCCATCGCAGAAGCCGGCGAGGGATTCGGCGATCGTACTGACGGCCCTGAGGCCGCAGGAGCGCCAGGCGCTGCACCGACCGCCGATCCTCCCGCCGCTGCCGCAGAGCCAGACTCCGAGGAGCCCCAGCCCGGCGCCTACTTGAAGACCGGCGATGGCGTCTTCATCAAGCTTCCCTGGGCGTCAAGCTCCAGGGCGCCGGTCGAAGGAGAAACTTTCAACGGAGAGGAGCCCGAAGAGGAGCGGCTGCTGCGGAAGCTGACGTCGCTCTACCGCGCCCGACAAGCCAAGCTGGCTTCCCGGGAAGCGCTTGTCGCGAGAGCGGGAGTCGACATTGAGAAGCGCGCGGAGGAGCTCCGTGATCTGAGGCAAGAAACTCTCTGGAGCTTGGCGGAGGAGCGGGAGCAAGTCGCCGAGGAGAGGAAAGCCTTCCTCCTCGTGAAGGCGGAGGTTGAGGAGCAGCAGCGGCTTGCTGCCGAGAGGCTAGCTGCGCAGGAGGGAGAATTGGCGCAGCGCAAGGTGAACCTTGACAGCCACAAAGAGGAGCTCGCCGCGCGGGAGCAAGCCATTGATGGGGCTCTCAAGGAGTCAAAGGACGCTGCCGCAGCTGCCGAGGCCGCCAAGAAGGAGCTAGAGGCGAAAGTGGTGCAGCTGGAGGCCAATCTCCGGACGAGCGGCGAGGAGCTCGCCGCGGTCAAGCGCGAGCGCGAGAAGGATGCTGCCGCCCATGGTGAGCTGCAAGGCCTCCTTGCTGAGAGGAGCAAGGAGCTCAGCGCCGCCAAGGACTCCAACGCGGATCTTGAGCTGAAGCTGGCCATGCTGACGCAGACGCTGGACGCCGCCAAGGAGCGAGAGACGACCTTGTCAGAGAAGGTCAAGGCCGACGAGGCGCTGCTGGCGAGCATTGCCGTCACCCAGAACTCATTCAGGGAGACGGTGGAGCACTGGACCGAGGGCCTGGTGAACATCGCCGCAGTCATCGACGGGGAGTTGGCGCAGCTGGGGATGGAGGACTTTGGGTACTCTTCCGACGAGCATCTCCAGCCCAGCGCCAAGCTCAGTCTGTTCTTCAAGGGCGTGGCGACAGCTCTCCAGCGGCTTCAGAAGAAGATCCCAAAGCAGCTGGCTGACGAGTCGCGCAAGATTTGCACGGGAGTTCTTCAGAAGGTGCTGGTGAAGGTGGCGTTCCGCAACCCGGGCCTCAACCTCACCAACGTCCTTAGATCCTTGCCGCCCGACGCCGATCTGGAAGCACTCAAGGCCCTTGTCGCACCCATTGTGGACAAGGTGAGCGAGGTCAGGAGGGTTGAGGGTGGTCGCGTAGACTAGGCCGCCCATCTTATCTTTTTCCTTGTCGCTGCTAGTCATGTCATAGGAACAATGTGTTAGAGGCGCGACAAGTTACCTTGTAATATAACTTTATCTTGGATATCAATTGCTATGTTACTTTCTTTACTAGATCCTTTTCTTTGTATGTTTTCACCCTACGCTTTTAGGGAACTTGTCGGCGCAGGCACCCGAGCCGCGAGCGCTGAGTGCGGGACGTCAGCAGCCTGCTGGCGGTGCCGCTCCGACAAGAAACCTCGTCGCGACTAGTTGCAGCACACTTAAGTTGTTGAGCGGACTCGAAACAAAGTAAGGGCGCATCTAGCTACGAGTTGGTTCCTCCGCGCACAGGTTTTCCCTATAAAGCACATTCGTTCGAGGAAGATAACTTAAAAATTAAAAACTAATTGCTCAGACTTTGGCAACTTAGCTTTTCTGTCGTCTGCTTCCCGGCAAGGCAAATCTTCCTTAAACGACGCCTGGTCCTCACCATTATCTTCTCTTTCCCCTCGGCAAACTTGTGTGCGAGGGAACCTTCTTTTCCTTTGTTTGAGAAAAAGAAAGAAGAGAAAATAAAGATATGGGGCCTTTCGGCTTGTTATTGCTTACAGGGGGTAGGTGCTGCACAAAGTGTCAGATAAAGCATGCAAATGTAAAGTAAAAAGCATGAAACTGACAAGGTGTGCGGAGCACATGATCTTTACTTATGCACGGGATCTACGCCCGGCTTTGTACAAAGGATTACATGCAACAGCGGCAAGACTTGTACAAAAGGTGGTTGCCGGAACAGGTTCCGGCAACCGCGCCCTACGGGTAAAACTTACGAAGATGCTCAATGTTCCAGGAGTTGCTCACCGGAATGCCATCTTCGGTCTCAAGGCGGACAGCGCCAGGCCTAATGACTCGTTTCACCCGGTAAGGGCCTTCCCACTTTGGCGTCAACTTGTTGGAATTCTTGGCGGATTGAACGCGCCGAAGAACAAGGTCGCCTTCCTCGAAGCTTCTGGCATTAACTTTGTGGCTATGATAGCGGTGCAAAGCTTGCTGGTACCGAGCAGCTCGTACAACAGCCTGAAGACGGTCCTCCTCAAGGAGCAGTGCGTCATCTTGTCGCAGCTGCTCTTGCTCAAGCTCATCATAGGCGAGCACTCGAGGCGACCCGTATACGAGTTCCGTGGGGAGAATTGCCTCCGCTCCATAGACTAGAGCGAAAGGCGTCTGTCCAGTGGCTCGATTTGGCGTCGTCCTGATCAACCAAAGAACCACCGGCAGCTCCTCGATCCAGTTTCTTCCGCACTTGTGCAGCCTGTCGAAAGTTCTGGTCTTGAGCCCACGCAGCACTTCAGCATTCGCCCTCTCCGCTTGACCGTTGCTTCTCGGATGAGCAACAGAAGCGAAGCAGACCTTGGCGCCAAGATCTTGGACGTACTGCATGAAGGTGCGGCTCGTGAATTGTGTGTCGTTGTCGGTGATGATCCTATTAGGTATCCCGAAACGGCAAACAATCGACCTAAAGAACTTGACTGCTGACTGTGCTGTCACCTTCCTCACTGGTTCCACTTCCGGCCACTTCGTGAACTTGTCGATTGCAACGTACAAGTACTCGAAGCCCCCGACAGCTCGGGGGAAAGGGCCGAGGATATCGAGCCCCCAGACCGAAAATGGCCAGGATAAAGGGATCGTCTGGAGAGCTTGAGCTGGTATGTGAATCTGCTTGGAATGGAACTGGCACGCTTCACACTTGGTTACTTGTGCAGTTGCATCCTTGAGGGCTGTCGGCCAAAAGAAACCTTGCCGGAAAGCTTTGCCGGCAAGTGCTCTTGCACCAATGTGGTGACCACATATGCCTCCATGTATCTCTGCCAACAGCTTCTGTCCGTCTTCCCGGCAAATGCACTTCAATTTCACACCGTTGAGTCTTCTTCTGTACAGTATGTTGTCGACAAACTGGTACATACTTGACTGCCGGGCTACTTTTTCCGCTTCTTCTTGCTCTTCGGGAAGTTCTCCTGTCTAAAGGAAATGGACAATCCGCTGTGCCCATGCTGGAGCTTGCAGCTCGACAACAAGGACTAAAGGCACATCTAGTGCTGCGGGAACATCCGCTTCTACGGCGAGAACCTGCGGCTCAGCCGGAGCTTGATGTTCCCTGGCAAGCTTGCCGGAACAAAGCTTGTCGGGAGCGTCTGCTTCGATGGAACAAGCACTAAGACTTGCCAGAGCAAACTGCTCCTTAGCACCCTTGGTGTTGATCTTGGGAACTTTCCTGGCGGCGGCTTCGGGAAGCTCTGCCGGAAAGTAGTCGCCAGAAATCAACTTTCTCTTCTTGCTCTGTCCAGTTGATGGTGTCACGGATGGTTGAGTCAGCTTGAGCACAAAGATCCCTGGTTCCACAGGTAACTTAAGTGCAGCGCACTTTGACAGGCCATCAGCAATGTCATTCTGAGCTCTTGGAACATGTTCCATTTGCAGGCCGTCAAAGTGCTCTTCTAGCTTCCTCACTTCATCAACATAAGCTTCCATCAACGGACTCTGATAATTCTTGTTCACTTGGCAGACGACAAGCTGTGAGTCTCCCCTGACAATGAGCTTCTTAATCCCAAGGTCTGCCGCGATCCTGAGACCGGCAAGCAAGCCTTCATACTCTGCAGTATTGTTTGTTGCTTGCTCCTTGGGAAAGTGCATCTGGACCACGTACTTGAGGTGCTCTCCGATGGGTGCGACAAGCAGCACGCCCGCACCGGCGCCTTGCAGCAAGAAGGCACCATCAAAGTACATCAGCCACTCTTTGCTTGCCTCCTTGATGGGGATGCTCGTCTCTGGAATTTCTTCATCTGGTGTTGGCGTCCACTCTGCTATGAACTCTACCAATGCTCTGCTTTGGATAGTTGAAGTGCTTTCAAACTTGAGGCCAAAGCTTGACAGTTCTAGTGCCCACTCGACAATCCTGCCTGTTGCTTCTGGATTTTGCAGTATCCTCTTCAATGGAAAGCAAATGACAACTGTGATGTCATGTGCTTGGAAGTAATGGCACAGCTTTCTCGAGGCCATGAGAAGGCCGAAAAGCAATTTCTGCACGCCGGAGTATCTTGACCTAGCCCCCTGCAAAAGGGAACTGACAAAGTAAACTGGGCGCTGCACCATTTTCTTCTGCACCTCCTTGTGCTCCTGCGCAGATCCATCTTTGTCGGGACCAGAGCCTGCCGGACAAGAGGTTGCCGGACCAGAGCTTTCCGGTGAAGCCCCCTGCTTGTCGCTGGATGCATCTCCCGTGGTTTCTGGCTCATCATCTGCCTCCCTCTCCGCCACTAACACAACACTAACCACTTGATTGGTTGCCGCTATATACAGCAGCAACTTCTCTTGTGGCCTAGGTGCGACAAGTGTTGGAGCGGAGGACAGGTATCTCTTCAAGTCCTACAGCGCAGCCTCCGCTTCTGGAGTCCATTTCATTGGACCTGCCTTTTTCAATATTTTGAAAAACGGCAGGGCGCGCTCAGCAGATCTAGAGATAAACCTACTGAGAGCAGCCACGCAACCGGCAAGTCTTCGTACATCCTTGACGCGCTTTGGTGCTTCAATCTGCTCAATGGCTTTGATGTTGTTGGGATTGGCTTCAATTCCCCACTGAGACACAAAGAACCCGAGAAGCTTGCCAGAAGGGACTCCAAACACACACTTCTCTGGTTTCAGCTTGAGGTTGATCTTGCGCAGATTCGCAAAGGTTTCACCTAAATCTTGGATCAGGGTTGCTTTGTCCTTGCTCTTGACCACTATGTCATCCATGTAGGCTTCCACATTTCTATGCATTTGCGGCTCAAAAGCGTGATGGACTACCCTTGCAAATGTTGAACCAGCATTCTTCAAACCAAAGGGCATCCGTACAAAGCAGTATGTGCCACATGGGGTAATGAACGCGGTTTTCTCCTCATCCTCTTCTGCCATGAAGATCTGATGGTATCCTGAGTATGCATCAAGAAATGAAAGCAAGTCACATCCGGCTGTGGAGTCAACAATCTGGTCGATGCGCGGCAAGGGAAATGGGTCTTTGGGACAAGCTTTATTGACATCGGTAAAATCAATACAAAGCCTCCATTTCCCGTTGGCTTTGTGTACGACAACAGGATTGGCCAACCACGTAGGATGGAGCACTCCTCTGACAAGGCCTGCTGCTTCCAACTTCTTGATCTCTTCTGCAATGAATTCTTGGCGCTCCACTGCTTGTTTCCTAACTCTCTGCCTGACGGGCCGCGCATGAGGACAGACGGCGAGGTGGTGCTCAATTACTTTCCTGGGAACACCGGGGATGTCAGACGGTTGCCATGCAAACACGTCGACATTCGCCCGCAGGAAAGCAACGAGCGCGCTTTCCTATTTAGGATCGAGCGTGGCACTGATGGTGAAGGTACCACCAGTGCCGTCCTCCTTGGCGGACACCTTCTTGGTCTCTGGTGCAGCTGCCATTGCCTTCTTACACTTGCCGGTGGAGCTCGATGGTGCGTCCTCGACGGTAGCGCAGCACTCCGAAGAGGTGCGCTTGCCGGAGTGGGCATCAGAACTCTTGCCGGACTTGGTCTTCTTCTTCCCCCCGGGAGCTTCAGCGGCAAGTGACGTGCGATCCGCTGCGGCTGCTGCTTCCCGATAGATCTTGTCGGCGCAGATAAGAGCATCCTTTTTGTCGCCAGGGACAGAGATGACGCTTATCGGGCCTGGCATCTTCAGTACATTGTAGGCATAGTGAGAGGCTGCCATGAACTTGGCGAGTGCTGGACGGCCGAGTATCCCATTATAAGGTAATGGGAAATCGGCAACGTCAAACGTGACCCTCTCAGTCCTGAAGTTCAGCTCGCTGCCAAATGTTACTGGCAATGTGATCTTTCCCTTTGGCTTGCTCCTTCCCGGATTGATTCCTTGAACAGTGTCGGTCTCTTCGAGCTCGCTGTCAGGGATTTGGAGTTTCTGGAGCACCGCGGAGGAGATCAGATTCAAGCCAGCCCCGCCGTCAACTAGCATCTTGGTGACCTTGAGGTTGCGGATAGTTGGTGATACCAACATCGGCAAGCATCCGACCGCAGTTATGCGATCTGGGTGGTCCTCAATATCAAAGATGATAGGCGTGCTCGACCATTTCAGAGGCCAGCGTGGCTCGACGGGTGGTTCTGCCGCATTGACTTCCCGCACCCATTGTTTGAGCTGGCGGTGTGAAGTATGCAGAGAAGCACCACCGTCAATGCACAGGACCTCTGTGGCTTTCTGGAACTCCTGCTCATCGGTCTTGTCATCATCCATGTCTTCGTCGTCGTCGTCATCTTCATCCTTGTCGCGGCCGCGGGGAGGTCTGTCTCCTTGCCGCAGCTTGGCCTTGCCGCGGCGTCCTCCCCGGCCAGGACATTTCTTGCCGGATCCCCCAGCACCTTCCTGGGACTTCTCCTTGTCGCACCGCTCGTATTCAGCCTTCTGCTGCTCAACAAGCTGCTCGACTTTCTTGCAGCTCTGGAGGTCATGGCCTTTGGTGCGGTGGATCTTGCAGTACTGCTTGTTGGAGCCGTCCTGCTTGTCGGCGGCCGCCACAGCCTCTGCGGCAATCTCCTTGCCGGATCCACCAGCGTTGGCTTTCTGGGCGCCACCTCCGTTGCCGGACTGCTCAACAACTAGCACCTCTTTGCCTTTCTTCTTTCTGTTATTCCGCTGCCGGTTTTTCCTTGCAGGGGCGGTATCCTCACTGTCAGATCCTCCTGCTCCTGTGTTCTCTCCGGGAGTCTCCTCCCTTCCTCAGCACGTGCACACTTGTCGGCCAGGGCGTATAGCTCACTGACGTCTCTGATCTTGCACATCGCCATCTCCTCCCGCATCCTGCGGTTCCGCACGTTCTGATGGAATGCGCTGATCACCGCGGCAGGGTGGGCGTCTGGGATGTTATGCTGTATGCGGTTGAATCTCTGTATGTACTTGCGCAAAGGCTCCCCTTCCTTCTGGGCGAGCAGGTGAAGGTCACTCTCTTGGCCATGAGGCTTGTGGCCGCCTGTGAAGGCACCGACAAACTGATGGCACAGGTCAGCCCAAGAGGATATGGAGTTGTCCGGCAAGTGCATGAGCCAGGATCTGACATTGGGCTTGATTACTAACGGGAAGTAGTTGGCAAGGATCTTGTCGTCTCGCCCCCCAGCAGCTTGCACCGCAATGGTGTAGATGCTGAGGAACTCCGACGGGTGCGTCTTGCCGTCGTACTTCTCCGGTACATCTGGCTTGAAATTCTTCATGCTGGGCCACTGGACCTGCTGCAGCTCACGAGTGAACGTAGGGCAACCTACCGCGTATGGCAAGTCGCCTGGTCCACCGGGCGCGTGCATGTCAACAGAGGTCCCAGCGCGCTTATCGGATTGACGTCGCGCTTCTCTTCGGCGCTCGATGCGAGTTCGAGCGTCTTCTTGCTGTCTATCGCGAAGAACTTGGCGCTGATCGCGACGAGCTCGTGGATCCGACGATGCGGTGGAGTCGCTGTCGAGGTGGATCCGTCGAGTCGGCGATCTTGGCCTTCGGGGTGGAGAGTGCATGGTGGTTGCACCCCCACCAGTTTCGTCGCCACCGGCTTGCGCCTGGCAGTCCTGCCGCGGCAGCGACGTGCTTGGCTGCCGTGGAGTGTCGCCGTTGGCGAAGCCGATGAGGCTCTGAATGGTGGCCCTCCATTGGTCGATCTTGTCTTCCGCAGGAGGATAGTCCAGGAGCAGTTGAGCTCGCGCCAAAGCTTCTGCTGGAGTGGTGGGCGGTAATGGCGAATGGTGCGAGGAGCGGGATGTGCTCGGACTTCTAACTACGTTAGAAGGAGCAGTACCCCGTCCGGGCGACCGTGCCTCACTCGTGCCAGCATGTTGGCGTGCATGATGGTCTAGAGCGCCCCGAGACCCACCAGCTTGATCTTGGTCCAACAAGCGTATGGTACTGCGAGCACCATGGCGCTGTCGGTCCTGCGCGTCCTGAGAGGGGCGCGGTGGATGTGAAGACACCAGGGTTTGTGCAGCCTTGTCCTTGGACCTAGCAGCACCGTGAGCTTCCTCGCCGATGTCTGTTCTTCCACCAGCGTCAACCCCACCACCTGTTTGCTCCGGTGGCGGTGAGATCGACGCGGACGGAGCAGCTGTCTCCGAAGCCTTCTTCTTCGGTGGCATGTTGATGAAGAAAAAAATGATCTAGCTCGTGTGAACACCGGATCAGGTTCTCACAATCTCGACACACCCCTACCTGGCGCGCCAAAGATGTTGGGGAAACTGATCCACGAACACCTATGGGACCGGCGGACCGAGCCCCTTTCGGTTCGGCGGGGGGCGGAGATCGCACGAAGAGCAGATCGAGGCGAAGAACACGAGCAGTTTACCCAGCTTCGGAGCTCTCCGGAGAGAAAATACTCCTACTGCTGCTTGTCTGATTATATTGTGTTCTTTCTCAAGAGAGCTAAGTGTTTTCTGGCTTCGAAATGATTCGAGCTTTCCGAACCAGTCGAGCCGAACCCCCCCTACGTTGCGCATGGGCCTCCTTTTATATGCACAAGGGGTCACCGACAGGTGGCAACGCAGAGAAGGGTAAGAATGTAAGAAGAGAGGTGGTTGGTACAGTTACTTGCACAGTGCACTCTACCTAACCATGACGGCAGGGGACAAGGGCCTTAAATGCCCGTCTGTGTCGCCCAAACAGTGCAGAAAAGGACCGTTAGGGGCGCCACCGTTCGCCACGATGGCGATCTTGTCAGCGTTGCATGCCTCCGTGCACCGCTGGCTGCACAGCCCTCCGCCACGCGCGCCTGGAGAGGCCCCCAGGGCGACACGTTGGTGGATGCGCTGGAGCGTGGGCACAGAGTGGCCGCTTGCCGCGGCAAGCACCTTGCCGCGGTCGTGGTCTTGTCGCGCCCGGAAGCTTGTCGCTCGCCGAGCCTTGCCGGGACGCGTGGTGCGTCTCGGCAGGTTCCTTGAGATGCCTCGGTTGGCCTTCCTGGCAAGCTCTTCTTGCCGGGGCCTTGTCCTCTTGACTTGAATACTTTTTTCTTGAATGGCCCCAAAGGAGCCACGGAGTATCTTGGCGGTCACCCTGCAAGCCCTTGCCGTGGGGCGCTGCAACTGCCCGTGCACAAGTTCGGGGTACTAGGGTACCCCTATTCTAGTACACCGACACAATATCAACGGCTTCATTCCACACAACACATTCTTCGATACTGGCAAGAACCGACATTCCAAGCCAAGAATATCATCAGATCGGTTCTGGAGCTATCAGCAGCGCAGCTACTACTCCTGTATTCTATACAATTAGGAGCGCATATTTCCTCATATGCGTCTGGACACTGAAGCCATTGCTGGTCTTCCCTACCTAGAAGAAGCCCTAGACTGCTTTCGTGATGCTGGCCTTCTGCAGTTTGTCACCGATAAGGAACATTGGAATGAAGAGCTTCTCCTGCAATTCTTTGCAACCCTCCACATTCGCGGCTACAACAAGGATACAACCACATGGGTCCTTGAGTGGATGACAGGCAACGTTCATCATGACGCCAAAGCCTTTGATATCATTGAGGTTACCGGCCTCTCCAGTCCAGGCGAATTGTATTAACCTGGTTGTCAGCTTCACCGTGATGCACTAGAAAGCATCTTTCAGAAGCCAGAGCCCAACATGAGCCAGATGCTTAGTATGATGAAGGCACTGCCCCATGATGCTGAGTATCCCAAGGAATTGTTTGTTGAAGACCTAGAGTATCTGCCCCGCACTATCTATCATATCAATAGGCAAACTCTATGGCCAATCAAAGGGCATTCCTCCTCAACAAAGCTTGAAGGTGCAATGAAGACATTGGTCTTCTACATTCTAAATGGCAAAAGCTTCAATACTCAAGATCTCTTCATTCACCAGTTTGCTGCATCTGGGTCTGACAGTTTTGGTCTGAAATTCTATGCTCCTTGGATTATGCATCTGATCAAGCTCCACTCTGCCATTGACTATCAGCCCTCTGCTCGTAACCATCTCATATTTTTACCAGAGGTTGATATGTCCATTGAAGCCATTTACCCAAAGCCTGCCAAGGAAGCACTATATCTTCACAACGTAGATCGTCAGAGCTTTTCCCAACATGTTGAAGGTATTCAGGTTGCTTCTCGTGTTTATCCACTGGCCGACAACACTCGTCGTGCACGCCCTGAAGCCACTGAAAGCACCATTGCTCGAAGGCCTCAGAAGCGCTCTCGTGTGCTCAATGACCAAGAGCTTCTCGTGGCCTTGCATCAAAAGCATGACAAGCATCATTACTGGATGAAGCGTCAAATGCAAAGCCTCTTGGTGGATGTTAATCGCATTCGCAATCTTGCTACCAAGAATGCCTTTGTCACTCATGAAACCTGTCGGAGGTCCTAGAAGAGTCTCACATTGCTAAGTGCTGAAGCTGATCTTCAAGATGATGGCTTCACTGAGAGATTCAAGTTCGACTCCACTCCTCCAAGGAATGCTGTCTTACATCGAACCCCGTCTCTTGAAGATTCAGAGTACTCCTCCTCCGCAGCAACTGTGAATGCCAGAGTCTTGGATGACGCAGATAATGCTACCTCACCACCTCCAACCTCAGCGCGTGTCAACACTGCACCAAGTTCTTCTGCACCACCAAACCTCAACGACGACCCTGCTGCTTCACCTACTCCTCATGGGAACGAGTAGCGACTATGTCTTCAAACCTTTTTGGTCCTTACTGACAAAAGGGTGAGAAGCATATGTTGATAGTCTTCAAGCGGGTCCATATGGGTGGTTGATATACGTTTTGCCTAGGGCTTACAACTCTCGTTTTGATACATTTGGTTCCTTGAGTTGTAACACTTAAACTTGATGGTCGTCTGCTACTTTTTCTGCTATTCTGTGTGATGCGACGATAAATTCCGCATATGCAATGATAAATCCCACATGAACTCATTCCGCAGACGTCCATTTTTCACTATGCATGTCATTTTTCCTGTATATCTTTTCATGCATGATGTATTGTCTTCATATGGTGAAGAGGATCTCCACAAGTACAACCTGCCATGTGCATTTGCATTCCAACGCAAAACATTTATATGCACATCTTCAGGGGGAGCCTTTTGCCAATTATGAAGACAATGCCTCAATCCTTTACAATTTCATATACTTTTATCC
Organism: Triticum dicoccoides; assembly: GCF_002162155.2. Classification (NCBI taxonomy): domain Eukaryota; kingdom Viridiplantae; phylum Streptophyta; class Magnoliopsida; order Poales; family Poaceae; genus Triticum; species Triticum dicoccoides. The sequence goes on along the minus strand of NC_041381.1, from coordinate 526,788,095 downwards.
CCGTTGAAAACTTCAACCAGTTTGTCATCAATCACCAAAAAGGGGAAGATTGTAAGTGCATCTAGTGCCACCCCTAGTTGGTTTTGGAGTATTGACGACAAACCTGGTTGAGGGACTAATGTGTTTGTGAGAATTGCAGGATAACACAGGTAGTAGTCCCTCTTTGATTCGGTTTACCTACCGGAGATGACCCCTAAATATGTGTGAAGACATTGAAGACAATGGTGGTCTGTGAAGATATTCACATTGAAGACTATGACACGAGAAGACATTGAGTGAAGACTATGGAGCGCGAAGACTTAGTTGTTTTGTTGTTTCCTTTCCTTCTTTGTTGAGTCATAGGAACCACCGCACTGTTAAGTGGGGTCCAAGTGAACAAAGTAAGAGTGACTGAAGTGATGCTCAACCAAATCCTATGTCTTCGAGCGAAGATAATGTGAGCAAATCTTATCTAGAGTTAGATAAGTCAGCTTTACGTGTAGCCCAAGTCAAGCTGTCGCGTGTGTTTGAAATCTGACCATTGCGACACATGTTAGTTCCTTAGTGACTCAGGGTCATTTCGGACAAATCAGGTCGGGTTGCCCAGTGGCTATAAATAGCCAACCCCCTACACCATAAATTGGTGGCTGCTCAGAGTTAGATACGGCTTTTGTCGTTCGAGAGCAACACACCTCCGAAGCCTTTGAGAGAGAGAATCCTTGCGAGGACAAAGCCCAAACCACCCAGAGCCCAAAGAGTGTTTGGCATCACTGAAGTCTTTCTGTCCGCGTGATCTGAAGACTTGTTACACTTGAGGAATGTGAATCCTCCAGCCGGTTAGGCGTCGCGTTCTCAGCATCCAAGAATCATTGTGGATTGCCGGTGAACGAAGTCTGTGAAGGTTCGGAAGTCTACCTCAAAGACTTACCAGAGTGATTGGGCGGGGACTAAGTGTCCTTAGCTCAAGGGGAATAAGGTGAAGACGCAGTCTTCTGAGTTGAATCTCAGCCCCCCTAACCAGACGTACAGTTGTCGCAGCAACTGGAACTGGTCGAACAAATCCCTGTCCCTCTGAAGCCACTAGTTCCATCTCTTACTTCCCTTTACTTACCGTTTGTCTTCATGAAGTCATTGCCTGCTTGCATTATCTGTTTGACTTCACTGTGTGACTATCTGTTATGATTGGCTTCATACTATCTTCCATCCTGATCCTTTCTACCTAGCTGCTAATAGTCTTTGTGCTTTCACTTCATTGAATACTTGACTATGGCATGTCTAGTGTAGTCTACCTTCCGCTGCATACGAATAGTGTTGTTTCTACTGTTTGTCTTCGAAACAACCATGTTTTGAAGACGTTCATAAAAATCGCCTATTCACCCCCCTCTAGTCGATAACTAGCACTTTCAGTATGAACCATAGAGAAGTTGGAATACAGTAGATATTACACCAATATGAATTTGGAATGATTTTACAACAGTACCTAGGTGGTTTTTATTTTCTTATACTAACGGAGCTTACGAGCTTTGTGTTGAGTTTTGTGTGGTTGAAGTTTTCAAGTTTTGGATAAGATTCGATGGACTATGGAATAAGGAGTGGCAAGAGCCTAAGCTTGGGAATTCCCAAGGCACCCCAATGTAATATCCAAGGACAACCAAGAGCCTAAGCTTGGGGATGCCCCGGATGGCATCCCCTCTTTCGTCTTCGTTCATCAGTAACTTTACTTGGAGCTATATTTTTATTTACCACATGATGTGTGTTTTGCTTGGAGCATCATTTTCTTCTATTAGTATTTGCTTGCTATTATTTAGAATAATTTTTTGCACCTATATTTTCAATAAAAATGTCAAGGATAACCTTTACCATGCTTATTTTGCAAGTATACATGTTGCTGTTTCAAAACAGAAAGTTTACCGTTGTTGCGAAAATCTATTATATAATTAAGACAGAAGTAAAACAAGAAATCATGTTCATCCACACAGATTAAATTATCTAAGCCATTAATTTTAGATTTAAATGACTGAGATTTCAAGATGTAAACGTTACATACAAACAATATGTGCGTGCATTGTTTTGCACCTATGAGGTATGTCATGTACATGGATCGGTTGTGAAAAAGCAACCGATATTATGTGCATGAGACAAGTTTACAATGCACCATCACGTGTGTTATACATGAAACAAGGAACAAGTTATCAATTTCGGTTTGGACTCTAATAGGAGAGAAGAAAAAACATGCGCGCCAGACATACCTGCGATACCTTTTTTTTGCCTTAAATAGTCACGAGATTACATTAGGAATTACTAGCAAAAGAGCCCGTGCGTTGCAACGGGAGAGAAAACATAACACACACTCTTAACCCGACAACCATCACCCAAGACTACAATAGGTCCATCTCCTTTATTTTTGCGAGATATCATATTTGTGTTGCCACTTATCCTCCTTCTCATCCTCGCCGGCGATGGCCTCGGTGTTCACAGAAAAACAAAAAAACGTGTTTGAATATGTTTAATCCTAAGACGCCTCTCTCCCTCTCTCCTCCCTCTCTCTCTCTCTCTCTCTCTCTCACTCTCGCGATGAGAAATCTGTTGTTTTCCCCTGCGACATATTTCAGAGGTTTGCATGTGTAGTTATTGAAGTTTTCTTTTCCCTATATTGTTATAGTGGGGTGTTTATTTGCAATCCGGGTCGCCGCTGGTATGAAAGGAAAACGGATCTTACGCTATAAATTATAAGTTTGCTCCCAAAACTATATTTTAAAAATATTTAACAGGTAAAATTAACATCTTATTTAGATGCCACATATTTTTCTAGTAAAATTTCATATATAATATGTTTTAATCGAAGTTACGGTTTAAAAGATACGGATAATTTAGAAAATCATTTTTTTGACTTAAATATATTCCAAAATAATTTTTAAAAATACTTAACAGGTGAAAATAATCTCATATTCACATTCTACATATTTTTCTAATCAAATTTCATATATAGCATGTTCAAATCGGAGTTACGGTTTAAAAGATATGGATGATTTAAAAATTCATTGTTGGACTTAAATATGATCCGCAAAAAAGAAAAAAAGAAAAATGAAAAAAAACAGGGGAGTGAAGCCCCGCCATGGGTCGGCCGATGAACACATTCATGGTACGACGTGCGTGAGAAAAGAAAGCTAAATATTGTGGACGCTGGGGATCGAACCTAGGCCTTGCCGGTAGAGGAGGAATAGGCCGACCACACTGCTGGTCTTCAATCTGTGTCTAATGTACGTCGCGTCACTATAAAGTAACGAAGTAGGCGGTGATTTTTTGTCCGAAAAGTTGAATCGTTTTTCCACTTACCGGTGGCATTGGTGGGTAATTATTATAAGCTTGAAGGGTAATTTTAATGACGGACGACCAGAAGCAATAGCCGCATTATTAGTAGGGAAAGATACAATTCAGGCTGTTGGAAAAGGAAAGAGTCAATGTAACCAAAGCAAAAAAGTTGGAAGATTAAATTAGGAAACACAAAAATCACGGTGTTAGAAAAGGAAGGAGCCAACGTAACCAAAGCAACCACCTCTTTTTTATTATCATGGCTAATAACTCACGGGATATCCCTGACCACATACGAGACAAGTTCACAACGATTTTTTTCTTGCTATAAATAGTCAGGAGATGGTTCAGAAAAAAATCATCAAGAGATAAAATTAGAAAAAGTAAAAAATCATGGTGTTATGGAAGGAAAGAGACAACGTCATGAAAGAAAAATAGTCAGGAGATAGAATTCAGTAATAATGAAAAAATCATGGTGTTAGAAAAGGAAAGAGCCAACATAATCAAAACGACCACCCCTTTTTTTTACTTAACATGGTTAATAAATCACGGGAGATCCCTGCAGAAAAAAACTCACGGGAGATAATATATGCATCTGAATCCTATTCCGACGTACGCTGCTGCTGCATCGCGAGCAGAAGCAGGCTCTATTTTTTCTCCAAAATTGCGAGAAGAATTGTTTGATTATGGGACCCAAAGAACCTCTCTGAGGCATGCAGAGCAACTAGCTAGCCTCAAGAAGGCATGGACCGGCTGTGCGGCCTTGCACCAGCACACTGAATTTGGATGAGTTCGCCGGCAAGCATCAAGATTAGCTTTTAACATCCACCATCCATGCCTGCATCCAGTACACCTAACTTACACGAGCTCATGGTTTTGCGTGCATGATGAAAAGATGGATTCAAAATAAGCACATAAGATCTCTGCATCTATGCAAAGACTAGATGAGAATACAATAATAACGAAAAAAACTCTCGCTTTTGCTTAAATCTAGATTTATTATCCCATGATTTTAGAGGAGACATTTCATTATTTGTCAAAGGTGTCATGTTGAGTCAAAGGTGTCGTGGAAGATGTGTCAAGGATAAAAAAATTTCACCAGTAATATGCATTGTGAGTCGGTGTAACAATCTGGTAGGTGAAGACTTGGATGAGATGGTAGCTAGAGTTAATTGTAGGATGCCACACAGTGATTAACTGATTTTATACAGTAGGCCAATTGTTTATTGACCATTAGTTAAAAATAATATACATGTATACTGTTACTAAGCTCTCCTATGAGCATATGAAAGGATCAGAGGGAGGAAATATTGAGATATATCTTATTACAAAATAAGCAGGAGAACTACACTGTTAGAGATTGAGTGGTAAAATTTTAAATTATTTAAAGATCTCCTGTTTGACCTATTAGGTATGTGCTAATTTTATGCGATGAAGTACTTCTAATAGGGCAGTTAAAGCTATTCATAATTTTTTGTTCGACAAAAAAGGACCCATTTCAAACAACCTTTTCAAACTTAAGTTGATCATGTAAGTACGCCAAATTTAATGAGGTTAGCCATCATGTTCATCTGTACGTGCTAAACATATACTCCCTCCGTCCCATAATATAAGAACGTTTTTAACATTGGTGTAGTGTTAAAAACGTTCTTATATTTTGGGACAGAGAGAGTATATTCCAATGATTTTAAAATCAAGTCTATTATTGACATGTACAAAGCTGATAAGTATGGAGGTGGAGACTGGATCATGGAAACATGTACAGACTGGATCACTTAGGTGTTACTACAAAGGAAACAAGTGACTCTCCAAGGAGTAGAATTTCATGCATAAATCTTTCAATCTACAAGGGAGTATACATGCACGAGCCATACTTTTCTTTCCCACCAAAACATCCAGTAGCTTCAACGATGCTAGTTATACCGGACACATGGGAAAGGTCATCCAACTGGTACAAAATGAGAATTTACCAGAGAGCATAGAAATTGGTACAAAAAATTGCATTAAGATACGAATAAATGGAATTATCTATACTACATTGTAAAAATCAAAACAAAAACTGTTATAGGCAAGGCATGTCATGGTACACATAACAAAATGCATGAACATATCATCAATGATTGGAATTTCTCAGTGAACAAAATCCTAAAATTATATTGGCTGCAAAGATAACGCATGCCGGATAAGAAAATAAAGAGCAATTTTATGAAAGAATGGAAATATTTGTAGAAGTTTAACCATGTATTTCTCAAATGCACATCTTGACATTTTGTATAAATTAGCAGCGGTGATAGATAAAATAAAAAAAGATATGGAGAAAAATAACATCAACAAATAAAAAAATGACTAGCAATTCTAACCGCACGAATGCATGGGACTGAAGAGTGAAGATTTAAATTATACTTCAATTAAACTTTTTCTTATAGTGAAACTCTGTCTTCAATTTAAGATATAAGCAGCTAATACAATTCTTAAAGCAAAATAATAAACAGTGCAAGAAGACTATACATATGTGCCATAATTTTTTATACTATTTCAACATGACAGCCTCTATGTATCAAATATATATATGTGCCATAATTTAGCAGATGAAGTTATTTTGGCAATTTTCTGTTGAATACACACACAATTTTATATTATGTTAGATAGCTAAGCAACATACACTAATATAGCTTGGATTGGCATGACTGGACCAAAATTATATGACTTCCCGTTGTCATGCACCGAATATGTTGCCAATAGTACTTATCACACACAATAAAACACGTTCACCTTAGTCTACTAATATTTTCTCATGATACACATATTGGCTACAATTATTTTTTACAAACGAGTTTCTGCATTATGCATTTCAAAATAATTCTATAAGTTTGCAAGTTTACCATCCTATGACAACATCTAAATGCTAATTTAGATATAAAATCACATTTTTAAGAAATCTAGCCGCGCAAATGCACGGGTCACACCGCTAGTTCCCTAGAAAAGTCATAGAATGATATAATGTTGAAACTTTTTGCATATTGAGCTCTGATAAATCTCCTACAGTGCAGTATTTTTCTCATAATTTTTGGAGTTAGGAAAGTATGATGAATCTTGTACTCTTTACAGACTGTACTGTTTTGGGAGATTGCTGTTATGTTTGCATATGTTTGCTTGTTTAATGATTCTATTTGAGGATAGGAGTATTAAATATGCAGGGAAATTTAGTATGCAATGTTGAATAATGATTTTAGTGATTTTTACAGTAGAAAATGATAAGGTTTTTGCATTGGTTTATACTAACTTATCTCATGAGTTCTTGTTGAGTTTGATGTGGATGAAGCTTTCGAGATTTAGGTAACAGAGATATAAAAGGAATTAAGGAGACACAAAAGCTCAAGCTTGGGGATGTCCAAGGCACCCCATGATAATATTTAAAGAAGTCTCAAGCATCTAAGCTTGGGGATGCCCCGGTAGGCATCCCACCTTTCTTCTTCAACAATTATCAGTTAGTATCAGTTGAACCTAAGTTTTTGCTTCTTCACATGAGTCATGCTATCCTTGCAATGTCATTTTGTTTTGCTTTGCTTGCTGTTTGAATAAGATACCAAGATCTGAAATTATTGAATGGGAGAGAGTCTTCACATAGTTACATAATTATTTAACTACTCATTGATCTTCACTTATATCTTGTTGGAGTAGTTTGTCATTTACTCGTGTGCTTCACTTATATCCTATGTGTAAATGGTTGAATAAGTTGAATGTCATAAATCTGAAATTATATATGTCTCATTTGCTTATCCCATGGGGAGTAATGACTTCATATCTAAGAAGTAGAGGTTGTAAATTTATTGAAGGTTAGCAAGCATTGTATTGGTAATTTGAACAATTCACGAAAGAATATTGAGGGAAGAGAGATTTCACATATAAATATACTATCTTAGACATCTTTTATAATTGTGAGCACTCATTAAAGTATGACATGCTAAAGAGTTGATGTTGGACAAGGAAGACAACATAATGGGTTATGTTTTCTCACATCTCAGTTAAAGTATATTGTCATGGATCATTCAAACATGTTGAGCTTGCCTTTCCCCCTCATGCTAGACAAAATTCCTTGCACCAAGTAGAGATACTACTTGTGCTTCAAAATATCCTTAAACTAGTTTTGCCATGAGAGTCCACCATACCTACCTATGGATTGAGTAAGATCCTTCAAGTAAGTTGTCATCGGTGCATGCAATAAAAATTGCTCTCTAAATATGTATGATCTATTAGTGTGAAGAAAATAAGCTTTATACAATCTTGTTATGGAAGCAATAAAAGCGACGGACTGCATAATAAAGGCCCATATACAAGTGGCAATATAAAATCACGTTCTTTTGCATTAAGATTTTGTGCATCCAACCATAAAAGCGCATGACAACCTCTGCTTCCCTCTGTGAAGGGTCTATATTTTACTTTATGTATTTTTCTTTATGCAAGAGTCAAGGTGATCTTCACCTTTCCCTTTTTCATTTTATCCTTTGGCAACCACCTCGTGTTGGAAAGATCCTGATATATATATCCAATTGGATGTAAGTTAGCATGAACTATTATTGTTGACATCACCCAAAGGTGAAAACGTTGGGAGGAAACACTATAAGCCCCTATCTTTCTCAGTGTCCGATTAAAACTCCATAACCATAAGTATTGCGTGAGTGTTAGAAATTGTAGAAGACTATATGATAGTTGAGTATGTGGAGTTTGCTAAATCAAAGCTCTAACATAGACCCTTCCTGAAAATAAGATGAATTGCAATTGTTTGATGACTGAGAATGAAGTTTTCTAGTTTTTAAGAAAGTTCATGGTCTATGCTTTAACATGTGAATATCTTGTTACTTGATCGTGAGAAGTCTTATGAGTTGAACTACTGTATGACATATAATGATGCTAGTAAAGGTGACTGAAATTATCATTGATCAAACTTGTGAACCTGCTAGCATTCACACTTCATAAATTCTTTCTTTTATCATTTACCTACCCGAGGACGAGCAGGAACTAAGCTTGGGGATGTTGATATGTCTCCAACGTATCTATAATTTATGAAGCATTCATGCTATTTTATTATCTGTTTTGAATGTTTATGGGCTTTATTATACACTTTTATATTATTTTTGGGACTAACCTACTAACCGGAGGCCCAGCCCATATTGCTGTTTTCTTGCCTATTTTAGTGTTTCGAAGATAAGGAATATCAAACGGAGTCCAAACAGAATGAAACCTTCGGGAGCGTTACTTTTGGAACGGATGTGATCCAGGAGACTTGGAGTTGAAGTCAAGGAAGCTTCAAGGTTGCCATGAGGGTGGGCCCCCCCCACTAGGCATGCCCCCCTGTCTCATGGGCCCCTCGAGCGTCCCCCGACCGACTTCTTTCACCTATATAAGTCCATATACCCTAAAAACATCGGAGACGACAATACATCTAGAGTTCCACCGCCACAAACCTCTGTAGCCAGCAAAAACCTCTCGGGAGCCCGTTACGGCACCCTGCCGGAGGGGGGATCCCTCACCGGTGGCCATCTTCATCATCCCGGCGCTCTCCATGACGAGGAGGGAGTAGTTCAACCTCGGGGTTGAGGGTATGTACCAGTAGCTATGTGTTTGATCTCTCTCTCTCTCTCTCTCATGTTCTCTCTATGGCACAATCTTGATGTATCACGAGCTTTGCTATTATAGTTGGATCTTATGATGTTTCTCCCCCCTCTACGCTCTTGTAATGGATTGAGTTTTCCCTTTGAAGTTATCTTAACTGATTGAGTCTTTAAGGATTTGAGAACACTTGATGTATGTCTTGCCGTGTTTATCTGTGGTGAAAATGGGATATCAGGTGATCCACTTGATGTATGTTTTGGTGATCAACTTGCGGGTTCCGCCCATTAACCTATGCACAGGGGTTGGCACATGTTTTCCTCTTGACTCTCCGATAGAAACTTTGGGACACTCCTTCAAGTACTTTGTGTTGGTTGAATAGATGAATATGAGATTATGTGATGCATATCATATAATCATACCCATGGATACTTGAGGTGACAATGGAGTATCTAGGTGACATTAGGTTTTTGGTTGATTTGTGTCATAAGGTGTTATTCTAGTATAAACTCTATGATAGATTGAACGGAAAGAATAGCTTCATGTTATTTTACTACGGACTCTTGAATAGATAGAACATAAAGGATAACTTTGAGGTGGTTTCGTACCCTACCATAATCTCTTCGTTTGTTCTCCGCTATTAGTAGCTTTGGAGTGACTCTTTGCTACATGTTGAGGGATAGTTATATGATCCAGTTATGTTATTATTGTTGAGAGAACTTGTACTAGTGAAAGTATGAACCTTAGGCCTTGTTTCCTACCATTGAAATACCGTTTATGCTCACTTTTATCGCTTGCTACCTTGCTGTTTTTATATTTTCAGATTACAAAAACCTATATCTACCATCCATATTGCACTTGTATCACCATCTCTTTGCCGAACTAGTGCACCTATACAATTCACCATTGTATTGGGTGTGTTGGGGACACAAGAGACTCTTTGTTATTTGGTTGAAGGGTTGTTTGAGAGAGACCATCTTCATCATACGCCTCCCACGGATTGATAAACCTTAGGTCATCCACTTGAGGGAAATTTGCTACTATACTACAAACCTCTACACTTGGAGGCCAAACAACGTCTACAAGAAGAAGGTTGTGTAGTAGCCATCATGCCTCTACTTGACTAGCTCGTTAATCAAAGATGGTTATCTTTCCTAACCATGGACATGTTTTGTCATTTGATAAACGGGATCACATCATTAGAGAATGATGTGATGGACAAGACCCATCTATTAGCTTAGCATTATGATCGTAACAGTTTTATTGCTACTCCTTTGTTCATGACTTATACATGTTCCTAGGACTATGAGATTATGGAACTCCCGAATACCGGAGGAACACCTTGTGTGCTATCAAACGTTACAACGTAACTGGGTGTTTATAAAGATGCTCTACAGGTGTCTTTGAAGGTGTTTGTTGGGTTGGCATAGATCAAGATTAGGATTTGTCATTCCGTGTATCGGAGAGGTATCTCTAGGCCCTCTCGGTAATGCTCATCATTATAAGCCTTGCAAGCAATGTGACTAATGAGTTAGTTGCAGGATGAAGCATTACGAGACGAGTAAAGAGACTTGCCGATAACAAGATTGAACTAGGTATGATGATACCGATGATCGAATCTCGGGCAAGTAACATACTGATGACAAAGGGAATGATGTATGTTGTTATGCAGTTTGACCGATATAGATCTTCGTAGAATATGTAGGAACCAATATGAGCATCCAGGTTCCACTATTGGTTATTGACTGGAGATATGTCTCGGTCATGTCTACATAGTTCTCGAACCCGTAGGGTCCGCACGCTTAATATTTGATGACAATTTGTATTATGAGTTATGTGATTTGATGACCGAAGTTTGTTCGGAGTCCCAGGTGAGATCACAGACACGACGAGGAGTCTCTAAATGGTCGAGACAGAAAGAATGATATATTAGATGATATTATTCGGACACCGGTAGAGTTCTGGGAAGTACCAGGTAAAAATGGACTGCCGGAGGGGTTACCGGAACCCCGGGGGAAATAATTGGCCATCATGGGCCATAGGGGAGAGAAAGGACAGCCCACAAGGCGGTGCCCCGGCCCCCCCATGGGGAGTCCGAATAGGACTAGGGGAGGGGGCGCGACCCCCTTTTCCCTCTCCCTCTCACTCTCCCTTCCTTCTTCCCCCCTTCCACCAAGGGGAATCCTACTAGGACTTGGAGTCCTAGTAGGACACCTCCCTCTTGGCGCGCCCTACAGGGCCGGGTGGCCTCCCCCTCTCCTCCTTTATATACGGGGGCAGGGGGCACCCAAAAGCACAACAAACAATCTCTTAGCCGTGTGTAGTGCCCCCCTCCACAGTGTAACACCTCGATCATATTGTCGTAGTGCTTAGGCAAAGCCCTGCACCAGTAACTTCATCATAACCGCCTCCACGCCGTTGTGTTGACGGAACTCTCCCTCGTCCTCAACTAGATCAAGAGCATGAGGGACGTCATCGTGCTGAACGTGTGCTGAACACAGAGGTGCCGTACGTTCGGTACTTGGATCGGTTAGATCATGAAGACGTTTGACTACATCAACCGTGTTACTAAATGCTTCCGCTTTCGTTCTATGAGGGTACGAGGACACACTCTCCTGTCTCGTTGCTTTGCATCTCCTAGATACATCTTGCGTAATCGTAGGATTTTTTTTTGAATTACTATGTTTCCCAACAGGAACGTGGATAGAATTTCTCTTGATGTTGACTCCTTGAAACTTAGATCTATTCCACCTAAGCATGATATCAACGAGTCTCCCAAAGCCATGAGAATTTCCATTGATGAGTGCAAAGAGAGAACCTCTAAGATGCGTGCTAAAAAAGATCAGTTTATAAAAGCTTGTTCTTCTAGTTTTCATGAGAATAATGATGAAGATCTAAAATTGATTGATGTGACTCCTATTGAATTTTTGTTTTCCGATATTAATCTAGATAAAGATGCAACTGGAGATGACTCAACTTTAGTTAAAAGGCGTCCCAATGATTCAGAGTTTTTAGGTCTAGATGCAATGAACCCATTATTTTGTATTTTGTATTTCAAGGATTGGAGAGGTCAAGACTTTAAGTAGCAATGAATCCGTTATTTTGTATTTCAACGAATTTAATTATGATAATTGTTCTTTAATAGATTGTATTTCCTTGTTGCAATCCCTGTTGAATTCTCCTCATGCTTATAATCGAAACAAAGGTTTTACTAAACATATCGTTGATGCTATGTTGCACTCTTCTGAAGAAAAGCTTGAATTGGAAGTTTCTATCCCTAGAAAACTTTATGATGAGTGGGAACCTACTATTAAGTTTAAGATTAAAAATTATGAGTGACATGCTCTCTATGATTTTGGTGCTAGCATTTCCACGATTCCAAAAACTTTATGTGATGTGTTAGGTTTCCATGAATTTGATAATTGTTCTTTAAATTTGCATCTTGCGGATTCCACTATTAAGAAACCTATGGAAGGATTAATGATGTTCTTATTGTTTCAAATAGGATTTATGTGCCCGTGGATTTCATTGTTCTTGATATAGATTGCAATCCTCCATTCCCAATTATTCTTGATAGACCTTTCCTTAGAACGATTGGTGCAATTATTGATATGAAAGAAGGAAACATTAGATCCCAATTTTCGTTAAGGAAGGACATGGAACACTTTCCTAGGAAGAAAATTAAATTGCCATATGAATCTATTGTGAGAGCCACTTATGGATTGCATACCAAAGATGACAGTACCTAGATCTGTTCGTATTTTATGCCTAGCTAAGGGCGTTAAATGATAGTGCTTGTTCGCTGGCAACCCTATTTTATTTTTGTTCTTTACTTTTTGTTCCTGTTTAGTAATAAATAATTCATCTACCTTTGGTTAGATGTGATTTTATGTTTTAATTAGTGTTTTTGCCAAGTTAAACCTTTAGGATAGTTTGCGGTGATAATTGTGTTGATCCTGCTGAAAAACAGAAAGTTTTGCACCAAGTAAATAATTTCCAAAATTTTATTGAAATATGCTTTTGATCTGATTCTTTTTCTCTGGATTGGTGAACAAATTTCTCAGGTTGTCCTAATTTTCAGAATTTTCAGAGTTACAGAAATATTCGAGAGTTACAGATTACTACACAGTGTTATGTTTTTGACAGATTCTGTTTTCTATGTGTTGTTTGCTTATTTTGATGAATCTATGGGTAGTATCGGGGGGTATGAACCGTGGAAAAGTTGGAGTAAAGTAGATATTACACTAATATAAATAAATAATGAATTTGCAACAGTACCTTAAAGTGATGATTTATTTTCTTATACTAACGGAGCTTATGAGATTTTCTGTTAAGTTTTGTGTTGTGAAGTTTTCAAATTTTGAGTAGGGATTTGATGGACTATGGAATAAGGGGTGGCAAGAGCCTAAGCTTGGGGATGCCCAAGGCACCCCAAAGTAATATTCAAGGACAACCAAAAGCCTAAGTTTTGGGATGCCCCGGAAGGCATCCCCTCTTTCGTCTTCATTTATCGATAACTTTACTTGAGGCTATATTTTTATTCACCACATGATATGTGTTATGCTTGGAGCATCTTGTATGATTTGAGTCTTTGCTTTTTGAGAGACACTCATGAATAGTGATTTATTAGAATACTCTATGTGGTTCACTTATATCTTTTGAGCTAGGCAATATTGATCTAGTGCTTCACTTATTTCTTTTTAAAGCACGACGATGGCTTTACTTTATAGAAATTGATGAACTCTCATGCTTCAGTTATATTATTTTGATAGTCTTTTAGAACAGCATGGTAATTTTCTTTGGTTATAAATTTAGTCCTAATATGATAGGCATCCAAGAAGGATATAATAAAAACTTTCGTATTAAGTGCATTGAATACTATGAGAAGTTAATTTTTTTATGATTGTTTTGAGATATGAAGATGGTGATATTAGTGTCATGAAAGTGAGTAGTTGTGAATTTGAGAGATACTTGTGCTAAAGTTTTTGATTCCTGTAGCATGCATGTATGGTGAACTGTTATGTGATGAAGTTGGAGCATGATTTATTTCTTGGTTGTCTTCCTTATGAGTGGCGGTCAGGGACGAGCGATGGTATTTTCCTACCAATCTATCCCCCTAGGAGCATGCGTGTAGTACTTCATTTCAATAACTAATAAATTTTTGCAATAAGTATGTGAGTTCTTTATGACTAGTGTTGAGTCCATTGAGTATACGCACTCTCACCCTTCCACCATTGCTAGCCTCTCTTGTACCACACAACTTTCACCGGTACCATACGCCCACCATATACCTTCCTCAAAACAACCACCATACCTACCTATTATGGCCTATCCATAGCCATTCTGAGATATATTGCCATGCAACTTTCCACCATTCCATTTATTATGACACACGTCATCATTGTCATATTGCTTTGCATGATCATGTAGTTGACATTGTATTTGTGGCAGAGCCACCATTCTTAATTCTTTCATACATGTCACTCTTGGGTCATTGCACATCCCGATACACTGTCGAAGGCATTCACATAGAGTCATATTTTGTTCTAAGTATTGAGTTGTAATTCTTGAGTTGTAAGTAAATAGAAGTGTGATGATCTTCATTATTAGAGCACTGTCCCATGTGAGGAAAAGGTGATGGAGGCTATGATTCCCCCACAAGTCGGGATGAGACTCTGGATGAAAAAAGAGGCCATAAAAAAGAGAAATGTCCAAACTAAAAAATGAGAGAAAAAGAGAGAAGGGGCAATGTTACTATACTTTTACCGCACTTGTTCTTCAAAGTAGCACCATGATCTTCATGATAGAGTCTCCTATGTTGTCACTTTCATATACTAGTGGGAATTTTTCATTATAGAACTTGGTTTGTATATTCAAATGATGGTCTTCCTCAAATTGCCCTAGGTCTTCGTGGGCAAGCGAGTTGGATGCACACCCACTTAGTTTCTTTTTGAGCTTTCATACACTTCTAGCTCTAGTGCATCCGTTGCATGGCAATCCCTACTCACTCACATTGATATCTATTGATAGGCATCTCCATAGCCCGTTGATACACCTAGTTGATGTGAGACTATCTTCCTCTTTTTGTCTTCTCCACAACCACCATATTCTCTTCCACCATAGTGTTATATCCATGGCTCATGCTCATGTATTGCATGAAGGTTGAAAAAGTTTGAGAACATCAAAAGTATGAACCAATTGCTTGGCATGTCATCGGGGTTGTGCATGATTTAAATATTTTGTGTGATGAAGATAGAACATAGCCAGACTATATGATTTGGCAGGGATAGATTTCTTTGGCCATGCTATTTTGAGAAGACATGATTGCTTTATTAGTATGCTTGAAGTATTATTGTTTTTATGTCAATATTAAACTTTTATTTTGAATCTTTCAGATCTGAACATTCATGCCACAATAAAGAGAATTACATGGATAAATATGTTAGGTAGCATTCCACATCAAAAATTCTGTTTTTATCATTTACCTACTCGAGGAGGAGCAGGAATTAAGCTTGGGGATGCTTGATACGTCTCCAACATATCTATAATTTTTTATTGTTCCATGCTATTATATTATTTGTTTTGGATGTTTTATATGCATTTAGATGCTATTTTATATTATTTGTGGGACTAACCTATTAACATAGAGCTCGGTGCCAGTTTCTGTTTTTTGCCTGTTCTAGAGTTTTGCAGAAAAGGAATATCAAATGGAGTCCAAATGGAATAAAACTTTTTTGATAATCTTTCTTGGACCAGAAGCAAACTAGGAGACTTGGAGATGAAGTCAGAGAAGCAATGAGACTACCATGAGGGTGGAGGGCGCGCCCAGGGGGTAGGGCGCGCCCCCTACCTCATGGGCCCCTCGGAGATCTCCTGGCCTAATTCTTTCACCCATATATACTCTTATACCCCAAAACCATCAGTGGAGCAACGAAAACACTTTTCCACCTCCGCAACCTTCTATACCCGTGAGATCCCATCTAAGGGCCTTTTCCCGCGTCCTGCTGGAGGGGGATTCGATTACAGAGGGCTTCTACATCAACACCATTGCACTTCCGATGAAGCGTGAGTAGTTTACCACAGACCTACGGGTCCATAGCTAGTAGCTAGATGGCTTCTTCTCTCTCTTTGATTCTCAATACCATGTTCTCCTCGATGTTCATGGAGATCTATTCGATGTAATACTATTTTGCGGTGTGTTTGCCGAAATTCGATGAAATGTGGATTTATGATTAGATTATCTATGAATATTATTTGAATCTTCTCTGAATTCTTATATGCATGATTTGATATCTTTGCAAGTCTCTTTGAATTATCGTCTTAGTTTGGCCTACTAGATTGGTTTTTCTTGCAATGGGAGAAGTGCTTAGCTTTGGGTTCAATCTTGCGGTGTCCTTTCCCAGTGACAGTAGGGGCAGCAAGGCACGTATTGTATTGTTGCCATCGAGGATAAAAAAGATGGGGTTTTCATCATATTGCTTGAGTTAATTCCTCTACATCATGTCATCTTACTTAATGCGTTACTCTGTTCTTTATGAACTTAATACTTTAGATGCAGGAAGGAGTCGGTCGATGTGTGGAGTAATAGTAGTAGATGCAGAATCGTTTCGGTCTACTTGACACGAACGTGATGCCTATGTTCATGATCATTGCCTTAGATATTGTCATAATTATGCGCTCTTCTATCAATTGCTCGGCAGTAATTTGTTCACCCATCGTATTATTTGCAATCTTGAGAGAAGCCACTAGTGAAACCTATGTCCCCCGTGTCTCTTTTCCATCATGCAAAATCTCTTTTCCATCATACTAGTTTCCGATCTATTAATTATCAATGTTTTACTTTTTGATCTATAAACCAAAAAATACCAAAAATATTTACTCTACCGTTTATCTATCTCTATTAGATCTCACTTTTGCAAGTAATCGTGAAGGGATTGGCAACCCCTTTATTGTGTTGGGTGCAAGTTTGTCGATTATTTGTGCAGGTATTTGGTAACTTGTGTGTTGTATCCTACTGGATTGATACCTTGGTTCTCAAACTAAGGGAAATACTTACTCTACTTTTCTGTATCACCCTTTCGTCTTTAAGGGAAAAACCAACGCAAGCTCAAGAAGTAGCAGGGTTTGTGGCCCACAGGTGCTCCCCCCTGGTGTGTGATACGTCTCCAACGTATCTATAATTTTTTATTGTTCCATGCTATTATATTATCTGTTTTGGATGTTTAGTGGGCTTTATTATACACTTTTATATTATTTTTGGGACTAACCTATTAACCGGAGGCCCAGTCCAAATTGCTGTTTTTTTGCCTATTTCAGTGTTTCGCAGAAAATGAATATCAAACGGAGACCAAACAGAATGAATCCTTCGGGAGAGTTATTTTTGGAACAAACACAACCCAGGAGACTTGGAGTGGACGTCAGGGAAACAAAGAGGTGGCCACGAGGGTCCAGGGTGCACCCTACCCCCCTGGGCGCGCCCCCACCCTCGTCGGCCCCTCATCACTCCCCTGACTGACTTCTTTCGCCTATATATACGCATATACCCCGAAAGAATCCAGGAGCACCATAGATTAGGAGTTCCGCCGTCGGAAGCCTCTGTAGCCACCAAAAACCAATCGGGACCATGTTCCGGCACCCTACCGGAGGGGGGATCCATCACCGGTGGCCATCTTCATCATCCCGGCGCTCTCCATGACGAGGAGGGAGTAGTTCACCCTCGGTGCTGAGGGTATGTACCAGTAGCTATGTGTTTGATCTCTCTCTCTCTCTCTCTCTCCCGTGTTTTAGATTTGGCACGATCTTGATGTACCGCGAGCTTTGCTATTATAGTTGGATCTTATGATGTTTCTCCCCCTCTACTCACTTGTAATGGATTGAGTTTTCACTTTGAAGTTATCTTATCAGATTAAATCTTTAAGGATTTGAGAACACTTGATGTATGTCTTGCATGTGCTTATCTGTGGTGATGGGATATCCACGTGATCTACTTGATGTACGTTTTGGTTATCAACTTGCGGGGTTCAGTGACCTTGTGAACTTATGCATAGGGGTTGGCACACGTTTTTGTCTTGAATCTTTGGTAGAAACTTTGGGGCACTCTTTGAAATACTTTGTGTTGTTTGAATAGATGAATCTGAGATTGTGTGATGCATATCATATAATCATGCCCACGGATACTCAAGGTGACATTGGAGTATCTAGGTGACATTAGGATTTTGGTTGATTTGTGTCTTAAGGTGTTATTCTAGTACGAACTCTATGATAGATCGAACAGAAAGAATAGCTTCGTGTTATTTCACTATGGACTCGTGAATAGATCGACCAGAAAGAATAACTTTGAGGTGGTTTCGTACCCTACCTTAATCTCTTCATTTGTTCTCCGCTATTAGTGACTTTGGAGTGACTCTTTGTTGCATGTTGAGGGATAGTTATATGATCCAGTTATGTTATTATTGTTGAGAGAACTTGCACTAGTGAATGTATGAACCTTAGGCCTTGTTTCCTAGCATTGCAATACCATTTACGCTCGGTTTTACCACTTGTTACCTTGCTGTTTATATATTTTCAGAATACAAAAACTTATATCTACCATCCATATTGCACTTGTGTCACCATCTCTTCGCCGAACTAGTGCACCTATACAATTTACCATTGTATTGGGTGTGTTGGGGACACAAGAGACTCTTTGTTATTTGGTTGCAGGGTTGCTTGAGAGAGACCATCTTCATCCTACGCCTCCCATGGATTGATAAACCTTAGGTCATCCACTTGAGGGAAATTTGCTACTGTCCTACAAACCACTACACTTGGAGGCCCAACAACATCTACAAGAAGAAGGATGCGTAGTAGACATCAAGCTCTTTTCTGGCGTCGTTGCCGGGGAGGTGAGTGCTTGAAGGTATATCTTTAGATCTTGCAATCGGATCTTTTTGTTTCTTGTTTTATCACTAGTTTAGTTTATAAAAGAAAACTACAAAAAATGGAATTGAGTTTGCCTCATACGCTTCATGTTTTTAATATCTTTCGTGAGAATGATGGTAAGGAAAATTGTGCTCATGTGCTAGAAGAAGAAATCTATAAAATGTTTGGCACTAAATCTTTGAGTGATGAGCATGATTGCAATGTTGTTAGTATGAATTATTTGAATACCCATGATGCTAATGATATGCAAAGCCGCAAGCTTGGGTATGCTATGTTTGATGAAGATGATATGTTTAGTCCCCCAAGTTTTGATGAGCAAATTTATTATGATGAAAGCATGCCTCCTATTTATGATGATTATTGTGATGACACATATGCTATAAAGAATAAGGATAACCATGAAACTTCTATGCTTCACATGATAGTTATTTTTGTTGAGTTTAATTTTCAACTAGATTATGATTCACATGATAGTTATTCTGTTGAGTTTGCTCCCACTACTATTCATTAGAACAAATTTGCTTTTGCGGAGAGTAATAAAATGTCTATGCTTGTAGATCATGAAAAGAATGCTTTATGTGATAGGTACATTTTTGAATTCATTCATGATGCCACTGAAAATTATTATGAGGGAGGAATATATGCTCGTAGGAATTGCAATAATATCAAGTTTCCTTTCTATGTGCTTAAAGTTTTAAAGTTATGCTTGTTTTGCCTTCCTATGCTAGTTGGTTATTGTTCCCATAAGTTGTTTGCTCACAAAATCCCTATGCATAGGAAGTGGGTTAGGATTAAATGTGCTAGTCATATTCTTCATTACTCTCTCTTTATGTTTCAATTATTATCTTTTATGTGAGCATCATTGAAACTATCATGCCTAGCTAGGGGCGTTAAACGTTAGAGCTTGTTGGGAGGCAACCCAATTTTATTTTTGTTCTTTGATTTTTGTTCCTTGAGGGAGTCTTGGATTAGGGGGTGTCCGGATGACCGGACTATAACCTTTGGCCGGACTCCTGGACTATGAAGATACAAGATTGAAGACTTCGTCCCGTGTCCGGATGGGACTTTCCTTGGCGTGGAAGGCAAGCTTGGCGATACGGATATGTAGATCTCCTCCTATTTTAACCGACTCTGTGTAACCCTAGCCCTCTCCGGTGTCTATATAAACCGGAGGGTTTTAGTCCGTAGGACGAACAACAATCATACCATAGGCTAGCTTCTAGGGTTTCGCCTCTCTGATCTCGTGGTAGATCTACTCTTATACTACCAATATCATCAATATTAATCAAGCAGGAGTAGGGTTTTACCTCCATCGAGAGGGCCCGAACCTGGGTAAAAACATCGTGTCCCTTGTCTCCTGTTACCATCCGCCTAGACAATAGTTCGGGACCCCCTACCCGAGATCCGCCGGTTTTGACACCGACATTGGTGCTTTCATTGAGAGTTCCTCTGTGTCTTCATTTTTAGGCCCGATGGCTCCTCCGATCATCAACAACGATGCGGACCAGGGTGAGACTTTTCTCCCCGGACAGATCTTTGCACTGCGGGCCAATTCGCTTGGCCATCTGGAGCAGATCGAAAGCTACGCCCCTGGCCATGAGGTCAGATTTGGAAGTTTGAACTACATGGCTGACGTCTGCGGAGACTTGATCTTCGACGGGTTCGAGCCACAGCCGAGCGTGCCGCGCTGTCGCGATGGGCATGATCTAGCTCTGCCGCCGAACAGTGCCCAGGAGGCTGCCCCAGTGTCTGCTCCAACCCTTAGCTCAGAGCCGGCTGCGCCAATCAAGGATGGGTGGTTGGACACCGCTTCGGGGGCTGCAATCTCTACAGCGATCGAGCCGAACACCCGTCTTGTCCTCTGCGAAGCCCGTGACTCCAAGGTGCCGGACTCCTCCCCGAACTCCGAACCTTCCGCGCCCCTGCCGATCAAATCCGATTGGGCGCCGACCATGGAGTTCGCCGTCGCGGACATCTCTCAACACTCGCCCTTCGGCGACATTCTGAATTCACTAAAGTCTCTCTCTTTATCAGGAGAGCGTTGGCCGGACTATGGTCAGCAAGGATGGGATGTGGATGACAAAGAAATTTAAAGCCCACCCACCACCCACTTCGTAGCCACTGTCGATGATTTAACCAACATGCTCGACTTCGACTCCGAAGGCATCAATGGTATGGACGACGATGTAGGAGACGAACAGGAACCAGCGCCTATAGGGCACTGGATAACCACCTCATCTCATGATGTATACATGGTGGACACACCTAAACTAAAAGACGACGAGGAACAAAGGGACGCAACGAGGGATCGTTCCCTCGAAAAGCAGTCAAACCGGCGGCGTAAGCGCCGCTCCAAACCCCGGAGCAAGTTGTTGGAGCAGAAGAACCTCCACAAAAGGCTCGTCGCCACTACGCGTAGCCTGAAAAAGCAGAAGCGGAAGCTCAAAACAGCGGAAGATGCACTCAAAATTAGATGGGGCAAAGTACTCAACACCGCAGACAAATACGGAGACAGTCGCCACACAAAGAGCTATCCGAAGCAAAAATTACTGCCAGAATTTGATGAGGAGGCCTTAGAGGCCCCGCAATCAAAAAATAAGGAAGCACCAGGTCGGATAAACAAACCCATGGCCAACATAGAGTGGCAAATGGTGCCGCACACAAGCCGGCACACGATCCGCACAAGGATTCGCCTCAAAAAGACGGCCCAGCCCGATCTATCTACGGGCCAAGAAAGCAAGCTCTAGTAAGCAATGCAACGCAACAAGTATCCGAACATCATGGAACACCCAAATATAGGGGTGCCGCACATCCCCTATGTTTCACCGATGAGGTGCTGGACCATGAATTTCTAGCGGGATTCAAGCCCGTAAACATAGAGGCATACGACGAAACAACAGACCCTGGAGTCTGGATTGAGGATTATATCCTCCACATACACATGGCTAGAGGAGATGACCTCCACGCCATAAAATACTTACCCCTCAAGCTCAAAGGGCCAGCCCGACATTGGCTTAAAAGCCTTCCCGAAAACACCATCGGAAGTTGGGAAGAGCTCGAGGATGCTTTTCGGGCAAATTTTCAAGGGACCTATGTTCGACCTCCGGATGCTGATGATCTAAGTCATATAACTCAACAACCCGGAGAGTCAGCCCGGAAACTCTGGAATAGATTTCTCACTAAAAAGAACCAGATAGTCGACTGTTCGGATGTAGAAGCCTTAGCAGCTTTCAAACACAGCGTTAAAGACGAATGGCTCGCCAGACACCTCGGCCAAGAAAAGCCAAGAACAATGGCCGCATTAACAAGCCTCATGACCTGCTTTTGCGCAGGAGAGGATAGCTGGTTGGCAAGAAGCAGTACCAGTGACCCAAGTACATCCGAAGTTAGGGATGGAAATGAGAAACCGCAACATAGCAAGGACCAGCGCCGGACCAAGGAAAACAGCCCGAAGAGCACGGCAATCAACGCTAGATTCAAAAGCTCTCGGCAGAATCAGAAAAGGCTGCCCTCAAGGATAACAGGGACGAGCTATCTAACCTAAACAAAATCTTGGACAAAATATGCAAAATCCACAGTACTCCTGGGAAGCCTGCAAACCATACCCAGAGAGATTGTTGGGTCTTCAAGCAATCCGGCAAACTCAATGCCGAACACAAGGGGCTCGACATACGAAGCGAGGACGATGACGAACCCCACAAGCAAAGCACCGGAGAACAAAAGAAGTTCCCACAAGAAGTCAAAACAGTAAACTCACTTCACGTGACAAAAGGGAAAAACAGAGTGGCGCCTATAGAGATACGGGCCATACGCCCTGTCACAAAGGAGTCCCACCACTGGTTGTTAAAACCAATCACCTTCGACCATCAGGATTACTCTACAAGTATCCGGAACGTAGGTTGGACTGCCTTGATATTAGATCCGATAATTGACGGACTCCACTTTACACAAGTCCTAATGGACGGCGGCAGTGGTCTAAACCTGCTATATCAGGATGCAATCCGCAAAATGGGGATAAACCTAACAAAAATTCGCCATGGCAACACTTCCTTTCAAGGGGTAATGCCAGGCCCAGATACCCATTGTACGGGTTCTCTCCTGTTAGAAGTTATGTTCGGCTCCCCCGACAACTTCCGCCGCAAAAAGCTAAACTTCCACATCACCCCATTTACAAGTAGCTATCAAGCACTACTAGGACGTGAAGCTTTCGCCCGCTTTAACGCAATACCACATTATGCATCCCTTACGCTTAAAATGCCCGGTCCGCGAGGCATCATCTCATTAAAGGGAAATATCGAGTGTTCCTCGAGCGCGGAAGACTGTGCGGCTGCCTTGACAGCCACACACTAAACTAGCTTCACTAATCAAAGCACCTAAACAGGTCGTTCAGACCTCGTACATGGCTAGACGAGTCCGGTGTAAACATACAAGGGCTTACTAGCCGCACACCCCCATACAAGGGGCTCCGCGCATGTACAACAAGAGACAATAAAGCTCAATTCTACCCATTTTCTGAATTATACTTTGTTTATTTAATATAACATAGATTTTCGCACGATCTTTTTCAACTAAGTTCCTCTATTTTACAGATGAACACTGTGCTACACCCGTCCAGGATACGGCATAACGGAGACACATGCGCAGACGTGCAGTAGGGACCCGTTCCAGGGATTCTTTTCGGATTAAGACCCTGCGTAAACCTTTCTCACTGTCTCTTGTTGATACACATCCCCCGGTTTCTTGTTATAACCAAGGAGGAGGCTGGCGTCTTGGCATGTGGCCACGTCAGAATTTTGCGCGTACCTGGACACCAGGGGCTTCTTACTGAGGGCGTTGTTCAACCCGTTTTCATAAAGACCGAATACCTTAGGGAGTGTTCGGCGTCGCGAGTTTGGCCTTGTATGCATCAGCTCCGAATCATGTCTTTGGTCAAATGTTGGGTTTGCCCGGCTCCTGTGTTTTGCTGCCTTACATTCCGCTCTATCGGCTAAGGCGGCACCAGGAGAACTACTGCGAGCCAGGCGAGCAGCTCAGTAGAGAAAGCCGAAAACTGACTGTCATGATATAGCATGAGACTGGTCAACCACTCGATGACCCGTCGGAATCTTTAGGAATCCTCCGCATTACCGAAGGGCCGTTTCCCGGCCAGGCATACACGCGCCCCGAATTCGGGTGAGCGCAGTGCCCCTAGGGGCTATATAGTAGCCCCACTGTCAAACTCCTATGGCTAAGTGAAAGTGATAAAGCATTATAGTCCGGTTGCCTAGTTCGCTACGCTATCACCTCCTTAATAGGTCCAAGACGTTGGATCAAGTGTGAACATGCGCCTTCTGCGAACACCCCCACATTATATGCTTGGGGGCTGAAGCCGAAGACTGCCATCTTTTAGGTTATATACACATATACATTAACGGGAGCACAGGAGGTATTCTAATTCTTGAAGGCACAAGTATAAAAAGCTTTTATATTCCATTGAAACATTGTTTTCCAATAATACATGTTATTTGAACATAACATCCTTCGAGCACTGCGTCTCTATTAAACGAGCGCCCTGCAGAACTTTCTGAGAATCTCCGCCCAGTATGTCTTGACACGGGCAAGAGCCATCTGCGCACCCTCTATGCATGCTGACCTCTTCATTGCATTAATATGCGGCACCGCACCGAGGAACTGCCGCACCAAGTTAAAATAACTCTTCGGCTTGGGCCTTTTCAGCCACAGATGACCCACGACATAGTTCATGGCGAGTCCGGATAACCTATTCAGCTCCGCCCATGCGGCCAAACGATCGGTTAATGGAAGTGGGCGCTCTGGATTGTGGAACTGCGACCAAAAAAGCTTGTCCACTTCGTGGTCCTCTAGATCGCGGAAGTGTTTGGCCGCGTCCGCGGCACTCGCCACCAAGTCCAGATAAGTGTTCGCGGCACTCCATTGCCGGTCCAACGGAGCATATTTAGGATCCCCGAACTTCATCCGCAGCATAAAGGGCTTTCCAGCCGTGATATCTCCGGCCTGACGTAGCTCCTCCTTCATAGCTCTCATCGCAGAGCGAGTATCCTTGTCCTCGGTAGTGACCTTCTCTAGGTCCTTCTGTGCCACCCAAACTTCTTTTTCAAGAAGCTTGCAGCGGTCGGCAGCATTCTTCAACTTTATAGCCATCTCGACCACTTCCTTCTTGCTTTGGCAGTGAGCAGCCTGTTTGGCTTTCAGCTCTTCTGCCGCCTTTAAGGCAGCCGCGTCGCTTTTCCTGGCCTGCTCCTTGGCTCGGGCAAGTTCCGCCCGAAGGTTCTCCATGGCAGCGGCACCATCTGCATCAAGCACACATGTTCTAAGGAACGGGCATCAAGCTCCTCTTAGCAGCTGTCTTCGAAGAAATTACATACCTTGTGCCTCGTCTAGCCGCTTGTTGACAAGCGCGATGTCGGCATCTGCCATGTCAAGTTGCCGCTTTAGCTCGGCAAATTCATCAGTCCGGCTAGCCACCGGACACTTTGCCACCTACATAGGAAAGGTGGCATATTATACCTGGGATTATGATCCTCGGCGCGCTGTCATTTTTGACAACGCACAGAGTCTCAGGGGCTACATCATTTCACATACCTCAAAAGGTACATCATTTCACATACCTCAAAACCTGTCAGTAAACTTCCGACGGCCTCATACAACCCGCTCTCCGCGGATGAAATCCTTCCAATCACCGTATCCATCAACGCACGATGTTCTTCTGAGATAGACGCTCGCCCGAGCAGATCTTCAGCTCCTCCGACCGTGCACCGGACGGTGCCGGACTCGTCCGATGGCCTTTTTTGAAGACCGGACACAGAGGGCCTTGGGGGGCCATACGACTGCCTTCCGGCCCTGCCGGATTCAGAGAAACCCTCCGTGACGACACCTCATGGTCGCTCGCCTTGCAAGGCGGTATGGCAGGGGGAGGCGTTCCGCTCTCCATCATCTCCGGACAAAGATCCCCTGAAGATGAGCTCTGCTGAGAAGGGCTAAGATCCGAACTACAAGGTAAAATTTCGGTTATCTTCCTCAGAAATAGAATAGAGATGTCTCTCATTTTGAAACCCCCTCTTTACTTACGGCTCGGTGGAGAGCTGATCCCCTCGGGGGCGCAATGCGACCGAGGCACCCCCTGGTGCCGGACCCTCTGACGAAGATTTCTTCCCCCGCTTTGAGACCATGTCCTCCGGGTCTTCAGAGGCGGCTGGGGGAGTCCTGGATTAGGGGGTGCCGATGGCCGGACTATGACCTTTGGCCGGACTCCCGGACTATGAAGATACAAGATTGAATACTTCGTCCCGTGTCCGGATAGGACTTTCCTTCGCATGGAAGGCAAGCTTGGCGATATGATATGAAGATCTCCTCCCATTGTAACCGACTCCGTGTAACCCTAGCCCTCTCCGGCGTCTATATAAACCGGAGAGATTTAGTCCGTAGGACGAACAACAATCATACCAATGGCTAGCTTTTAGGGTTTAGCCTCTCTGATATTTTGGTAGATCAACTCTTGTACTACCCATATCATCAATATTAATCAAGTAGGAGTACGGTTTTACCTCCATCGAGAGGGCCCAAACCTGGGTAAAAACATCGTGTCCCTTGTCTCCTGTTACCATCCGCCTAGACGCACAGTTCGGGACCCCCTACCCGAGATCCGCAGGTTTTGACACCGACATTGGTGCTTTCATTGAGAGTTCCTCTGTGTCGTCACCGTTAGGCCCGATGGCTTCTTCGATCATCAACCAGGACGCGGTCCAGGGCGAGACTTTTCTCCCCGGACAGATCTTCGTATTCGGCGGCTTCGCACTGCGGGCCAATTCGCTTGGCCATCTAGAGCAGATCGAAAGCTACGCCCCTGGCCATCAGGTTAGGTTTGGAAGTTTAAACTACACGGCCGACATCCGCGGGGACTTGATCTTCGACGGATTCGAGCCATGGACGAGCGCGCTGCACTGTCACGATGGGCATGATTTAGCTCTGCCGCCAGACAACACCCAGAGCGTCGCTCAGGTGCCCGCTCCGACCATTAGCTCGGAGCCGACTGCGCCAGTTGGGGACGGACGGTTGGACGCCGCCCCAGGAGCCGCAATCTCTACGGCTATAGAGCCGAACACCAGCATAGTCCTTTGCGAGGCCTATGACTCCGGGGTGCCGGACTGCGTTCCGAACTCTGAATCTTCCGCACCTCTTCCAATCGAACCCGATTGGGCTCCGATCATGGAGTTCACCGCCGTGGACGTCTTTCAGCACTCACCCTTTTGGCGATATCCTTAATTCACTAAAGTATCTCTCTTTCTCATGAGAGCCCTTGCCGGACTATGGTCAGCATGGTTGGGATGCGGACAACGAAGAAATTCGAAACCCACCCACCACCCACTTTGTAGCCACTGTCAATGATTTAACCGACATGCTCGACTTCGACTCCGAGGACATCGACGGTATGGACGCCGATGAAGGAGACGACCAAGAACCAGCACCTATAGGGCACTGGAAAGCCACCTCGTCATATGGCATATACATGGTGGACACCCCCAAAGCAGGGGATGGCGATGAAAAAACGGAGGACGACCCCTCCAAGAAGCAACCCAAGCGCCAACGTCAACGGCGCCGCTCTAAATCCCGCCAAAGCAAAAACGGCGAGTCCGGCACCGGAGACAACAACACCCCGGACAGTGCTGAAGACAACCCCCTCTAGCAGGATTCAGCGCAGGAGGACGAAGGAGCCAGCCTTCATGAGAGAGCTGCGGACAGGGAGGACGAGGACGACAATTATGCACCTCCCTCCGAAGACGAGGCAAGCCTCGACGATGACGAATTCGTCGTGCCAGAGGATCCCGTCGAACAAGAGCGTTTCAAACGCAGGCTTATGGCCACGGCAAGCAGCCTCAAGAAAAAATAGCAGCAGCTTAGAGCTGACCAAGACTTGCTAGCCGACAGATGGACTGAAGACCTGGCGGCCAAATAGTATAAACTCGAACGCCCCTCCAAGAGCTACCCAAAGCGCAGGCTGCTACCCCAACTGGAGGAGGAAGCAACTAAACCTACATCACCAGCGTACGATGCGCCCGATCGGCCCCCCCGTGGCCGCGACAGAGAGGCCTTCCGGCCCTCGACCCAAGCCGCACCCCGGCGCCGCTCAAAAAATACCAGAGCACGGGGAGATGCAATAGACCTATGAGACATATTGGAGAATAAGGCAAGGCAAACAAGATCGATCTACGGATCGCGTGGGCGCCCCACGTCACGTGACGATAACCGTCACGCCAGATATGATAAATACGGCCAGGCCGAACACAAAAGACAAAGCTCATCCGAGCTGCGTCACGATATAGCCCAGTACAGGGGCGCCGCACACCCACTATGCTTCACAGACGAAGTAATGGATCATCAAATCCCCAAGGGTTTTAAACCGGTAAACATCGAATCATACGATGGCACAACAGATCCCGCGGTATGGATCGAGGATTATCTCCTTCATATCCACATGGCCCGTGGTGATGATCTACATGCCATCAAATACCCCCCGCTCAAGCTTAAAGGACCAGCTCGGTATTGGCTTAACAGCCTGCCAGCAGAATCAATTAGTTGCTGGGAGGACCTGGAATCCGCATTCCTTGACAACTTCCAGGGCACTTATGTGTGACCACCAGACGCCGATGACCTAAGCCACATAATCCAGCAGCCAGAGGAATCGGCCAGACAATTCTGGACACGGTTCCTAACCAAGAAAAATCAAATAGTCGACTGTCCGGACACCGAGGCCCTTGCAGCCTTCAGGCACAACATCCGAGACGAATGGCTTGCCAGGCACCTAGGACAGCCGAAATCTATGGCAGCCCTCACGACACTCATGACCCGCTTTTGCGTGGGAGAAGACAGCTGGCTAGCTCGTAGCAATAACATAACCAAGAGCCCTGGCAATTCGGATACCAAGGACAACAACGGCAGGTCACGTCGCAACAAGCACAAGTGCCACATCAACAACAACAACACTAAGGATACGGCAGTTAATGCCGGATTCAGAGGCTCTAAACCCGGTCAGCGGGAGAAGCCATTCAAAAGAAACCCTCCGGGCCCATCCAGTTTAGACCGAATACTCGATCGCTCGTGCCAGATACACGGCACCCCCGAACAACCAGCGAACCACACCAACAGGGATTGTTGGGTGTTCAAGCAGGCAGGCAAGTTAAGTGCCGAAACCAGAGACAAGGGGCTGCATAGCAAGGACACGGAGGGTCCCCGTCCGCCGAACAACAGAAGACAGAAGGGCTTCCCCCCGCAAGTGCGGACGGTGAATATGATATACGCAACCCATATCCCCAAAAGGGAGCGGAAGCATGCTCTCAAGGACGTCTATGCGTTGGAACCAGTCGCCGCAAAGTTCAACCCATGGTCCTCCTGCCCGATCACTTTTGATTGAAGGGACCACCCCACTAGCATTCGTCACGGCGGATTCGCCGCATTGGTCCTAGACCTAATCATTGACGGATTTCACCTCACTAGAGTCCTCATGGACGGCGGCAGCAGCCTGAACCTGCTTTATCAGGATACAGTGCGAAAAATGGGTATAGATCCCTCAAGGATTAAACCCACAAAGACAACCTTTAAAGGCGTCATACCAGGTGTAGAAGCCAGCTGTACAGGTTCGGTTACACTCGAAGTGTTCTTCGGATCCCCGGATAATTTCCGAAGCGAAGAGTTAATCTTCGACATAGTCCCGTTCCGTAGTGGCTATCACGCCCTGCTCGGATGAACCACATTCGCAAAATTCAATGCGGTGCCGCACTATGCATATCTCAAGCTCAAGATGCCAGGCCCTCACGGAGTCATCACGGTAAATGGAAATACCGAACGCTCTCTCCGAACGGAGGAGCACACAGCGGCCCTGGTGGCGGAAGTACAAAGTGGCCTATCAAGGCAATTCCCCAATCCGGGTGTTAAACATCCGGACAACGTCAAGCGCGCCCGAAGTAACCTACAACAAAACCGGCTGGCACGTTCCGAGCAAGCATAGCAGTGCGGCCCCAGCCCCAGCCCTCGCCAGATGGCGATAGTGGTACCACGCGTACATAATTACGCTTTGGAAATACCATGGGCATAAGGGGAGGGGCACAACTACGGCACACCCAGAATGCGGCTTAACCGCACTAGGGGCTCCCTATTCTGCCGTTTCCTTTTTTTATATATATACTTTCAGGACCCAACTATCCGGAAGGCCTGTCCGGCAATACACTCGCCGAACACATGATGCAACAGCCAGGGAGAGTACAAGCCACGTCACATGTCCAGGTGGTCTCTATAACGAGCTAAATACCCGTTTTACTTAAAAGTCTCACAGCTTGCCCCTGGAGGGGGATATGTCAAATAATCCCATCTCATGCTTATCGCACTATTTGAATCGTTCTGCTTTCATAGCAGCCCTTTTTAATAAGCAATACATAGTTCTTATTGTATTCATCTATTTTTATACAAATATGTTCAGTCATGACATTATGCAACCGTACACTTTGGTACGGCCGATACACCAGGGGCTTAAGCACCCCATAACATGGTGTGAGAAGACCGAACACTCTCATGAGTGCGGCACCCCGGACTTATAGCACTATATGCATCGGCTCTGAATCATGTCTTGGGTCAATAGTTGGGTAGTGCTGGGAGAACTACTATGATTGTGCCCCAGTTGAGCTGGGTTAACACCTCAGTAGAGAAAGTTAAAACTGACCGTCATGATAGTGCGAGAGACCGGTCGCTGTTCGCGAGGTTTTTCGAGTCCCTAAAGACTTATGCCGCTTAGAGCGAGGAGCCGAATTTATCTGGCCTAGGCGTGGATAGCGCCCCGAACTCGGTCTTCCGAATACTAGGGGCTTCGCCGAAATTTAAAATTATAGAATTCTATGGCTAAGTGAGAGTGATAAAGCATTATAAGTCCGATGGCCTTGTTCGTTGTGCTGAGCGCCTCCCTAGATGGACCCAAGAATGGGAACAAGAGCACTCAGGTTTATCCCGAAGACCCCAGCACTCGTGGCATGGGGGTAGAAGCCGACGACTTGCATCTCTCAGATTTGATAAACGGCCGCACAGAAGGTAATATTTTAAATTAATAAGCGCTGCTTAGCGCATATGAACAAAGTTTTCAGCGTACAGGATAACAGATGCGAGTCTACTAAAAAATTACATCTTTGGAGCATTCACCCGCTATAAGGAGGGCACTCTTCAGGACGCCCTTATAATACATCTCGGGCGTGCGATACTCCTTGCCAGGCGGTGGCGCGTCCGTCAAAAGCTTCTCAGCGTCCAACTTGCCCCAGTGCACTTTAGCACGGGCAAGGGCCCGATGAGCACCTTCAATACAGACGGAGCGCTTGATGACCTCAATCCATGGACAAGCGTCCACCAGCCGCCGCACCAGACCGAAGTAGCTCCCAGGAATGGCTTCTATCGGCCACAGCCGAACTATGAGGCCCTTCATGGCCTGTTCGGCCACCTTGTGGAGCTCGACAAGCTGCTTCAGTTGGTCGCTCAGGGGCACCGGATGTTCGGCCTCAGCATACTGAGACCAGAACACCTTTTCCGTCAAGCTCCCCTCCTCGGCTCGGTAGAATGCGGCAGCATCAGACACACTATGAGGCAAATCGGCGAACCCTCCTGGAGAGCTCTGGATTCGGGTAAGTAACAGATAATTCACTTTTATATGCTTGCTTTGCATAAAGAATGCCTTACACGCCGTTATCGCCTCGATATCCTGGAGGGCCTTCTGGGCTTCGGCCATAGCGGTTTTGGCACTCTCAAGAGCCAAGGCGAGCTCGGACTCTCGAGTCTTCGAGTCACGCTCCAAACTCTCGTGTTTCTCCACGAGAGCCTGGAGCTCTTGCCGCACCTCCGCCACCTGCACCTCCTGCTTCTCTCGCTCGGTGCGCTCCAAGGCCGCACTGTTTTCGGCCTTTGACACCGCTTCCTTCAGGGTCGCCACCTCGGTCGTGGCCCCTGCAACATTTACGTTGGTCCTATCATTATTTGCAACCAGGTATTTCTATATACATTTACATACGGTATTACATACCCTCCTTGTCCTCGAGCTGCTTCTTGGCATGGCCGAGCTCCTTCTCGGACCACTCGAGACTCTCCTTCAATGCATTGACCTCCGCAGTCAGTGCGGCAGAGGTCAGCAGCGCAGCCTGCATTCACATATTGACATATTTATGTTAGATTCCTGCCTATATCTTTTTAGATCCTCAGCTCGGCTTTTCTTCCCGAACGCCAAACTGAGCATCAGGGGCTACTATCTATGTGGTAACATTTTTATATGTTTTGAATACATACCTCAAAGCCCGTTAATAGGCTTGTACATGCTCCCGCTCTTGGCGGACTGAACCTTCTGAACCACCGCACTCATAACAGTGCGGTGTTCGTCATTGATGGAGGCGCCGTTAAGCGCCTCCAGTAAATCGTCCGGTGCCTCCGGTTGGTCGGAGGCCGCCACCGTCGTAGGTGTGCCCTTCTTGCGAAGGCGCCGCCTACCGGTCTCTGGAACCGTTGATGGTTCCGGAGCGGTGTCCGGCCCAGGGCCAGACTTAGATCCCTCCGGGGCTTTATCCCCTTTGGGCCTGGAGTCCGGGAGGTCCCCTTGCGGCGCCTCCAGGACCACCTCCTCCTGGTTGAGTCCCTTTTGGGACTCCACCTCGGCGTCATCCACAGCGAGAGGGGAGGAGGCCGTCGGAAGTGAAGCACTATTCACGTCCGACGAATCCAGGGAGCCGCTCGACGAATCGCCGAGGAGCCTTGGGCGAACTGCATAATTGAATTGGGCGTCAGAAGGTACCGTATAATAGAGGAGCGCCATAAGTTATTCGTGTATCCGGATACTTACGATTTTGCCAGGGGCTTGACCCTGGATGGCCATTCCTCCCCGCCATCTTCGGCATCGGAGGCGTAGTTCGGCAGAAGGGTCCTCCCCTTCTTGGACCCTCCGGACTCCCCAGTTGGGGCGGCCTTCCTTTTCTTTCCTCCCCCCATTGGAGGGGGATAGGGTTCTTCTTCTTCCTCCTCCTTGTCCTCAGAGGCGGAGGGTGCTTCGGGGTTGTCAAGCGATGAATCCGACACCACCCGGCGCTGGGAGCTCTTTCGAGTCCCCGTGGCCCTCTTCTTGGCCTTCTTCTCCGGCACCACGTGAGGTGCCGGAACCAGCAGCCCCGTCAATCGGGCGTCCGCTGGGTCTTCTGGTAAGGGAGCTGGATAGTTAACCTGTCCGGACTTCTTCAGCCAGTCCTGTCAAGGGTAAGGCAGTTTAGATCCCGCATAGAGTCAGACTATGAAAAACAAGAGTCCCGTAAATGGTAGAATAACTTACCTCGCTTGCCTGACACCGCAAGCTGAATCCGCGATCTTTTGTAGGGGATGTGGGGGCCTCAGCGCCCTTAAACAGCACCTTCCAGGCATCTTCGTACGTAGTGTCGAAGAGCTTGCTCAAGGTCTGGTGCTGTGCCGGATCAAACTCCCACAATTTGAAGGCCTGTTGTTGGCATGGGAGGATCCGGCGGATGAGCATGACCTGGACTATGTTGACAAGCTTGAGATTCTTGTTCACCAGCTTTTGGACGCAGGTTTGAAGTCCGGTCAGCTCTTCCGAATCTCCCCACGTTAGGCCCGTCTCTTTCCAGTAAGTGAGCCGTGTGGGGAAGCCAGATCGGAATTCGGGGGCCGCCACCCATTGGGGGTCGCGCGGCTCGGTGATGTAGAACCATCCCAATTGCCACCCCTTTATTGTCTCCACAAAGGAGCCCTCGAGCCATAGGACATTGGCCATTCGGCCCACCATGGCACCTCTGCACTCCGCTTGGCGGCCGCCCACTACCTTCGGCTTGACATTAAAAGTCTTCAGCCATAAGCTGAAGTGGGGCTGGATGCAGAGGAAGGCCTCGCACACGACGATGAATGCCGAGATGTTGAGGATGAAGTTCGGGGCCAGATCGTGGAAGTCCTGGCCGTAGTAGAACATGAGCCCCCGGACAAACGGGTGAAGAGGAAAGCCCAGTCTGCGGAGGAAATGGGGGAGAAATACAACCCTCTCATGGGGCCTAGGGGTGGGGATGAGTTGCCCTTCATCTGGAAGCCGGTGCGCGATGTCGTCAGACAAGTATCCGGCATTCCTCAACCTTTTGATTTGTCCCTCCATGACAGAGGAGGCCATCCATCTACCTCCTGCTCTGGACATGATTGGAGAAGGTTGAGGTGGGAAGTGCGGACTTGGGCGCTGGAGCTCGAGTACGCAGGGATGGATAAGCAAAGGAGGAAGAAGGCGTAAGTGGAAAGGGTAGATCCTTATCCCCTTATATGGGTGGCCAAAACTACAAGCCCCCACCAGCCTAATAAAACTCGCTTATCTCCCAAGCGACGCGGTTAATGGCGCGGTTGGGTTACCCACGCCCGTATTGATGAGAATCCCGGAATAAGGGGACACGATCTCTGCTTTGACAAGACGTGCCAAGGAAACCGCCTCGCTAAACGCGCGGAGGTGGAATAGTAAGATGATTCGAATAAAGGTTTGGCCGCGGCGTGATGTCACGCTGCGGAATACGTCAGTAGATTAGATTTGTGCAGATATTATTCTCTCTCCGGTGGCATGTGGAACTTATTTTGCAGAGCCGGACACTATCCTTGTGTTCAACATCTTCTATGGAGTATTCAGAGGAGGAACCCGCCTTGCAATGCTGAAGACAATTTGCGCATCGGACTCGTCGTCATTGAAGCCTGGTTCAGGGGCTACTGAGGGAGTCCTGGATTAGGGGGTGTCCGGGTGGCCGGACTATGACCTTTGCCGGACTCCCGGACTATGAAGATACAAGATTGAAGACTTCGTCCCGTGTCCTGATAGGACTTTCCTTGGCGTGGAAGGAAAGCTTGGCAATATGATATGAAGATCTCCTCCCATTGTAACCGACTCTATGTAACCCTAGCCCTCTCCGGTGTCTATATAAACCGGAGAGATTTAGTTTGTAGGACGAACAACAATCATACCATAGGCTAGCTTTTAGGGTTTAGCCTCTCTGATCTCGTGGTAGATCAACTCTTGTACTACCCATATCATCAATATTAATAAAGCAGGAGTACGGTTTTACCTCCATCGAGAGGGCCCGAACCTGGGTAAAAACATCGTGTCCCTTGTCTCCTATTACCATCCGCCTAGACGCACAGTTCGGGACCCCCTACCTGAGATCCGCCGGTTTTTACACCGACAGCGGTCCTCTTCTTCCCCTGGTTAGAGGAATTCTCAATTCCTCCTTTCCTGACAGCCTCCTTCGGGGAGGCGGTAGCTTCCTTGTTCCCCTCTTCGCCTTCTTCCAAAGGCACCACCTCCAGCATCCTGGTTAACACGAGATCCGGTGTAGTCTCAGGGAGGGGGGCCGGACACCTGATTAGCTTTGCTTTCGCTATCCACTCCTGTTTAAGGGACAACTCTTTTAAGGGCAATTTTATGATAAATATATGGATAGCGTGTCTGAATTCAGGGCTACTTACTTGAGTATCCGGTACAATTGCAGCTCAGGCCTGTGTCCTCGGACGAGTCCGGACACATTGCTTGTGATCCGAAGAACAATTTGTACATTTCCGTGGCGTCGCGCCCACAAAATGTCTGAGGGCTCGTGGTCCTTCCGGAATAAACTCCCACAGGCAGAGGGGGCGATGTTTGCAGGGTAGGATGCGGCGAATCAACATAACCTGCGTCACTACGGCCAGATTGATATCTCTTTCTAGGAGATCTCGAACGTGGCCCTGCAAGAAGGGCACGTCCTTGGACGGCCCCCAGTTAAGCCCTTTATTGACCCATGACGCTAGCTGTGGTGGGGGACCCGAGCGAAAGGCAGGTGGCACCACCAATTTGGTGCCCCTGGGAGCTGTGATATAAAACCACTCTCGTTGCCATAAGATGAACTCCTCTTGAAAAGAGCCCTCGGGCCATGGAGCGTTGGCATTCTTGCTTATAACAGCACCTCCGCACTCTGCGTGCTGCCCCTCGATCATCTTCGGCTCTACTTTGAAGGTCTTAAGCCACAATCCGAAGTGAGGAGTAATACGGAGGAAGGCCTCGCACATGACAATGAACGATGAGATATGGAGGATGGACTCCGGAGCTAAGTCGTGAAATTCCAGTCCGTAATTAAACATTAGCCCCCTCACGAAGGGGTCCGTCAGGAAGCCTAGCCTCCGAAGGAAGTGAGACGCGAACACCACGCTCTCACCAGGCTTGGGAGTGGGAATAACCTGCCCTTGAGCAGGCAGCCAATACGAGATTTCGCCGGTTAGATACCTGGCATCTCTTAGCTTTAGCACGTCTTCTTCCGTAGCAGAGGAAGGCATCCACCGACCTTGAAGGTCGGAGCCGGACATCATCGGAGGTCCGAAGTGCCTAAATCTGGAGCTTTGGGTGTTGGAACTCAAGGTGAGAGGAGGATTTGATTGAGATTGAAAGAAAGGAGTCGAGCCTTGGTCTCTTTATGAAGAGGTTGAATACCAAGAGCCCTCCCCGTGACCGTTTGGGACTCGCCTTCGATTGAGGAGACGTACCAATAGGCACGATTGGGTTACCCACGCCCGCATTGGTGAGAATCCCGGAATAAGGGGACACGATCTCTGCTTTCACAAGACGTGCCAAGGAAACCGCCTCGCTGAGGTGGGACAGTAAAACGATGCGAATAAAGGCTTGGCCGTGGCGTGATGTCACGCTGCGGAATACGTGAGCAGATTAGATTTGTGCAAATATTATTCTCTCGACGGTGGTATGTGGAACTTGTTTGGAGAGTTGGACACTATCCTTGTGTTCAAAATCTTCTATGAAGTATTCGGAGGAGTAACCCGCCTTGCAATGCCGAAGACAATTTGCGCGCCGGACTCATCGTCATTGAAGCCTGGTTCAGGGGCTACTGAGGGAGTCCTGGATTAGGGGGTGTCCGGATGACCGGACTATAACCTTTGGCCGGACTCCTGGACTATGAAGATACAAGATTGAAGACTTCGTCCCGTGTCCGGATGGGACTTTCCTTGGCGTGGAAGGCAAGCTTGGAGATACGGATATGTAGATCTCCTCCTATTGTAACCGACTCTGTGTAACCCTAGCCCTCTCCGGTGTCTATATAAATCGGAGGGTTTTAGTCCGTAGGGCGAACAACAATCATACCATAGGCTAGCTTCTAGGGTTTAGCCTCTCTAATCTCGTGGTAGATCTACTCTTGTACACCCATATCATCAATATTAATCAAGCAGGATTAGGGTTTTACCTCCATCGAGAGGGCCCGAACCTGGGTAAAAACATCGTGTCCCTTGTCTCCTGTTACCATCCGCCTAGACGCACAGTTCGGGACCCCCTACCCGAGATCCACCGGTTTTGACACCGAAATTCCTGTTTAGTAATAATTAATTCATCTAGCCTCTGGTTAGATGTGGTTTTATGTTTAAATTAGTGTATGTGCCAAGTAGAACCTTTGGGAAGACTTGGGTGAAGTCTATGCGATCTTGCTGTAAAAAACAGAAACTTTTGCTCTCACGAGATTAGCTGCTCTTTTTTACTGGAAAGTGCTTTTAGGTTGATTCTTTCTGCAGATTATTAATAGACAGATTACTCAGGTCCACCAATTTATTTTAGTATTTTTGGAGTTACGGAAGTATTCGAATGATACAGATTACTATAGACTGTTCTGTTTTTGACTGATTCTGTTTTCATTGTGTTGTTTGCTTATTTTGATGAATCTATGAGTAGTATCGGAGGTTATGAACCATAGGGAAGTTGGAATACAGTAGATATTACACAAATATTGATTTAGAATGAGTTCACAATAGTACCTAAGTGGTGATTTATTCTCTTATACTAACGGAGTTTACGAGTTTTGTGTTGTGAAGTTTTCAAGTTTTGGGTAAAGATTCGATGGACTATGGAATAATGAGTGGCAAGAGCCTAAGATTGGGGATGCCCAAGGCACCCCAAGGTAATATTCAAGGACAACCAAGAGCCTAAGCTTGGGGATGCCCCGGATGGCATCCCCTCTTTCGTCTTCGCTCATCGGTAACTTTACTTAGAGCTATATTTTTATTCACCACATGATATGTGTTTTTCTTGTACAGTTATTTTATTTTGTTAGTATTTGCTTTATGTTATTTATAATAATGTTTTGCATCTATATTTTCAATAAAAATGTCAAGGATAGCCTTTACCATGCTTATTTTGCAAGTATACATGTTGCTGTTTCAAAACATAAAGTTTACCGCTGTTGCAAAACTTCCCTAGAAAAGTGAGAGATTGGTATTATATTGAATTGTTTTTGCATATTGAGATATGATAAATATTCTACAATTTAGTATTTTTATCATAATTTTTGGAGTTAGGTAAGTATGATGAATCTTGCATTCTTTACAAACTATATTGTTTTGGCAGATTGCTGTTATGTTTGCATTGTTTGCATATTTTTCTTGTTTAATGATTCTATTTGAGGATAGGGGTATTAAATATGAAGATAAATTTAGTATGCAATTTTGAATAATAATTTTTGTGATTTGTTACAGTAGAAAATGATAAATTTTGTGCATTGGTTTATACTAACTTATCTCACGAGTTCTTGATGAGTTTGGTGTGGATGAAGCTTCCGAGATTCAGGAAACCGAGATATAAAATAAATTAAGGAGACACAAAAGCTCAAGCTTAGGGATGCCCAAGGCACCCCAAGATAATATTTCAAGAAGTCTCAAGCATCCAAGCTTGGGGATGCCCCGGTAGGCATCCCAGCTTTCTTCTTCAACAATTATCAGTTAGTATGGGTTGAATCTAAGTTATTGCTTCTTCAGATAATGTGTGCTATCCTTGAAATGTCATTTTATTTTGTTTTGCTTTATGTTTGAATAAAATACCAAGATATGAAATTCTTAAATGTTAGAGAGTCTTCACATAGTTGCACAATTATTAGATTACTCAATGTGCTTCACTTATATCTTTTGAGCTAGATAATTTTGCTCTAGTGCTTCACTTACATCTTTTTAGAGCACGGTGGTGGTTTCATTTTATAGAAATTATTGATCTCTCATGCTTCACTTATATTATTTCGAGAGTCTTTTAGAACAACATGGTAATTTTCTTTGGTTATAAAATCGGTCCTAATATGACGAGCATCCAAGATAGGTATAATAAAAACTATCATATAAAGTGCATTGAATACTATGACAAATTTGATACTTGATAATTGTTTTGAGATATAAAGGTGGTAATGTTAGAGTCATGCTAGTTGGGTAATTCTGAAATTGAGAAAACTTGTGTTAAAGTTGGCAAGTCCCGTAGCATGCACGTATGGTGAACGTTGTGTGACAAATTTGAAACATGGGGTGTTTCTTTGATTGTCTTCCTTATGAGTGGCGGTCGAGGACGAGCGATGGTATTTTCCTACCAATCTATCCCCCTAGGGGCATGCGTAGTAGTACTTTGCTTCGAGGGCTAATAAAATTTTCCAATAAATATATGAGTTCTTTATGACTAATGTGAGTCCATGGATTATACACACTCTTACCCTTCCGCAATTTGCTTGCCTCCACGGTACCGTGCATTGCCCTTTCTCAGCTTGAAAGTTGGTGCAAACTTCGCCAGTGCATCCAAACCCCGTGATACGATACACTCTATCACACATAAACCTCCTTATATCTTCCTCAAAACAGCCACCATACCTACCTATTATGGCATTTCCATAGCCATTCCGAGATATATTGCCATGCAACTTTCCACCGTTCCATTTATTTTGACACGCTCCATCATTGTCATATTGCTTTTGCATGGTCATGTAGTTGACATCGTATTTGTGGCAAAGAAACCTTTATAATTCTTTCATACATGTCGCTCTTGATTCATTGCATATCCCGGTACACCGCCGGAGGCATTCACATAGAGTCATATTTTGACCTAAGTGTTGAGTTGTAATTCTTGACTTGTAAATAAATAGAAGTGTGATGATTTCCATTATTAGAGCATTGTCCCATGTGAGGAAAGGATGATGGAGATTATGATTCCCCCAGAAGTCGGGATGAGACTCCGGACTTTATGAAAAATAAAAGAGGCCAAAGAAGCCCAAATAAAAAAAGAGGCCAAAGAAGCCCACCAAAATAATAAAAATGAGAGAAAAAGAGAGAAGGGAAAATGTTACTATCCTTTTACCACACTTGTGCTTCAAAGTAGCACCATGATCTTCATGATAGAGAGTCTCCTATGTTGTCACTTTCATATACTAGTGGGAATTTTTCATTATAGAACTTGGCTTGTATATTCCAATGATGGGCTTCCTCAAAATGCCCTAGGTCTTCGTGAGCAAGAAAGTCGGATGCATGATGACCCATAAGTGTAGGGGATCTATCGTAGTCCTTTCGATAAGTAAGAGTGTCGAAACCAACGAGGAGCAAAAGGAAATGATAAGCGGTTTTCAGTAAGGTTTTCTCTGCAAGCACTAAAATTGTAGTAGCAAATAGTTTTGTGATGTGATAAATTGTAACGGGTAACAAGCAATGAAAGTAAATAAAGTGCAGCAAGGCGGCCCAATCCTTTTGTAGCAAAGGATAAGGATGGACAATTTCTTATAACGAGAAAAGAGCTCCCGAGGACACATGGGAATTATCGTCAAGCTAGTTTTCATCGCGCTCATATGATTCGCGTTCGGTACTTTGATAATTTGATATTTGGGTGGACCGGTGCTTGGGTACTGCCCTTACTTGGACAAGCAAGCCACTTATGATTAACTCCTATTGCAAGCATCCGCAACTAAAAAAGAAGTATTAAGGTAAACCTAACCACAACATTAGACATATGCATCCAAATCAGCCCCTTACGAAGCAATGCATAAACTAGGGTTTAAGCTTCTGTCACTCTAGCAACCCATCATCTACTCATTACTTCCCTATGCCGTCCTCTAGGCCCAAATAATGGTGAAGTATCATGTACTTGACATTCACATAACACCACTAGAGGAGAGACAACATACATCTCATCAAAATATCGAACGAATACCAAATTCACATGACTACTAATAGCAAGACTTCGCCCATATCCTCAGGAACAAACGTAACTAATCATAAAACATATTCATGTTCATAATCAGAGGAGTAATAATATGTATTAAGGATCTGAACATATGATCTTCCACCAAGTAAACCAATTAGCATCAACTACAAGGAGTAATCAACACTACTAGCAACCCACAGGTACCAATTTGTGGTTTGGATACAAGATTGGATACAAGAGATGAACTAGGGTTTTGAGAGGAGATGGTGCTGCTGAAGATGTTGATGGAGATTGACCCTCTCCCGATGGGAGGATCGTTGGTGATGACGATGGTGATGATTTCCCCCTCCCGGAGAGAAGTTTCCCTGGCAGAACAGCTCTGCCGGAGCTCTAGATTGGTTCTGCCAAGGTTCCGTCTCGTGGCGGTGGAGTTTCGTCCCATAAGCTTTCCCATGATTTTTTTCCAGGGTAAAAGCCTTCATACAGCAGAAGATGGACACCGGAGGGCCACCAGGGGACCCAGGAGATAGGGGGGGGGGCGCCCAGTAGGGGTGGGCGCGCCCCCACCCTCCTGGCCAGGGTGTGGGCCCCCGGAGGTGTTTCTTCCGCTCAATAATTCTTATTAATTCCAAAAATAAGTTTCGTGGAGTTTCAGGGTTTTTGGAGCAGTGCAGAATAGGTTTCCATTGTTTTGCTCCTTTTCGAGCCAGAATTCCAGCTGCCGGCATCCCCCCTCTTCATGGTAAACCATATAAAATAAGAGAGAATAGCCATAAGTATTGATATATAATGTGTAATAATAGCCCATAATGCAATAAATATTGATATAAAAGCATGATGCAAAATGGAGGTATCAACTCCCCCAAGCTTAGACCTCGCTTGTCCTTAAGCGGAAGCCGAAATCGAGAAATATGTCCACATGTTTAGAGATAGAGGCGTCGATAAAAATAAAATACGGACATGAGGGCATCATGATCATTCTTATAACAGCAACATATATAGATTTTATCATATGAATTCTTATGCTCAAGTAACAATCAATTCACAATGTTAAGCATGGTTAAGAAACTTTATTGGGAGCTAGCAAACTATAATCTCAGTGATTGAAGCAATTGCAATTTATCATAACATCAGAAAGAGTCAAGAATAGGGCTTTTCAACAAGTCCACATACTCAACTATCATGTAGTCTTCTACAATTGCTAACACTCATGCAATACTTGTGGTTATGGAGTTTCAGTCGGACACTGAGAAAGATAGGGGCATATTGTGTTGCCTCCCAACGTATTCACCTTTAGGTGATGTCAACAATAATAGTCCGTGCTAACTTACACCCAATTGGATATATATATATCATGATCTTTCAATCACGAGTAGCTTGCCAAAGGATAAAATGAAAAAGGGAAAGGTGAATATCACCTTGACTCAAGCATAAAGTAAAAGCATAAAGTAAAAGATAGGCCCTTCGCAGAGGGAAGCGGAGGTTGTCATGTGCGTTTAGGGTTGAATGAATGAAATCTTAATGCAAAAGAACGTCACTTTATATTTCCACTTGTATGTGAACCTTTATTATGCAGTCCGTCGCTTTTATTGCTTCCACAACAAGATCGTATAAAGCTTATTTTCTCTGCACTAATAAGTCATACATATTTAGATAGCAATTTTTATTGCCTGCAACATGGCAACTTACTTGAAGGATCTTACTCAATCCATAGGTAGGTATGGTGGACTCTCATGGCAAAACTGGGTTTAAGGATATTTGGAAGCACAAGTAGTATCTCTACTTGGTGCAAGGAATTTGGCTAGCATGAGGGGGAAAAGGCAAGCTCAACATGTTTGGAAGGTCAATGAAAATATACTTTAACTGAGATGTGAGAAAACATAAACCATTATGTTGTCTTCCTTGTCCAACATCAACTCTTTTAGCATGTCATACTTAATGAGTGCTCCCAATCATAAAAGATGTCCATGATAATATATTTGCATGTGAAAACTTCTCTTTCCTTATTACTTCCTATTAATTGCAACAATGACCAAAACTACGTTTATCCACTCTCAACAACTTTTATGCCTCATACTTTCTATGTGTGAAGTCATTACTATCCATAAGATCAATATGAACTCTTTTATTCTTTCTACTTTCCCAAGATCATAGCAAGATTGCAAAGCCATTGACACAACACTAATCTTTATTATAGATAGCTCACGGACTCGATTACATAAAGAGATCACAAATTAAAACTCAAAACTACTTGATATCAAAACTTCAATCTACTAGATCAAGATACTACAAAAAGGATTGAACTAAATAAAATGGTAAAGATAAGAGTGTGATGGTGATACGATACCGGGGCACCTCCCCCAAGCTTGGTAGTTGCCAAGGGGAGTGCCCATACCCGTGTAATTATGTCCTCAGAGGTGGTGAAAAGTAGGAGTTGTTGATGATGTAGGCTTGTCGTCCATCTTCCAAGCCATAGGCTCACCATCATAGAAGGATGATCGAGTATCCGGGATCCTTAAATCTGCAGCCAAACTCATCCTTTTGAATCTATATTCATACTCACAGTTCTGGTTTTGCAGGTCATAGATCTAGGCTTGGAGGTGCTCAATTTTCTCTTGAATCTTGAAGATGGTTTCCCTAATGACTTTGGCATCTAGCTTGTTGTTGTTGGTCAACTCCGTGATCATCATCTGGTTGGCGTTGAGTCCACGCTCCACCATCCCTTGGCACTTGAAGACTTGCTGCTCCACTGCTTCGAGCTTTGTCTCCATGCTTCCGGTACGCCTTGGTCCCTCCACATCACGGATGTGCAGCACCCCCTCACGCATCTCAATGGTTTGAGGGTGTTGCAGCACCTCCGCGAGATAGAGGTTGATAACCCTCTCGAAAAACTTGTCCTTGGGAGCGCTTGGAGACGCCATGATGCTCTAGATCTATAACAGAAAACAGCTTGAAATGAAAACAGAGGATATTTGTGTGATACAGTGGTCAAAACCTTCAGGAGTTTATATAATGGATTTTTACCGACCAAAATACATAACGTGCAAGAAAACGGAGTCCGGGAGGCACACAGGTGGCCACGAGATAGGGGGCGCGCCCAGTAAGGGTGGGCGCGCCCTCCACCCTCGTGGAGGCCTCGTGTCCTTCCCGGACTACTTCTTTCTTCCTAAGTTTCTTAAATATTCCAAAACTGATAAAAATTGCCATTAGAATTGTTTTGGAGTCGGTTTACTTACCGTACCACATACCTATTCCTTTTCGGAGTCTGGAATGTTCTGGA
This sequence comes from Triticum dicoccoides, assembly GCF_002162155.2. Taxonomy (NCBI): domain Eukaryota; kingdom Viridiplantae; phylum Streptophyta; class Magnoliopsida; order Poales; family Poaceae; genus Triticum; species Triticum dicoccoides. The sequence goes on along the minus strand of NC_041381.1, from coordinate 526,743,969 downwards.
AACTGTCCCTTATGTATTCCTCCGGGGTTACGGTTTCAATAATATTAGTTTCAACATTGATAGGATTACCTGAGATATAATGTTTAATTCTTTGGTCGTTCACCACCCTCGGACTTGTGCCTTCGAAGTTGTTAATTTCTATGGCACCAAAACGATAGACCTCCTCGATGACGTAAGGAACTTCCCATTTAGAGAGAAGTTTTCCTGCAAAAAACCTTAAACGAGAGTTGAATAATAACACATAATCACCTACGTTAAACTCACGCCTTTGTATCCTTTTGTCATGCTGGTGTTTGACTTTTTCTTTGAATAGTTTGGCATTCTCATAGGCTTGGGTTCACCATTCATCAAGTGAGCTAATATCAAACAACCTCTCCTCACCGGCAAGTTTGAAGTCATAGTTGAGCTCTTTGATAGCCCAATATGCTTTATGTTCAAGTTCTAGAGGTAGATGACAAGCTTTTCCATAAACCATCTTATATGGAGACATGCCCACATGATTTTTGTATGCAGTTCTATAGGCCCATAATGCATCATCAAGTTTCTTGGACCAATTCTTTCTAGATCTATTGACAGTTTTTGCAAAATTAATTTGAGCTCTCTATTGCTCAACTCTACTTGACCACTAGACTGCGAATGATAAGGAGATGCGATTCTATGATTAACATCATACTTAGCAAGCATCTTGCGGAAAGCTCCATGAATAAAATGTGAACCACCATCAGTCATAAGATATCTAGGGACTCCAAACCTCGGAAAAATAACTTCTTTCAGCATTTTAATAGAAGTGTTATGATCAACACTACTACTTGGAATAGCTTCTACCCACTTAGTAACATAATCAACGTCAACTAAAATATGTGTATAACCATTAGAGGTAGGAAAAGGTCCCATATAATCAAAGCCCCAAACATCAAACAGTTCAATAATAAGAGAATAATTCATAGGCATTTCTTGACGTCTACTAATATTACCAATTCTTTGACATTCATCACAAGATAAGACAAACTTACGAGCATCTTTGAGGAGAGTAGGCCAATAAAAACCAGATTGTAGTACCTTGTGTGCGGTTCTATCTCCAGCGTGGTGTCCTCCATAAGATTCAGAGTGACACTTGCGTAGGATCTATTCCTGTTCATGCTCAGGCACACAACGTCTAATAACACCATCTACTTATTCTTTATAAAGGTGTGGATCATCCCAGAAGTAGTGTCTTAAATCATAAAAGAACTTTTTCTTTTGCTGGTATGTGAAACTAGGAGGTATAAATTTAGCAACAATGTAATTAACATAATTAGCATACCAAGGAGCAGTACGAGAAGCATTAACGACCGCTAATTGTTCATCAGAAAAGCTATCATCAATAGGCAGTGGGTCATGAAGAACATTCTCTAACCTAGACAAGTTGTCTACAACGGGGTTCTCAACTCCCTTTCTATCAATAATATGCAAATCAAATTCTTGGAGCAAGAGAACCCATCTAATGAGTCTAGGCTTAGGATCTTTATTTTCCATAAGATATTTAATAGCAACATGATCAGTGTGAATAGTAAGTTTGGAATCAACAATATAAGGTCTAAACTTATCACATGCAAACACAACTGCTAAGAATTCTTTTTCAGTGGTAGCATAATTTCTCTAGGCAGTATCAAGAGTCTTACTAGCATAATGGATAACATTCAATTTCTTATCGACTCTTTGCCCTAAAACAGCACCTACAGCGTAATCACTAGCATCACACATAATTTCAAAAGGTAAATTCCAATCAGGTGGCTGAACAATAGGTGCAGTGATCAAAGCTTTCTTAAGTATTTCAAATGCTTCCACACAATCATCATCAAAGACAAAAGGAATATCTTTTCGCAATAACTTAGTCAGAGGCCTAGAGATTTTAGGAAAGTCCTTAATGAACCTCCTATAAAAGCCGGCATGACCAAGGAAACTTCTTATACGTTTTATGTCCTTGGGACATGGCATCTCTTCAATTGCATCAACTTTAGCTTTATCAACTTCAATACCTTTCTCGGAAATCTTATGCCCCAAGACAATGCCTTCATTAACCATAAAGTGGCACTTTTCCCAATTCAAGATGAGACCAGTGTCTTCGCATCTCTGCAAAACTCGATCAAGGTTTCTCAAGCAATCATCAAAGGAGGATCCATAAACAGAGAAATCATCCATGAATACCTCACAAATCTTTTCACAAAAGTCAGAGAATATAGCCATCATGCATCTTTGAAAGGTAGTAGGTGCATTACATAAACCAAAAGGCATACGTCTATAAGCAAAAGTACCGAAACCACAAGTAAAAGTAGTTTTTGATTGATCCCCTGCCAACACAGGTATTTGAGAGAAACCAGAATAACCATCTAGAAAGCAGAAATGTGTGTGTTTGGATAGTCTTTCTTAGTAGCTTTATTTAATTTACGGAAATCAATTACCATCCTATAACCTGTAATAATTCTTGGCAGGATCAATTCACTTTATCATTAGGAACGACAGTAATACCTCCCTTTTTAGGAACACAATGGACAGGGCTTACCCAATGACTATCAGCAACGGGATATATTATACCTGCCTCAAGGAGCTTTAGTATCTCCTTTCTTACCACTTCTTTCATCTTGGGATTCAATCGTCGTTGAGGATCTCTAACTGGTTTGTCACCTTCCTCCAATTTAATTTTGTGCTGGCATAAGGTGGGACTAATGCCCTTAAGATCATCCAGAGTATATCCGATAGCAGCATGGTGCTTCTTCAGAGTTTTCAATAATCTTTCTTCTTCTTGTTCTGAAAGGTTAGCACTAATAATAACATGATACATTTTCTTTTCATCAAGATAAGCATACTTAAGATTATCAGGTAATGGTTTGAGCTCAAACACGGGATCACCCGTGGGTGGAGGGGGATCCCCTAGAATTTCAACGGGAAGGTTCTATTTTAGAATAGGTTCCTATTTAAGTAACACTTCATCTATTTCCCTTCTTTCTTTCATAAACATATCATTTTCATGGTCTAGCAAATATTGTTCTAACGGATCAGTAGGAGGCACGTCAATACAAGCAAGACCAATAATCTCATCCTTACTAGGTGATTCTCTATCACGAGGTTGTCTATGAAACTTAGCAAAATTAAACTCATGAGACATACCCTCTAAGCCAATTGTGACAGTATCCTTTTCACAATCAATTCTAGCATTAACAGTATTCAAGAAGGGTCTACCAAAAATAATGGGACAAAAGTCATCTTGTGGGGAACCAAGAACAAGAATCAGCAGGATATTTAACCTTCCCACACAAGGCTTCAACATCTCTAACTATCCCAACTGGTTTAATGCTATCCCTATTATCAAGCTTAATGTAACATTAATATCCTCTATTTTAGCGGGTGCAATATCATGCATAATTTCTTTATATAAGTCATAGGGTATTGCACTAGCACTAGCACCCATATCACATAAGCCATGATAACAATGATCTCCCATTTTAACAGAAATAACAGTCATGCCTACCACAGGTCTATGTATCTTAGTATCTGGTCTAACAATATTAGCAGTCTCACCACAGAAATAAATAACATGCCCATCGAAATCATCATCCAAGAGATCTTTAACCGTAGCAATACTAGGTTCAACTTTGATTTGCTCAGGAGGTGTATAAGTTCTAGTATTACTCTTACAAAAAACATTCGAAGTTTTAGCATGATCATTTATCCTAACAGGAAAAGGAGGTTTCTCAACATAAGTAGTAGGAACAATAGGATCACTATAGATGACAATCTTTTATTCAACTGTAATAGGTGCAACTACTTTTACTTCAATGGGACGACTATATTTAAACCACTTCTCCTTAGGGAGATCAATGTGAGTAGCAAAATATTCACGGAAAGAAGCTACTATCTCATAGTCAAGTCCATATTTAGCGCTAAATCCACGAAAAGCATCGGTATCCACAAAAGATTTAACACAATCAAACTTAGGTGTCATACCTGACTCCTTACCATCGTCGGAACCCCAATCTTCAGAGTTGCGTTTAATTCTTTCCAATAAGTCCCATTTGAATTCAATAGTCTTCAGCATATAAGAACCGACATAGGAAGTATCGAGCATGTTGCGATCATTGAGATAAAGTCGATCATAAATTTTTTGAATAATCATTTCTCTGGAGAGCTCATGATTGGGGCTTGAATATAACATTGACTTAAGCCTCCCCCAAGCTTGAGAGATGCTTTCTCCTTCACGAGGCCAGAAATTATATATGTAATTACGATCACGATGAACAAGATGCATAGGATAGAACTTCTGGTGAAATTCCAACTTCAATCGTTTATAATTCCAAGATCCCGTATCATCACATAGCCTATACCATGTCAATGCATATCCCTTCAAAGATAAAGGGAATACCTTCCTTTTGACAACATCATCGGGAATACCTGCAAGCTTAAATAATCCACAAACTTCATCCACAAAGATAAGGTGTAAATGGAGATGCAATGTTCCATCTCCTGCAAATGGATTAGCTAGCAGTTTCTCTATGACACCCAAAGGAATCTCATTGTAAATATTTTCAATAAGTTTAGTAGGTTGAGGAGCAACTCTTTGATCTTTTGGTCGGGGTGAAGATACCCTGAACAAGCCCCTCAAAGGATTAGTTTCCATAGTGACAAGTAACAGAAAATTTCAGCACACTATATAAATGTTTCCTTACCAAGTTCCACTCACCAAAAGCGCTACACTCCCTGGCGACGGCGCCAGAAAATAGTCTTGATGACCCACAAGTGTAGGGGATCTGTCATAGTCCTTTTGATAAGTAAGAGTGTCGAACCCAACGAGGAGCAAAAGGAAATGATAAGCGCTTTTCAGTAAGGTTTTCTCTGCAAGCATTGAAATTGTAGGTAACAGATAGTTTTGTGATAAGATATGTTGTAACGGGTAACAAGCAATGAAAGTAAATGAAGTGCAGCAAGGTGGCCCAATCCTTTTGTAGCAAAGGATAAGCCTGGACAATTTCTTATAATGAGAAAAGATCTCCCGAGGACACATGGGAAATATTGTCAAGCTAGTTTTCATCACGCTCATATGATTCGCGTTCGGTACATTGATAATTTGATATGTGGGTGGACCGGTGCTTGGGTACTGCCCTTACTTGAAAAAGCAACCCACTTATAATTAACCCGTATTGCAAGCATCCGCAACTACAAAAGAAGTGTTAAAGTAAACCTAACCACAACATTAGACATATGGATCCAAATCAGCCCCTTACGAAGCAACGCATAAACTAGGGTTTAAGTTTCTGTCACTCTAGAAACCCATCATCTACTTATAACTTCTCAATGCCTTCATCTAGGACCAAATAATGGTGAAGTGTCATGTAGTTGACGTTCACATAACACCACTAGAGGAGAGACAACATACATCTCATCAAAATATCGAACGACTACCAAATTCACATGACTACTAATAGCAAGACTTCACCCATGTCCTCAGCAACAAACGTAACTACTCACAAAGCATATTGATGTTCATAATCAGAGAAGTGATAATATGCATTAAGGATCTGAACATATGATATTCCACCAAGTTAGCATCAACTACAAGGAGTAATCAACACTACTAGCAACCCACAGGTACCAATTTGTGGTTTGGATACAAGATTGGATACAAGAGATGAACTAGGGTTTTGAGAGGAGATGGTGCTGGTGAAGATGTTGATGGAGATTGACCCTGTCCCGATGGGAGGATCGTTGGTGATGATGATGGTGATGATTTCCCCCTCCTGGAGGGAAGTTTCCCCGGCAGAACAGCTCTGCCAGAGCTCTAGATTGGTTCCGCCAAGGTTCACCTTGTGGCGGCGAAGTTTCCTCCCGTAAGCTTGCCCACGATTTTTTCCAGGGTAAAAGCCTTCATATAGCAGAAGATGGACACCGGAGGGCCACCAGGGGCCCTAGGAGATAGGGGGCGCGCCCAGTAGGGGTGGGCGCGGCCCCCATCCTCCTGGCCAGGGTGTGGGCCCCCTGAGGTGTTTCTTTCGCTCAATAATTCTTATTAATTCCAAAAATAAATTTTGTGGAGTTTCAGGATTTTTGGAGCAGTGCAGAATAGGTTTCCAATGTTTTGCTCCTTTTCCAGCCAGAATTCCAGCTATCGGCATTCCCCCTCTTCATGGTAAACCTTATAAAATAAGAGAGATAGCCATAAGTATTGATATATAATGTGTAATAACAGCCCATAATGCAATAAATATTGATATAAAAGCATGATGCAAAATGGACGTATCAATGCATACCCACTTAGTTTCTTTTTTGATGAGCTTGCATACATTTATAGCTCTAGTGCATCCGTTGCATGGCAATCCCTACTCCTCGTATTGACATCAATTGATGGGCATCTCCATAGCCCGTTGATTAGCCGAGTCAATATGGGACTTTCTCCCTTTTTGTTTTCTCACATAATCCCTATCATCATACTCTACTCCACCCATAGTGCTATGTCCATGGCTTACACTCATGTATTGTGTGAGGGTTGAAAAGGTTGAAGTGCGTTAAAAAGTATGAACCAATTGCTTGGCTTGTCATCGGGGTTGTCATGATGGGAGCATTTTATGTGACGAAAATGAAGCATGGCCAAACTATATGATTTTGTAGGGATAAGCTTTCTTTGGCTATGTTATTTTGATAAGACATGTTTAGTTTGTTAGTATGCTTTAAGTATTACTATTTTTATGTCAGTATTAAACTTTTATCTTGAATCTTTTGGATCTGAACATTCATGCCACAATAAATAAGATTTCATTGAGAATTATGCTAGGTAGCATTTCACATCAAAAATTGCGTGTTTATCATTTACCTACTCGAGGACGAGCAAGAATTAAGCTTGGGGATGCTTGATACGTCTCCAACGTATCTATAATATTTTATTGTTCCATGCTATTATATTATCTGTTTTGGATGTTTAATGGGCTTTATTATACACTTCTATATTATTTTTGGGACTAACCTATTAACCAGAGGCCCAGTCCAAATTGCTGTTTTTTGCCTATTTCAGGGTTTCGCAGAAAAGGAATATCAAATGGAGTCCAAACGGAATGAAACCTTCGGGAGAGTTATTTTTGGAACAAACACAATCCAGTATACTTGGAGTGGACGTCAAGGAAGCAACGAGGTGGCCACGAGGGTCCAGGGTGCGCCCTACCACCTGGGCACGCCCCCACCCTCATGGGCCCCTCGTGGTTCCCCTGACTGACTTCTTTCGCCTATATATACTCATATACCCCATAAACATCCAGGAGCACCATATATCGGGAGTTTCACTGCTGCAAGCCTCTGTAGCCACCAAAAACCAATCGGGACCCTGTTCCGGCACCCTGCCGGAGGGGGATCCATCACCGGTGGCCGTCTTCATCATCACGATGCTCTCCTTGACGAGGAGGGAGTAGTTCACCCTCGGGGCTGAGGGTATGTACCAGTAGCTATGTGTTTGACCTCTCTCTCTCTCTCTCTCTCGTGTTCTTGATTTGGCATGATCTTGATGTACCGCGAGCTTTGCTATTATAGTTGGATCTCATGATGTTTCTCCCGCTCTGCTCCTTTGTAATCGATTGAGTTTTCCCTTTGAAGTTATCTAATCGGATTGAGTCTTTAAGGATTTGAGAACACTTGATGTATGTCTTGCATTTGCTTATCCGTGGTGACAATGGGATATTCACGTGATCTACTTGATGTACATTTTGGTGATCAACTTGTGGGTTCAGTGACCTTGTGAACTTATGCATATGGGTTGGCACACGTCTTCGTCTTGGCTCTTCGGTAGAAACTTTGGGGCACTCTTTGAAGTACTTTGTGTTGTTTGAATAGATGAATCTGAGATTGTGTGATGCATATAGTATAATCATGCCCACGGATACTCGAGGTGACATTGGAGTATCTAGGTGACATTAGGGTTTTGGTTGATTTGTGTCTTAAGGTGTTATTCTAGTATGAACTCTATGATAGATCGAACGGAAAGAATAGCTTCGTGTTATTTTACTATGGAATCTTGAATAGATCGATCAGAAAGAATAACTTTGAGGTGGTTTTGTACCCTACCATAATCTCTTCGTTTGTTCTCCGCTATTAGTGACTTTGGAGTGACTCTTTGTTGCATGTTGAGGGATAGTTATATGATCCAGTTATGTTATTATTGTTGAGGGAACTTGCACTAGTGAAAGTATGAACCTTAGGCCTTGTTTCCTAGCATTGCAATACCATTTACGCTCGCTTTTACCACTTGTTACCTTGCTGTTTTTATATTTTCAGATTACAAAAACTTATATCTACCATCCATATTGCACTTGTATCACCATCTCTTTGCCGAACTAGTGCACCTATACAATTTACCATTGTATTGGGTGTGTTGGGGACACAAGAGACTCTTTGTTATTTGGTTGCAGGGTTGCTTGAGAGAGACCATCTTCATCCTACGCCTCCCATGGATTGATAAACCTTAGGCCATTCTCTTGAGGGAAATTTGCTACTGTCCTACAAACCTCTGCACTTGGAGGCCCAACAATGTCTACAAGAAGAAGGTTGCGTAGTAGACATCAGTGTGTTTTCACTGCCAGAAATTCTTAAATATTCCATAAAAAGCATACTAAATTTTCAGGGCATTTGGAGAACTTTATTTTTAGGACATTTTTTTATTGCACGGATAATTTAGAAAACAGACAAATAAAAGTATTTTTACTTTATTCACTATAAATAATAGAAAGTAAAAACTGGGTACAGAAAGTTTTGTTTACTAAATTCATCCATCTCATGCCCATCAAAAGGAATCCATTAACAAGATTGATCAAGTCTTATTAACAAACTTCTTTCAAATGGCATGAAACCGAAGAACTTCCGTATAGCACTAATTTACCTCAACAGGGATATGCATTCCCCAACAATAAGAATATCATGTCCTTTTTCACAGTAGGAATAGGGAATTCAAAACCTCCAATAGCAATAGTTGAAACTTTTCCAATAGAACTGATGCTATTGACTTGAGGTTGTTTCTTTGGAAAGTGTACCGTATGCTCATTACCATTAACATGAAAAGTGACATTACCCGTGTGGCAATCAATAATAGCCCCTCCAGTATTCAAAAAGGGCCTACCAAGGATGACTGACATAGTGCCATCCTCGGGTATATCAAGAATAACAAAGTTCGTTAAAGTAGTAACATTTGCAACTACGACATGCACATCCTCACAAAAACCGAAGGGTATAGGAGTTGATTTATCGGCCATTTCCAGAGAGATTTCAGTTGGTGTAAACTTATTCAAATCAAGTCTACGATGTAAAGAGAAAGGCATAACACTAACACCGGCTCCCAAATCACATAAAGCAGTTTTAACATAGTTTTTTTAATGGAGCATGGTATAGTTGGAATTCCTGGATCTCCTAGTTTCTTTGGTATTCCCCCCTTAAAAGTGTAATTAGCAAGCATAGTGGAAATTTCAGCTTTCGGTATCTTTCTTTTGTTTGTAACAATATCTTTCGTATACTTAGCATAAGGAGACATTTTCAGAATAGCAGTCAAACGAATACGCCAAAAGACAGGTCTAAGCATTTCAACAAAGCGCTCAAAATACTCATCATCCTTTTTCTTGGATGGTTTAAGAGGAAAGGGCATCGGTTTCTGAACCCATGGTTCTCTTTCTTTACCATGTTCCTTAGCAATGAAGTCTCTCTTATCATATTTTTTATTCTTAGTTTGTGGGTTATCAAGATCAACAACAGGTTCTATCTCCACATCACTCTAATTACTAGGTTGAGCATCAACATGAACATAATCATTAACATTACTACCAGGTTCATGTTCATCACCAGATTGTGTCTCAACATCAGAAATAGAAATATCATTTGGATTCTCAGGTGTGTCTATAACAGGTTCACTGGAAGCATGCAAAGTCCTATCATCATTCTTTTTCTTTTTATTACTAGGACTAGGTACATATATATTAATTCTCTGAGAATCTTGATCAATTATCTTGGGATGACCTTGATACGTCTCCAACGTATCTACTTTTCCAAACTCTTTTGCCCTTGTTTTGGACTCTAATTTGCATGATTTGGATGGAACTAACCCGGACTGACGCTGTTTTCAGTAGAATTGCCATGGTGTTATTTTTGTGCAGAAATAAAAGCTCTTGGAATTACCTGAAACTTCACGGAGACACTTTTTGGAATTAATAAAAAATACCGGTGAAAGAATCAGCTGAAGGGGGCCCACACCCTGGCCACAAGGGTGGGGGAACGCCTTACCCCCCTGGGCGCGCCCCTATCTTGTGGGCCGCATGGACCTCTACTGACCTCAACTCCAACTCCATATTCACGTTCGAGGAGCAAAGTTCAGAGAGAAGGAATCATCGCATTTTACGATACGGAGCCACCGCCAAGGCTTGTTCTTCCTCGGGAGGGCTGATCTAGAGTCCGCTCTGGGCCTCGGAGAGGGTAATCCGTCGCCATCATCGTCATCCATGATCCTCCATCACCAATTTCATGATGCTCACTGCCATGTGTGAGTAATCCCATCGTAGCCTTGCTGGATGGTGATGGGTTGGATGAGATTTACCATGTAATCAAGTTAGTTTTGTTAGGGTTTGATCCCTAGTATTCATTATGTTCTAAGATTGATGTTGCTATGACTTTTCCATGCTTAATGCTTGTCACTATGGCCCGAGTGCCATGATTTTAGATGTGAACCTATTATGTTTTCATGAATATATGAGTGTTCTTGATCCTATCTTGCAAGTTATAGTTACCTACTACGTGTTATGATCCGGCAACCTCGGAGTGACAATAGTCGGGACACTTCCCGGTGATGACCGTAGTTTGAGGAGTTCATGTATTCACTAAGTGTTAATGCTTTCACTACAAAAAAAGACACATCCGTGACTTATGACACTTCTATGACGATAATTGTGACAAAACCCGGTATCATCATAGATGTAGTGGGCTCCTACTTCTATGACAAAAAATCATGACAGAAAATGGGCTTTTCGTCCTGGGCGGGCCAAGACGCAACTGCATGACATTCTTTGGGCCGTCCATGACGGAAAAAACCGTGGTAGAAGCAAGGGCGAGGAAAATACCAGGGAGTTCCCAGTTACGGTGGGTGGTCGGGGGCCGAGCGATGCACGTTTTTCTCGTACATGTACGTGCGTGGGTGCGAGGCATTGGGCTCTAACTGAACCCGAGCGAGACGTCACCTAGCTGAACCCAAGTGATTGCACTCCAGGCTATGCGTTACTGAACCCGAGCGATCGAGCGATTCCTTCGCTACTACTACTAACTGAAGCTGATCGATGCTTCCTCTGGATGAAT
>NC_041381.1:526701758-526732109 GCF_002162155.2 Triticum dicoccoides | reverse complement strand
ATGAATAGGACACCGTGGTGTTGCCGCTGGATGAACAGGACCCCGATTGATCGAGCCGGTTGGGCGTGGATGAACAGGAACCCATGGAGGGCTGGATGAACAGGACCCCGTGGAGGGAAGGTTGAGCAGTAGCCGGTGGAGGGCTGGTTGAACTATAGCCGGTGCAGGGCTGTATGAAAAGTGGCCCATGGAGGGGTGGCTGAACAGGACCCCATGGAGAGGGCTGGTTGAATAGTAGCTGTGGAGGAGCGCGCGGTGGAGGCTGGATGAACAGGATCCCGTGGATGAACATTCGCAGGTGGAGGCTGGAGGAGGTCGACGGTGGATGAATAGTAGCCCATGGAGGCTGGAGGAGGTCAACGGTGGAGATGAATAGTATCCCATGGAGTCCCGTTTTGCGGTACGCCACACCACTCCCGATGAACAAGACCCCCGTTGCGACCGTAGCACTCAAACACAAGTCCGTTTCCTCTGTTTTGCGGTATGCCGCACCCCTCCCGATCAATAGGACCCCATTTCGACCGTAGGAGGTCCAACAGAAGTCCGTTTCCTCCATTTTGCGGTACGCCAGACCCCTCCCGATGAACAGGATCCCGTTTCGACCGTGGCCGGTCGAACACAAGGCCGTTTCCTCTGTTCTGCGGTACGCTAGGCCTTGTTTCTATCGGTTGTTCCGTCCAAGCCGGTTGGCTCCTGATGAACATCACGTGTTCCGTTGCCTCCCAATCAACTCGACGCATTCCGTTGCCTCCCCATGAACACAACAACGACGCAGTTTCTCTGTTCTGAACCAGCCATTTACATGAGCCCTGGTCGTACATATGCGTGAGTAGGTGTTCGAGACCCCGCCCGTATGTACGTACGTGGCCGTATTTACTTTCTTGCACCCTGGCCGTTATATGTACGTGTATATGCTACGTGTGCACCTCTACTATGTCACGTGCGCGCCTCTACGTCGACCAGTATGTACATACACGTTCACGACCAGAATGACAACGCTATGTACGCTTCGACCAGGTGGGTCCCGACTGTCAGCCACTTCCTTGCGTGCGAAGATGTAGCTGGTGGGTCTCAGCAGTCAGGGGGTGAAACATTTTTTTCCTGTAATATCGACGCACTTCCATGCGTGCGAAGATGTAGCTGGTAGGTCCCAGCAGTCCGGGGGATACATTTTTTCCGAAATATGGTGGACCGTTCGGTGGGTCCCTGCTGCCAGGTGGAGGAATCATTATTTTCAGCGTAATAAGGAGGCACTTCCTTGTGGCTGCCGTGGACCCAGCTGTCAGCCTCTCCACGTACAGTACTCTTCTGATGGAAGTCGTTCCTTGACCACATTGACCACGCCGTGCATAGAGCACCAGGGCGGTGGACGACGGCGAGGCCTAGGAAGGGGACGATGCGGAGCCGGGGAAGACGCGACAGTGGAAGCCCATGCGGAGAGGAGTACGAGGGTTCACTTGTTCGGCTGCGGTGTGAGGCTGCCGTCGCCGCAGAATAATAGGGTGTGTGGGTGAGGCCTCCACGGCATCACAGCCGACCATGGGAGGCAGGAGCACGCGGCACGACCGGCGCTGGTTTGGGTGGCTGGAGCAAGAAGACCGGAGGTTGAAGAAGCACTACGACCGTTTGATGGACATCGTACGGTCACTGGAGCTAGAATCGTTCATATTGACTAAGTTGACAAAGCCTTCCATCCCCGTCAACTTAGTAGGACCACAAGTCAGCCTCCCACTATGGTGGGTCCCAGCTAGTAGGGCGGTATTCATTTTTTTGTGCGTAATAAGGAGGCACTTCCTTGCGTGAGAAGATATAGCTGGTTGGTCCGACCTGTCAGCAGGGGGAACATTTTTTTGCGAAATACAGAGGCCCTTTCGGTGGGTCCTAGCTGTCAGGTGGAGGAATCATTATTTTGCATGTAATAAGGAGGCATTTCCTTGCGTGCTGCCGTGGACCTAGCTGTCAGCCTCTCCACATATAGTCCACTTCTGATGGATGTATTTCATTGACCACGTTGACCAGGCCGTGCCGAGAGCACCAGGGCGGTGGACGACGGCGAGGCCTAGGAAGGGAACAATATGGAGCAAGGGAAGACTCGGTAGTTGTTTCCTACGCGAAGGGGAGTATGAGGGTTTACTGGTTCGGCTGCCGTCACCGGAGAATAACAGCAGGTGCAGGTGAGTAGAGGGATGGCTAGGCCAGCGATGGGAGTACGGTGGGGCGGTGACGCCTGCGCGGCAGCATTGCCGGCCACAGGAGGAGGGAGCAGGCAGTCCCGCTGGCGCTTGTTTGAGCTACTGGAGCAGGAAGAGCAGAGATTCAAGAAGCACGAGGGTCGTTGGATGGACATTCAACAGACACTGCTCTCGTGTGTTGACTAAGTTGACACGACGTTGCGTGTGCATCAACCTTTTTTAGGAAAGCATACGCGTCAACCTGTACTATGCGCACAAGTCAGCCTCAAATCTGTGGAAAACAACATACAACCCATCTGCCATTATTTCTAATAATGTACAACCCATTTGCTAATTCTTAAGAACTTTTTTTGGAGCCCATCTTCTTTTTGTTAGCATTACACCCCATATAGTGGCCATGGTTAAAAATTATACAAAAGTTTGCATATTTTGGTGTGGTCAACTGTTTTTAAGCCCGAAATATCAATTGACATTCAAACTATTTTGAAAAATAATTTATATTAATATAAAATCCAAATAATTGCCCACGCATAAGAATCAATGGAATTTAAAATCTTGTAATGAAAAAAAATTGAAACTAATTCCCGGTTTGATGTGTTTTAAAAATGTACATCCCATTTCTGGGCAAACCGAATGAAACTCTCCTCATCTTGAAAGATTTGCAGCCCAATAGGGCTGATAAAAGCAAGTAGGCCTCGTTTGGGTATTTCTTAAAAAATAGAACTGGGCTAGCCATTTTCAGCAAGAAAAAAACACAACCAGGCTCATGATATGGTAAACATAAATAAAACCCTGGCTAGACGGGCCACAGCCCCCGCACAACCCCATTGTTACCCAGATCCATTGCTAAAACTAGTATAAATAACAACTGCTTGTTCCTAAAAAAAATTGCGCAACCTGCTGGGTCCCTAGTGTCAGCCGCCCTAGTGTAATTCTCTCGTTTGTTGACTACGTTGACAATGGCGTGAGCTCGAGATGTCCAACCATTAGGAGGAACCATTTTTTGGGCTTGTAATAATGAGGCACTTGCTTGCGTACTGCCACGATGCTGGTGGGTCCCTACTGTCATCCTCCCCACATATAGTCATCTCCTTGTTCCTCTTAGTTGTTGACGATGTTGACAATGCAAGAGGGTGGCGCACCGCGCACGACTAGCGAACCAAGGCGGAGGACGACGGCGAGGCCTCGGACGGAATGAATAGGAGCCGTGGAAGATGCGCCAGTCCAGTCATAGGCGGAGGGGAGTATGAGGGTTGACTGGTTCTGGTGTGAGTGTGATACATCTCCAATGTATCTATAATTTTTGATTGTTCCATGCTATTATATTACCTGTTTTGGATGTTTATGGGATTTGCTATACACTTTTATATCATTTTTGGGACTAACCTACTAAGCGGAGGCCCAGCACAAATTTATGTTTTTTGCCTATTTTAGTGTTTCGAAGAAAAGGAATATCAAACGGAGTCCAAACAGAATGAAACCTTCGGGAGCAATCTTCTTGGAACAAACGCAATACAGGAGACTTGGAGTGGATGTGAAGAAGCAGATGAGGCGACCACGAGGGTGCATGGCACGCCCTAGGGGGGTGGGCACGCCCCCCACCCTCGT
This sequence comes from Triticum dicoccoides, assembly GCF_002162155.2. Classification (NCBI taxonomy): domain Eukaryota; kingdom Viridiplantae; phylum Streptophyta; class Magnoliopsida; order Poales; family Poaceae; genus Triticum; species Triticum dicoccoides. Next base: position 526,728,309 of record NC_041381.1, on the reverse strand, counting down.
GGCTCGCCTGACCGACCTCCTTCGCCTATATATATCTATGTACCCCGAAAACATCCAGGAGCACCACGAAACCCTATTGCCACCGCTGCAACCTTCTGTTCCCGTGAGATCCCATCTTGGAGCCTTTTCCGGTGCTCCACCAGAGGGGAATCGGTCACGGAGGGCTTCTATATCAACACCATAGCCTCTCCGATGAGTTGTGAGTAGTTATGCACTTTTCTATCAATTGCTCGATAGTAATTTGTTCACCCACCGTAATACGTATGCTATCTTGAGAGAAGCCACTAGTGAAACCTATGGCCCCGGGTCTATTTTCCATCATATAAGTTTATAATCTACTTTACTTTGCAATCTTTACTTTTCAATCTATATCACAAAAATACCAAAAATATTTATCTTCTCTTATTATCTCTATCAGATCTCACTTTCGCAAGTGGACGTGAAGGGATTGACAACCCCTTTATCGAGTTGGTTGCGAGGTTCTTGTTTATTTGTGTAGGTACGAGGGACTTGCGTGGAGCCTCCTACTGTATTGATACCTTGGTTCTCAAAAATTGAGGGAAATACTTACGCTACTTTGCTGCATCACCCTTTCCTCTTAAAGGGTAAAACCAATGCATGCTCAAGAGGTAGTAGGGTGCGTGTTATGGCTGACGTCGCCGGAGAATAACATGACATGTGGGGGAATAGAGGGAGGGAATGGCCAACGTTGGAGGGTACGGTAGGGCGGTGGAGGCGCAGCCAGCCATGGGAGGCGGGAGTAGGCAGAGCCGACGAGGTGGTTTGGTTCGGGCGGTTGGATGAAGAAGAAGACAAGAGATAGAAGATACACGACAGATGTTGGATGTCAATCCAACGGCTGGTAGGCAGAATCATTTGTTGATTGGCTAGTAAGTCGACACCACCTTGGATCGGCTATTTCCTCGCGGGTCCCAAATGTTAGAATCCAAATCTGTCATGGTCATGCAGCCTTTCCTATGAAAATTTACATCCCATTTGATGTGCTAGTTCGAAATAAGTTTGTGGGTGCTGGTGGGGGCTAATCGCTTGGCTTATGTAATACACAGTGAGCTCAAGCAGGCGGCGAGAGTGATGTTATTTCCCTTGGTTGGGATTTGTTACAATATTTCACTCTAAATTAAACGAATGGCAAGACATTTGCCTTGTTTCAAATAAAATATGACAGTCACAGCCGACTTGAAAAGGGCAAGAACATCTAACTCCATCTTACAAACTGTACAAAAGCACGAGGGTTAATTGTTCATCAGGTTTACACAAAACCGAGGTTGAAAAGGGCAACAACATCTAACTCCAGCACTGCTTTCGGCAGTCATAGTCAAATGGATCGGTCAGGTCCATAGAATGAACATCCTGGGTCATAAAATTTACTGGATTATGAACACAATATGTTGAGAAGCCTGGCACATTCAGAAGCTCTTTTGCCTAGCTGAAACTCCTTTTTTTGCTCTTCGACAAACCCATCCGTCAAAACCATGCTGCTGACAAACTTAAGCCTGATGGACAATAGTAACCTCGCATTCAGTAGGAAGAATGTGACAAATCTAATGTTTTCACGGTTGGCTACATATCGTTCTAGCGTTATTGTCTTCAATCGAATCTCATGAGAAGTGAGAAAATCCCGGTGCTTATGAATCCACCGATTGGTTATCACTTTCTTAGCCCGTCATGTTGCCTAAATAGACATTAAGATTGAAAATAGTTAAGGTCTAAAAAAAGAGTGTCGAAAGAGCAACAACTGAACGGTTAATTCTAGTACACTATATGCGGGCTTCCAATGTGCGTGAAATTATCACCTTTATATCAAACTTCTGCAGACATGGAAAACATTACAGCAAGCCAATAATCTTGTTCAGATCAAAACTATTCATTTGGATATATAAGATCTTGACATAATCCAGCACCATTGATAGGCCATCCATGGAGAAACTCTTCATTGAGAATGGAACATAATATTACTACAAAATGTGTACTCCAAGATGATATATAACTTATGCATAGAAATTGAAAATGCAGCTTATGGTTACAAGTGTAGATGATAATATAAATTACCCGAAGAACTATGGAGCCAAACACCATATTGAAATGAGCACGGAGATCATGTATTACACCCAAGGTCTCCAGTTTAGGCGCAGAGAGGACGGTTATTTGCAACAATGAATAACTAGAATCAATGATCAACCTTCGAAGTGAAGGTGCATCTTGGATGATGAGCTACCTTCTATCAAAAGAAATTCAATTCTTACAAGGTTAGGCGACTTTATTTGGAGACAACCGATTCTAACTATGAAAACAAGCACCAAGCACTCTAGGGCGGGGCAACTGGAGTGGACGATGTCGTGCAATGAGGCCTTCGATATACGAACGAGCATAAGTGAAAGTTTCTTGATAAATGGGAGTCGAAGGTTTAGTACCAGATTGTCTGGTAGGTAGCATAGTGCAAAGGTGGCAGTGTGGAGAGAGGAGGAAAACTGCGAGATGGACATCAGTGCTGAGGGCACAAGTACATGGTGTTCGATATGTGGTAGGTGATTTTCAGGGGAATAGCAGAACTCAAGCAGCTGTAGTTCTGTGAATTCAGTGGATTTCAGCCAGGCATCCACCATGCAGGGCATGGTATGCTCGCTCAGGCAGCATGACGGGATGCAGAGGCTTTGAACGCAGCCCTAGTAAGAGGAGATGATGGCTCTGAGAATTTCAAAATCATTGAAGAGAGATAGCTAACGACAGTCGAGATTAAGGGGCGCGATGCGCCATAAAGGGCGCCACCGAATTGACAGGACTTGGGTGCGGCAGCAATCCTTGGTGGGGAGAAGCGAGATGATCTCCCCAAGGACGGAGTCCGCGAGATCACTGATGCGGTCCACCCGAGATTCTACGAGTTCCCGGGATCCGGTGGGGGCGGGGTCGCCGCTTCTCCCGCGCTGCCTGGTGCAGGGTCTACAACAGGCATCACCGTTGGCGGGAGCCTCATCTTCTTGGCGATGGGGTTAGCCGACTCCATTTTCCCCGAGGGCATCGTGTCGCGCTCACGGTTTTGAGCAGAGTAACGAATGACGAGCCTAGTTGTAGTGCGAGTGAAGAAGAAGGGGAGCTGGTGTTTTTCTGTAGTAGTGAGGAAGAAGCGGAGCTGGGTTTTTTTGTAGAAGTGAGGTGAGGAATTTGGGGGTCCGAATTGAGCGAGCTTACATGAGGTGGGTGGGGGTGAGGAGGAAGAAGAGCACCCTGGTTTTTTGGGGGGCGGTGTGCTGGGTGTGGGTAGCGCCTCACATTAAGTAAATATATGGGCTTTTGAATTGATTTTACTATTTACTAGGGTGGATGGGCTGTTTTGTCTTGGTCCCAGAGAAATAATTACTACTAGTACAGTGGAGACACTCTACAGCTACCAAGAAAAACAATTACTACTAGTATAGTGGATACACTACCGCTTCTGGCACCTCCTAGGTTATCGAAACGTCTCCCTCTACTGAATACCGTTATACTTTTGTTCACTGACATGCGGGCCATGCAGCGCGCAAGCCCAAATGCCATCCACCAAATTAGAATGCAGTATGCAGGTGGAGAGTCACCCTAGTCGTAGCGCGGCAGTAACGAGCCGTCGTATCACAAAACCCCACCTCCCCGCAGTCTAAGTTTGACGGACAAAGCAACCATCATTTCACTCTTAGATGAATCCCCTTCTCCCTCACCGTCTTCATGAAAGGCAACATTTGCATCTGCCACTGTTCTTCTCTCCCAATGAAGGAAAGGTAAGTGGATCCGTGATGTTGGTATATTTTCGTTCAGAAAAAAAGAACTTTTGCAAAGCAGTAATGTCGGTGTACAAAAGTAGGGGCTCTCCTTTTGACCCCTTTACTTCTGCGCGGGCGATCAGAGCCACAGGCCGAAGCCACGCATAGAAGGGCAGAGGAGGGAAGGAAGGAGTCAAAGCCACAAAAGCAAACAAAGCAACGTCCAGGACCAAGGCCACAGAGATCGGATGGACGAAGCAGGTTTCCCCAGCAAGGCCCTTGCCGGGGCAGCTCGCCCACACCAACGGAGTGAGCCACCCTCGAGCCCATGGTCTCCAACATCATTAACCACGTTGGGCCAGGGCTCGGGTGGCACCTCCATAGTGGCATGCCGATCTTTGTGAAGACAAAGGATATTCAAGATCAGATGAGGATTGGATGGCAACGACCCTCGACAGGATCCTTACCAAGGAACCCACAAGGCCCCCGGCAAGATCCTTGCCGGGGACGATAGTGCGCCATGGCAAGACCCTTGCCCGGCCACCCGGCAAGACCCTTTCCAGGCTACCCGGCAAGACCCTTGCCAAGGGCGTCAACGGGGCCACCGCGAGGCCTGCACCAACTGAGTCCCCACCGCCATTCACATGCAACTGCCAGCCCAACCAGCTGGGTAGGCACCTGCGTGCCAACATGCAGCTTCCAGGCCAACTCAGCACGCGCCTGCGTGGCGGCATGCAGATCTTCGTGAAGGCTCCACCACCGGGCCACCTCAGCTGCTTGCCTACCTACATGGCACCGCATGCATCGCTGGCCAGGGCGCGTGTCGAAGCGAGGAGGAGCAGCGATGGACGGGACGGGCCTCGCTCCCGTCCCCGATAAAGTGAAGGGACACCTAAGCCGTGCATTAAATGCGTCTTGTCCTGTAATACGAGAAATAAGCTCGCAACACTGTAGGCCTTTCCATCTCCTGTGTGCCACCGTGGCAGCCCCTTTCGCCTATAAAACGAGGCCCATGGCGCACTGGAAAAGGATTCGGCTCTTTCGAACCATGCAGCACCCATAGCTAGTTCGAGAGCTCGAGAACACTCAATACATCCACCAAGCAGGACTAGGGTTTTATGCATCCTCGCGACCCGAACCTGGGTAAACGATCTTTGTGCTGATTACTAATCCTGCTCTTCTCACAACCCCGTGCCCCGCAACCGTAGTAGGGATTCTTGTGATCCCATAGGTGTCGTTTCCCACCGACATCTCTGGCGCGCGAGGTAGGGGTAGGGGGCGCAATTGTGAGGACCTGGTCTAGTAGTTGTCCTAGCAGTTCTTCATCGCCACGGCTCCCATGGAGAAGGCGGCCAAGAGAGTGGCGCTGCCTGCGAGCGCGAAGGATGCCAGGGCGGCGATGAGAAAGCTAAGTCATGCCAAACTTTAAACTTTTCTCCTTAATATAAGGTTATCGTCCTCGGAGATTCTGCCTATGTATGGATAAACTGTGCGCAGAGGGGCCCTCCTACAATTGACAACGCCCTTGTTCTGTTTCGAGTCCGCTCAACAGCTCAAGCGGCTGCATCGAGAGCGGCAGGGTAGCCTTCCGCAATTAGCAACGCTCTCGACTCTGACTCGAGTCAAGCACGACAGTTCGAGTGGCCGCGTTAAAGGCAGTGAGGTGGTTCGCCCGGTAGCAAGCACACCCGGCAGGCCAATGGGGATCCGTCCTCAAGACGCCGCCTTGGGTTTACGCGCCGACAAGCCTACCCAGTTAGTGTAGGGTGGACATACAAAGGAAAATCGAACGGGAAAATAATATGCATAATGTCAGGAGTACTGCAGAGTTATATTACATAAATTGCCACCGCGGTTCTAACTAAAGATAGCAATTGTCCTAGTCATGAACCTGCAGCGCCGATAAGGAATGGGGTGCCTAGTCCCGACGCTGGCCCTCCAACCTCTTGATTTTGTTGAAGCGGCTGAGGATGGGCTTGATACGCTCACTGAGTGTCGCGATGTCAGCATCCTCCGGCAAGCTCTTTAGCGCAGCTCCGAAGTCGAGGTCAGGGTGCCAGTGTGCTATCTTGGCAAGCACCTTGGTCATGACACCCCGGCAGAGCATCCGGGACTCCTCTGCCAGGGAGGCCGCCCGGTTGGAGTGAAGCCGCTCCAGGGCACCGAAGACCCTTTCAAAGTACAGGGTCAGGTTCGCGTTGGGGCTCAGGCTCGTCTCCGGTGCGTACCTCATGTCCGACATCCCCATGGTGCCGAGCTTCATGGTGGCCGAGTTCGCAACGACAGCAAGGCGTTCGAGCCAGCGCTTCTCACCCGCCACGTGGTCGTTGAGGTTGGCGGTCTCGTTCATCCGCAGCTGCTTCTCGGTCTCCAGGTCCTTGGTCAGGATCCCCTCTCGGGCTTTGGCCTCCGGCAACATCTTCTCGAGATCCTCCAGCTTCAGCTTGAGGTCTCTGATGGACTTTTTGGCCTCAGAGAGTTCTCCAGCCTTGCTGATGACAGCGCCCTGCGCCTCTACCAGGGCACCGTTGAGCGTGTCCTTCTCCTTGGACAGCTTCGAAGCTTGCTCCTCCAGCTCCTTCACCTTGCCGGCGTGAACCAGAGCCTGGGCATCGAGTGCCTCTGCTCTAGCTCTTGGGTCCACTATACGACGAGCTTGTCCACATCTTCATCCTTGCCACGGAGCATAGCGGCAAGCTTCTCCTCACACGCGGCAAGATCCTCCTCCTGGGAGTTCAGTGCGGCCTCGCGCTGGGTCCAGACGGCTTCGGCTTCGGCGGCCAAGTTCTTCATCGTCTCTTGGGCCTTCTTGACGTCGGCCAACTTCATGGTGAGCTCCACGTCGCGCTTGGCCAGCTCGCTCTGGGCGGCCTTCAGCTCATCTTGAGACTAGCGGAACCAGTCTTGCGCCTCGGCGACGCGCCCCTCGAAGTCCGCCTCCGCCTTCTCCACCACCGCCGTCCTGGACTTGGCCTTGTTGAAACGAGCGCGGTGGAGCGCCTGGAGCTTTCGGAAGCTGGCGCCCATGGCCTGGAGCATCCCCTCCTCGTAAGAGCCTTCACCAGCAACGCTCGGCTCATCGATGACCTCGAGCCCAGCAGCGGCAAGCACCTCGTCGTCGAACACCTCCCCCTCGATGGGAGCCCTGGTACTCGACGCGCCTGGGAGATGGACAAAGAGGTCATCGCTCACCCTCAGGTACCTGCCGGAGCGGGAGGCAGCGGAGGAGGAGGGCTGGTCCTCAACCACCACCTTCTCGGTAGCAGCCTTGCCGGCCTCCCTGGCAGGCCCCTTGCCGGCCTCCCCGGCAAGCCCATTGCCGAGCTCCTCTACGGGCCCCTTGGTGGCAACCTCGGCAGCGCCCTTGGCGCTCTCCTCGGCGGTGATCTTTTCGGCCTGCACCACGGCATCCTCGGCGACGTCCTTGATAACGGTGTCGACATCCTCTGTGTCCATCAAGGAGAAGTCTGAATGCCAAGAAGGGGACAGGGCGGAGCCAAGATCAAAAGCCAGTAAAGAAGAAAGAAAGAATGCAAGCGAAAACGGAAAGCAAGTGGCTTACCCGCGCCAAGCCGGGAAGCAAAAGTCCCCTCTCCGCCAAGGTCCGGTGGCGAGGCGAAGCCACCGACGCGTCCGTTCTCCTCCTCCTCCTCCATGTGCATGGGTTCGGTGCTTGGTACCCATGCCGGGGACGCTCCTCGGGGCGGTGTGGTCGATGGGGGCGTCATGTTGGGAGAAGCCCTCTGTGGCTCCCCTTCCTGCTACTCCCCTCCTACATCCACGGCAAGGTTAGTACCAAAGTATCATACCCCTAGCACACGTCGACGAAGGACGGGTGATGAACTCACGCTGGGGGCTGGGCCGGGGGCTGCTGTCCGAGCTGCTCAACACCAGCAGTGGCGTGCTAGAGGTGCCTGCCGGGGACTAGCCGCCCGTCGAAATCCTGGCCCTCTTCACCCTCTGGGCCTGCGTCTCCACATCCCTGCGGGATGAAAATGTTTCAGAGTAAGCAACACCATTTGTGGAAATGGAGAAAACAAAAAAAAGAAGAAGGGGGAAAGCAGAGCTTACTCTTCACCCACCTCCTCTTCCTCTGCTGCCTTCCTCTTCCTCTCCGGGCTGAGGGGTCCCAACTCAAAAGCGATCCCCGTGCCAACATCTGCCGGCCAGGGGGGAGGCGGTGGCGTCTCGGCACGCTTGGAAGATGAAGAAGTGGGTGCCTTCTTCTTCGCCTCCATGGCCCCCACCACCTTCTTCGTCGCCCCAGCCCTCGTCTGGCACGCAGACGTCTCTTGGGCCTGTCGCACCTGCGCGGCCCAACCGGGATGGACCGGCTCGTCGAAGGTGGCCCGCCACAGGACTCGCCCTCTTCCAGTGGCTGGAGGGTCGGTGGTCGCAGTCTCCTCCCCCTCGTCCTTCTCCTCCGACGACTCGTCGACCACGTCCTCGACGAGGGGGGCCCCAGTGCCGACGCTGCTGGCCTCCCCAGCGGCCGCCACCCAGCGGGCAAGCTCTTCCTCCTCTGATTCTGCCGCGGCCTTGTCCTCCATGCCGCCGGCGCTGCCGGCCTCCTCAACAAGCTTTGCCTCCTCCGCGGCAAGCCTCGCCTCTTCCACCTTGGCGGTGATGTAATCAAGCTCCGCTGGAGAAGTGTCCTGGGTAAGGCGACTAGGCGGTGACGTACCTCTCGTGCAAGGTGTCGAAGAATTCCTGCACTTTGAGCTCGTTTGGCTCGACCCAGCTCGGGTCAAGGCCGTGCGCGTTGAAGAGCGGCATCATGGCGATAATCTCGGACCGGCGAGAATTTTTTTAAACCGGGACCACTCCTACCGACAACTTGAAAACGGTCTCCTTGGAAACCTTGCCGGCTTTCGCAGCAGCCCTTGCAACCTTGCCGGACCGCTCAACCTTGCCTTCGTCATTGACCTCGAGCTGGAAGATCTGTTGGCAGAGATGGGCGTGCCTCAGCACCGTCAGATTGTGGTCAAGGTCGGGGCAGAGCCTCATGATGTCAGCGGGATTCACGAAAAGCCAGGCCGGCCTCCCCTTGTCGTGCAGAGGAGCGATTCGGCGGCAGATGAAGTCCGCCCCGATCATTTCGAGGGTGAGCCCGGCCTGGGTGAGCCGAAGAATCCTGGTGGTGGCGATCGTGAGCTTCACATCGTCGGCGTCGACATCGCCCCAGTTGTTTCCGCGGACCGGCAGCGCCCGGCGAACCTCGCAGAATGCTGGCGGATCCTCCTCCTCGATCCAGCACCATCGTCCCTGCCACTCTTTGGTGGGGAACGTTGCATAAAATAAAAATTTTCCTATGTTCAGCAAGATCAATCTATGAGTTCATCTAACAACGAGAGAGAGGAGTGCATCTACATACCCTTGTAGATCGCAAGCGGAAGCATTCAAGAGAACGGGGTTGAGGGAGTCGTACTCGTCGTGATCCAAATCACCGGAGATCCTAGCGCCGAACGGACGGCACCTCCGCGTTCAACACACGTACGGCCATCGTGACGTCTCCTCCTTCTTGATCCAGCAAGGGGGAAGGAGAGGTTGATGAATATCCAGCAGCACGACGGCGTGGTGGTGGATGCAGCAGGGATCCGGCAGGGCTTCGCCAAGCGTCTGCGGAAGGGAGAGGCGTAGCAAGGGGGGAGGGAGGCGCCAAGTTCAAGGGTGCGGCGGCCCTCCCTTCCCCCCTCTTTATATAGGGACCCCAGGGGGGCGCCGGCCCTAGGAGATGGGATCTCCTAGGGGGGCGGCGGCCAAGGGGGGAAACTTGACCCCCAAGGCAAGTGGAGGTGCCCCCTCCCCTAGGGTTCCCAACCCTAGGCGCGGGGGGGGGGGCAGGGGGGGTGCACCAGCCCACCTGGGGATGGTTCCCCTCCCATTTCAGCCCATGGGGCCCTCCGGGATAGGTGGCCCCACCCGGTGGACCCCCAGGACCCTTCCGGTGGTCCCGGTACAATACCGGTGACCCCCGAAACTTTCCCGATGGCCAAAACTCGACTTCCCATATATAATTCTTTACCTCCGGACCATTCCGGAACTCCTCATGACGTCCCGTATCTCATCCAGGACTCCGAACAACTTTTCGTTTGCTGCATACTAATATCTCTACAACCCTAGCATCACCGAACCTTAAGTGTGTAGACCCTACTGGTTCGGGAGACACCTAGATATGACCGAGACGGCTCTCCGGTCAATAACCAATAGCGGGATCTGGATACCCATGTTGGCCCGCACATGCTCCTCGATGATCTCATCGGATGAACCACGATGTCGAGGATTCAAGCAACACCGTATACAATTACCTTTGTCAATCGGTATGTTACTTGCCCGAGATTCGATCATCGGTATCCCAATACCTCGTTCAATCTTGTTACCGGCAAGTCACTTTACTCGTACCATAATGCATGATCCCGTGACCAGACACTTGGTCACTTTGAGCTCATTATGATGATGCATTACCGAGTTGCCCAGTGATACCTCTCCGTAATACGGAGTGACAAATCCCAGTCTCGATCCGTGTCAACCCAACAGACACTTTCGGAGATACCCGTAGTATAGCTTTATAGTCACCCAGTTACGTTGTGACGTTTGGTACACCCAAAGCACTCCTACGTTATCCGGGAGTTACACGATCTCATGGTCTAAGGAAAAGATACTTGACATTGGAAAAGCTCTAGCAAAACAAACTACACGATCTTGTGCTATGCTTAGGATTGGGTCTTGTCCATCACATCATTCTCCTAATGATGTGATCCCATTATCAATGACATCCAATGTCCATAGTCAGGAAACCATGACTATCTGTTGATCAACGAGCTAGTCAACTAGAGGCTCACTAGGGACATGTTGTGGTCTATGTATTCACACGTGTATTACGATTTCCGGATAATACAATTATAGCATGAATAAAAGACAATTATCACGAACAAGGAAATATAATAATAATCCTTTTATTATGGCCTCTAGGGAATATTTCCAATAGTCTCCCACTTGCACTAGAGTCAATAATCTAGTTACATTGTGATGAATCGAACACCCATAGAGTTCTGGTGTTGATCATGTTTTGCTCGCAGAAGAGGTTTAGTCAACGGATCTGCGACATTCAGATCCGTATGTACTTTGAAAATATCTATGTCTCCATCTTGAATGTTTTCACGGATGGAGTTGAAACGACGCTTGATGTGCCTGGTCTTCTTGTGAAACCTGGGCTCCTTGGCAAGGGCAATAGCTCCAGTGTTATCACAGAAGAGAGTGATCGGCCCCGACGCATTGGGTATGACTCCTAGGTCGGTGATGAACTCCTTCATCCATATTGCTTCATGTGCTGCCTCCGAGGCTGCCATGTACTCCGCTTCACATGTAGATCCCACCATGACGCTCTGCTTGCAACTGCACCAGCTTACTGCTCCACGACTCCATATATACACGTATCCGGTTTGTGACTTAGAGTCATCCAGATCTGTGTCAAAGCTAGCATCGATGTAACCCTTTACGACGAGCTCTTCGTCACCTCCATAGACAAGAAACATGTCCTTTGTCCTTTTTAGGTACTTCAGGATATTCTTGACCGCTGTCCAGTGTTCCTTGCCGGGATTACTTTGGTACCTTCCTACCAAACTTACGGCAAGGTTTACATCAGGTCTGGTACATAGCATGGCATACATAATAGATCCTATGGCTGAGGCATAGGGGATGACACTTATCTCTTCTTTATCTTCTCCCGTGGTCGGGCATTGAGCCGAGCTCAATCTCACACCTTGCAACACAGGCAAGAACCCTTTCTTGGACTGATCCATATTGAACTTCTTCAATATCTTATCAAGGTATGTGCTTTGTGAAAGACCTATGAGGCCTCTCGATCTATCCCTATAGATTTTGATGCCTAATATGTAAGCAGCTTCTCCAAGGTCCTTCATTGAAAAACACTTATTCAAGTAGGCCTTAATGTTGTCCAAAAGTTCTATATCATTTCCGATCAAAAGTATGTCATCTACATATAATATGAGAAATGCTACAGAGCTCCCACTCACTTTCTTGTAAACGCAGGCTTCTCCATAAGTCTGCATAAACCCAAACGCTTTGATCATCTCATCAAAGTGAATGTTCCAACTCCGAGATGCTTGCACCAGCCCATAAATGGATCGCTGGATCTTGCATACCTTGTTAGCATTCTTAGGATCGACAAAACCATCCGGCTGCATCATATACATTTCTTCCTTAAGATAGCCGTTAAGGAATGCCGTTTTGACATCCATCTGCCATATCTCATAATCATAGTATGCGGCAATTGCTAACATGATTCGAACGGACTTCAGCTTCGCTACGGGAGAGAAAGTCTCATCGTAGTCAACCCCTTGAACTTGCCGATAACCCTTAGCAACAAGTCGAGCTTTATAGATGGTAATATTACCATCCGCGTCCGTCTTCTTCTTAAAGATCCATTTGTTTTCTATCGCTCGCCGATCATCGGGCAAGTCTGTCAAAGTCCATACTTTGTTTTCATACATGGAATCTATCTCGGATTGCATGGCTTCAAGCCATTTGTTGGAATCTGGGCCCGCCATTGCTTCTTCATAGTTCGAAGGTTCACCGTTGTCTAACAGCATGATTTCTAGGACAGGGTTGCCATACCACTCTAGTGTGGAACGTGTCCTTGTGGACCTACAAAGTTCAGTAGCAACTTGATCATCATCATTAATTTCCTCTCCAGTCGGTGTAGGCACCACAGGAACATTTTCCTGTGCTGCACTACTTTCTGGTTCAAGAGGTAGTACTTCATCGAGTTCTACTTTCCTCCCACTTACTCCTTTCGAGAGAAACTCTTTTTCTAGAAAGGATCCGTTCTTGGCAACAAAGATCTTGCCTTCGGATCTAAGGTAGAAGGTATACCCAATGGTTTCCTTAGGGTATCCTATGAAGACGCATTTTTCCGACTTGGGTTCGAGCTTTTCAGGTTGAAGTTTCTTGACATAAGCATCGCATCCCCAAACTTTTAGAGACGACAGCTTAGGTTTCTTCCCAAACCATAATTCATACGGTGTCGTCTCAACGAATTTAGACGGAGCCCTATTTAAAGTGAATATAGCTGTCTCTAGAGCGTATCCCCAAAATGATAGCGGTAAATCAGTAAGAGACATCATAGATCGCACCATATCCAATAGAGTGCGATTACGATGTTCGGACACACCATTACGCTGATGTGTTCCAGGCGGCGTGAGTTGCGAAACGATTCCACATTTTCTTAAGTGTGTAACAAATTCGTGACTTAAATATTCTCCTCCACGATCTGATCGTAAGAATTTAATCTTTCAGTCACATTGATTCTCTACTTCATTCTGAAATTCCTTGAACTTTTCAAAGGTCTCAGACTTGTGTTTCATCAGGTAGACATACCCATATCTACTTAAGTCATCAGTGAGAGTGAGAACATAACGATATCCTCCGCGAGCCTCAACGCTCATTGGACCACACACATCAGTATGTATGATTTCCAATAAGTTGGTTGCTCGCTCCATTGTTCCGGAGAATGGAGTCTTGGTCATTTTTCCCATGAGGCATGGTTCACATGTGTCAAATGATTCATAATCGAGAGCCTCTAAAAGTCCATCAGCATGGAGCTTCTTCATGCGCTTGACACCAATGTGACCAAGGCGGCAGTGCCACAAGTATGTGGGACTATCGTTATCAACTTTACATCTTTTGGTATTCACACTATGAATATGTGTAACATTACGTTCGAGATTCATTAAGAATAAACCATTAACCATCGGGGCATGACCATAAAACATATCTCTCTTATAAATAGAACAGCCATTATTCTTGGATTTAAATTAGTAGCAATCTCGTATTAAACGAGATCCAGATACAATGTTCATGCTCAAACTTGGCACTAAATAACAATTATTGAGGTTTAAAACTAATCCCGTGGGTAAATGTAGAGGCAGCATGCCGACGGCGATAACATCGACCTTGGAACCATTCCCGACGCGCATCGTCACCTCGTCCTTCACTAATCTCCGCTTATTCCGCAGCTCCTGCTGTGAGTTACAAATATGAGCAATGGCACCGGTATCAAATACCCTGGAGTTACTACGAGTACTGGTAAGGTACACATCAATTACATGTATATCACATATACCTTTAGTGTTGCCGGCTGTCGGTGTCAAAACTGGCGGATCTCGGGTAGGGGGTCCCGAACTGTGCGTCTAGGCGGATGGTAACAGGAGATAAGGGACACGATGTTTTACCTAGGTTTGGGCCCTCTTGATGGAGGTAAAACCCTACGTCCTGGTTGATTAACATTGATGATGTGTGTTACAAGAGTAGATCTACCACGAGATCAAGGAGGCTAAACCCTAGAAGCTAGCCTATGTATGATTGTTGTTCGTCCTACGGACTAAAGCCATCCGGTTTATATAGACACCGGAGAGGGCTAGGGTTACACAGAGTCGGCTACAATGGTAGGAGATCTACATATCCGTATCGCCAAGCTTGCCTTCCACGCCAAGGAAAGTCCCATCCGGACACGGGACGAAGTCTTCAATCTTGTATCTTCATAGTTTTGGAGTCCGGCCGATGATGATAGTCCGGCTATCCGGACACCCCCTAGTCCAGGACTCCCTCAGTAGCCCCTGAACCAGGCTTCAATGACGACGAGTCCGATGCGCATATTGTCTTCGGCATTGCAAGGCGGGTTCCTCCCCCGAATAATTTATAGAAGATTGTGAACACCAGGATAGTATCCGGCTCTTCAAAATAAATTCCACGTACCACCGTAGAGAAAATAATATTACACAAGTTCAATCTGCTGACGTATTTGGTGGCATGACGTCACACCACTACCAAGCCTTTACTCGAATTGTTTTTATTGTACCACCTCAGCGCGTTTAGCGAAGCGGTTTCCTTGGCATGTCTTGTCGAAGCAGAGATCGTGTTCCGCTTATTCCGGGATTCTCATAAATACGGACGTGGGTAACCCAACCGCGCCCGTTGCCACGCCCCCTCCATCGAAGGCGGGTTCCAAACGGTCACGGGGACGGCTCTTGGTATTCTTCCTCTTTATAATGAGACCAAGGCCCGTTCTTTTTCTTCAATCCTCAATCGAATCCGCCCCTCGCCCCGAGTTCCAACACCCAGGGCTTCCGATTCGGGTACCTTCGACCTTTGACAATGTCCGGCTCCGTCCTACGAGGCCGATGGATGCCCTCTTCCATCACGGAAGAAGACGTACTAAAGCTGAGAGACGCCAGGTACTTGACCCTGAGATTTTGCATAGGTTGCCTGCCCGAGGGCAAGTTATTACTACTCCCGAGCCCGGAGAGAGCGTCGTGTTCGTGTCTCACCTCCGTCGGGGTTTAGGCTTCCCGATGGATCCCTTCGTGAGGGGGCTCATGTTTTACTATGGGCTGGAATTCCATGACTTGGCTCCGGAGTCCATCCTCCACATCTCATCATTCATTGTCGTCTGCGAAGCCTTCCTCCGCACTACCCCTCACTTCGGTTTGTGTCTCAAAACCTTCAACGTGGAGCCGAAGATGATTGAGGGGCGTCAGGCAGAGTGCGGCGGGGCGGTTATAAGCAAGAGGGCCGATGCTCCTTGGCCCGAGGGCTCTTTTCAGGAGGAGCTCAGCTTGTGGGAACATGAGTGGTTCTATATCACCGCTCCCAGGGGCAGCAGGCAAAAGCCGCCGCCCATCTTCCGCTCGGGCCCTCCACAACGGCTGACGTCATGGGTCAACAAGGGGCTTAACTGTGGGCCGTCCAAAGACGTACCCCTGTTGCAGGACCGGATTCGAGGCCTCCAAGAAAGGGAGATCAATCTGGTCATAGTGGCACAGGTTATGCTGATCCGGCGCCTTCTGCCCTGCAAACATCGCCCCCTCCGCCTATGGGAATTTAATCCGGAGGGGCCATGAGCTCTCCAACACTTCATGGGTTTGACACCCGCGGAGATGTACAAACTGTTCTTCGGACCGCAAGAGATGCGTCCGGACTTGATCGAGGACGCTGGCCTAAGTTGCAATCGCCCGGATACTCAAGTAAGTAGCCATGTGTCCGGACATATTGTCCATTTATTTATCATAGGTTTGCCTTTTAACCATCTATCCCTTGGACAGGAGTGATAGCGCAAGCAAAACTGATACGATGTCCGGCCCCCCTCCCTGAGACCACGTCGGATCCCGTGTTAGTCAAAATGTTGGAGGTTGCGCCTTCGGAGGAGAGCGAAGGGGGGCACAGGGAAACTACCACCTCTGCCAAGGAGGCCTTTAATAAGGGGGGAATCGAGAATCCCTCCTTCCAGGGGGAGAAGAGGACCGCTTCCGAAGACCCGGAGGCCAAGGCCTCAAAGCGGGGAAGGAAATCTGCGCCGGAAGGTCCTGCGCCGGGAAGAGCCCCGGCCGCATAGTCTCCCCATAGGAATCAGCCCTCCAGCGAGCCGTAAGTAAAAAAGGGAGAATTTAGTAATAGGAAACTCCCCTATATTATTTCCAAAGGTAACCGAAGTTTTCACCTTGTAGTTCGGATCTCAGCCCATCTCAGCAGAGCTCATCTTCGAGGGACCTTCGTCCGGAGATGATGGAGAGCGAGACGCCTCCATCTGCCGCCCCTTCGGGCGGGGCGGATGACCCTGAGGTGTCATCACGGAGGGTCTCCCCGAGTCTGGCGGGGCCGGAGAGTCCGGCACCCATTGGAGTACGGCTGGTGGAGCTGCAGGATTTCCTCAAGAGGGCGTCTATCTCAGAAGATCACCGCACATTAATGAGTACGGTGATTGAAAGGATCTCATCCACCGAGAGCGGGTTGTATGAGGCCGTCGGAAGCTTGCTGACGGGGTTTGAGGTACGCAAAAAAAATGACATTCCTTTTGACAGTTTTGCACATGAAGTGCGCCCTGTATAGATAGTAGCCCCTGAGACTTGGTATGCTGTCGAAAGCGATAGCGTGCCAAGGATCATAATCTCAGTTATAGAATGTCGCCTTTCCTATGCAGGTGGCGTAACGTTTGGTGGCCAGCCGGACTGATGGAGTTGCCGAACTGAAGAGGCAACTCGATGTTGCGGATGCGGACATCGCGCTGGTCAATAAACGACTTAACGAGTCGCAAGGTAGGTTCTTGCTCCGCGGTTGCCTAGTAAGGGAGCTGATGCCCGTTCCTTACAATTTGTATGCTTGATGCAGATGGCGCCGCTGCTGTGGAAGACCTTCGAGCAGAGCTTGCTCGAGCCAAGAAGCAAGCCAGGATAAGTGGTGCGGCTGCCTCGAAGGTAGCAGAAGAGCTAAAAGCCGAAAAGGCTGCTCACTGCCGAAGCAGGGAAGAGTTGGCCGGAATGGCCTTGAAATTAAAAGATGCTACCGACCGTTGTGAGGTTCTTGAAGGAGAACGCCGAGTGGAGCAAGAGGGCCTGAAGAAGGCCGCCGCCGAAGTCAAGGATGCCCGGAGTGAGATGCGGGCTATGAAGGAGGAACTGCGTCAAGCCGGAGATATTGCGGCTGGAAAGCCCTTCCTTCTGCGTAGGAAGTTCACGGATCCGAAGTATGCTCAGCTGGGCCAGTTGTGTGGCGCGGAGGATCCTTATCTGGATTTGGCGGCGAGTGCGGCAGACGCAGTCGTGCACTTCTAAAGCTAGAAGGATCACGAAATGGAAGAGCTTTACTAGTCTCAATTCCATAGTCCGGAGCGTCCACTTCCGTTGACTAATCGGCTGGCTGAGTGGGCTGAGCTGAATAGATTGTCCGGACTTGCCACGACGGATGTGGTCGCTCATCTGTGGCCGGAAAGGCCCAAGCCAAAGAGTTATTTTGGCTTGTTGCAGCAATTCCTTGGGGCGGTGCCGCATATCAAGGCGATGAAGCGGTCGGCATGCATTGAAGGTGCACGGATGGCTCTCGCCCGTGTGAATACATACTGGGCGGACATGGATGCCACTGCTGTTGCATCCCGTGGTTTGGACAAGAGCCGATTACTCGCCGAGCACTATTTTGAGGAATTCCTGCAGGGCGCTCGTTTAATAGAGTCGCAGTGCTCGAAAGATGTCATGTTCAAATGACATGTATGATTTGTGAGATCATGTTTATAATGCAATAGCTTTTTATACTTGTGCGTTCAAGTATTGAACTATCTCCTGTGCGGTCGTATATATATGAATAACCTGAAAGATGCAGTCTTTGGCTTCAGCCCCCACGCACATGGTGCGGGGGTGTTTGCAAAAAAGAAAAGCGCTTTTTGACACTTAATCCAACGTCTTGGTACTTTTGAAGGAGGTGATAGCGTAGCAAACTAGGCAACTGGACTATAATGCTTTATCACTTTCACTTAGCCATAGGAGCTCGATGGTGAGGCTACTATATAGCCCCTAGAGGCACCGCGCTCTCTGAACTCGGGGCGCTTATGTGCCTGACCGGGAAGCGGTCCTTCGTCAAAGTGGAGGAATTCTAAACATTCCAATAGTCGATCGAGTGGTTGACCAGTCTCTCGCTATATCACGACAGTCAGTTTTCGGCTTTCTCTACCGAGGTGCTCGCCCGGCCGAACCGGGGCACAATCGCAGTAGTTCTCTTGGTGCCGCGTTAGCCGATGGAGCGGAACATAAGGCAGCAAAACACAGGAGCCGGGCAAACCCAACATTTGACCAAAGACATGATTCGGAGCTGATGCATATAAGGCCTAACTCGAGACGCTGAACACTCCCTGAGGTGTTCGGTCTTTATGATACCGGGCAGAACAATGCCCTAAGCCCCTAGTGTCCAGGTACAGGCGGGATCTTCTGACGTGGCTGATGCCAAAACACCAGCCTCCTCCTCGGTTATGGTAGAAAACCAAGGGATGTGTATCAACAAGAGACAGTAAGAAAGGTTTACGCAGGGTCTTAATCTGAAAAGAATCCTTGCAACCGGTCCCTGTTGCACATCTGCGGCTGTGTCTCCGTTGTGCTGTATCCTGGACGGGTGTAGCACGTGCTTCATCTGTAAAAGAGAAGGACTTAGTTTGGAAGAAATATCGTGCAAAGGATGTATTGAAAATAAAGTATAATTTGGAAGATGAATAAAGTTGAGCTTTATTGGCTCTCATCGTTTATACGCGCAGCCCCTTGTAAAGGGGTATGCGGCTGGGAAGCCCCTTGTTTATTTGCGCTGGACTCATCTAACCGTGTCCGAGGTCTGAATGACCTATTTTTAGGGGCTTTGACCTGCAAGGTCGGATTAGTGTGTGGCTGTCAAAGAAGTCTCACGTTCTCCGTGGTCGAGGAACACTCGGAGTTACTCTTTAATGAGATTATGCCGCGTGGACTGGGCATTTTAAGCGTAAGAGACGCGTAATGTAGTATTGCATTAAAGCGGGCGAAAGCTTCACGTCCCAGTAGTGCTTAAGGGCCACTGTTAAATGGGGCGATATGGAGAGTGAGCTTTTCGCGACGGGGGTTGTCAGATGAACCGAACACAACCTCAAGTGGTACAGAGCCTGTACAATTGGCTTAAAGGCCTGGCGTCACTCCTTTAAAGGAAGTGCTGCTACGGTGAATTTTGGTAGGGTCTATCCCCATTTTGTGGACGGTGTCCTGGTATGGCAGGTGCCGCACTGTGTTTTCGTGTTATCACATGAAGTGAGTTCACTGTTTTGACTTCTAGTGGGAAAGTCTTCTGTTTTTCGGTGTGCTGCTTGTGGGGTTCGTCGTCGTCTTCGCTTGGTGTGTCGAGCCCCTTGCCTTCGGTGTTAAGTCGGCCGGACTGTTTGAAGACCCAACAATCTCTGTGGGTATGGTTTGCAGGCTTCCCGGAGGTACTATGTATTGACATAGCCTATCCAGAATTTGTTTAGGTTGGAAGGCTCGTCGTTGTTGTCCTTGAGGGGCAGTGTTTTATTATTCGGCCGAGAGCTTTTGAATCCGGCGTTGACCGCCGTGCTATTTGGGCCATTTTCCTTATTCCGGCGCTGATCTTTTCTGCATCGTGATTTCCCATTTCCATACCTGACTTCGGATGTACTCGGGTCGCTGGTGCTGCATCTAGCCAGCCAGCTGTCTTCCCCCATGCAAAAGCGGGTCATGAGGCTTGTTAGTGCGGCCATTGTTCTTGGTTTTTCTTGGCCGAGGTGTCTGGCGAGCCATTCGTCTCGGACGTTGTGCTTGAAGGCTGCTAAGGCTTCGGCGTCCGGACAGTCGACTATTTGGTTCTTTTTGGTGAGGAACCTGTTCCAGAATTTGCGTGCTGACTCTCCGGGCTGTTGAGTTATGTGACTTAAATCGTCTGCGTCCGGAGGGCGGACATAAGTCCCTTGAAAATTTGCTCGAAACGCATCCTCGAGCTCTTCCCAACTTCCAATGGTATTTTCTGGGAGGCTTTTGAGCCAATGCCGAGCTGGCCCTTTGAGCTTGAGGGGTAGGTATTTTATTGCATGGAGATCGTCTCCTCTGGCCATATGTATGTGCAGGATATAATCCTCAATCCAGACTCCGGGGTCTGTTGTTCCGTCATATGCCTCTATGTTTACGGGTTTGAATCCCGCTGGAAATTCATGATCCAGTACCTCGTCGGTGAAACATTGTGGGTGTGGGGCGCCCCTGTATTTGGGTGTGCCGTTGTCTTCAAACGCTCGGCGGGTTGTGTTGCTTCTTGGAGTCTTCTTGTCTGCTAAGTATTTGGGGCAGTTCCGCTTCCAGTGACCCTTCCCTTTGCAATAAAAGCACTCAGTCTTAGGCTTGGGTCCATTCTTTGACTTCTTCCCGGCAACTGGCTTACCGGGCGTGGCAACATCCTTGCCGTCCTTCTTGAAGTTCTTCTTACCCTTGCCTTTCTTGAACTTGGTGGTTTTATTGACCATCAACACTTGATGTTCTTTCTTGATTTCTACCTCTGCCGACATCAGCATTGAAAATACTTCAGGAATAGTTTTCACCATCCCCTGCATATTGTAGTTCATCACAAAGCTCTTGTAGCTCGGTGGGAGCGACTGAAGGATTCTGTCAATGACCACCTTGTCCGGGAGGTTAATGTCCAGCTGGGACAGGCGGTTGTCCAACCCAGACATTTTGAGTATGTGCTCACTGACAGAACTATTTTCCTCCATCTTACAAGTATAGAACTTGTCGGAGACTTCATATCTCTCGACCCGGGCGTGAGCTTGGAAAACCATTTTCAGCTCCTCGAACATCTCATATGCTCCGTGTTGCTCAAAACGCTTTTGGAGCCCCAAATCTAAGCTGTAAAGCATGCCGCACTGAACGAGGGAGTAATCATCAGCACGTGACTGCCAAGCGTTCATAACGTCTTGGTTCTCTCGGATGGGTGCTTCACCTAGCGGTCCTTCTAGGATATATGCTTTCTTGGCAGCTATGAGGATGATCCTCAGGTTCCGGACCCAGTCCGTATAGTTGCTACCATCATCTTTCAGCTTGGTTTTCTCTAGGAACGCGTTGAAATTCATGTTGACATGAGCGTTGGCCATTTGATCTACAAGACATTTTTGCAAAGATTTTAGACTAAGTTCATGATAATTAAGTTCATCTAATCAAATTATTTAATGAACTCCCACTCAGATTTGACATCCCTCTAGTCATCTAAGTGTTACATGATCCGAGTCGACTAGGCCGTGTCCGATCATCACGTGAGACGGACTAGTCATCATCGGTGCACATCTCCATGTTGATCGAATCTTCCATACGACTCATGTTCGACCATTCGGTCTCTGTGTTTCGAGGCCATGTCTGTACATGCTAGGCTCGTCAAGTTAACCTAAGTGTTTTTGCATGTGTAAAACTGTCTTACACCCGTTGTATGTGAACGTAGGAATCTATCACACACGATCATCATGTGGTTCATCGAAACGACGAACTTTAGCAACGACGCACAGTTAGGGGGAACACTTTCTTGAAATTATTATGAGGGATCATCTTATTTACTACCGTCGTTCTAAGTAAACAAGATGCATAAACATAATAAACATCACATGCAATTAAATAGTAGTGACCTGATATGGCCAATATCATATAGCTCCTTTGATCTCCGTCTTTGGCGCTCCATGATCATCTTCGTCACCGGCATGACACCATGATCTCCATCATCATGATCTCCATCATCGTGTCTCCATGAAGTTGCTCGCCAACTATTACTTCTACTACTATGGCTAACGGTTTAGCACTAAAGTAAAGTAATTACATGGTGTTAAATCATTGACACGCATGTCATACAATAATTAAGACAACTCCTATGGCTCCTGTCGGTTGTCATACTCATCGACATGCAAGTCGTGATTCCTATTACAAGAACATGATCTCATACATCACAATATATCATTCATCATTCATCACAACTTTTGGCCATATCACATCACAAAGCAATTACTGCAAAAACAAGTTAGACGTCCTCTAATTGTTGTTGCATCTTTTACGTGGCTGCAATAGGGTTCTAGCAAGAACGTTTTCTTACCTACGTATAACCACAACTTGATTTGTCAACTTCTATTTACCCTTCATAAGGACCCTTTTCATCGAATCCGCTCCAACTAAGGTGGGAGAGACAGACACCCGCTAGCCACCTTATGCAACTAGTGCATGTCAGTCGGTGGAACCTGTCTCATGTAAGCATACGTGTAAGGTCGGTCCGGGCCACTTCATCCCACAAAACCGCTGAAGCAAAATAAGACTAGTAGTGGCAAGAAAGTTGACAACATCTACGCCCACAACAGATTTGTGTTCTACTCGTGCAATAGAGAACTACGCATAGACCTAGCTCATGATGCCACTGTTGGGGAACGTTGCATAAAATAAAAAAATTCGTACGTTCACCAAGATCAATCTATGAGTTCATCTAGCAACGAGAGAGAGGAGTGCATCTACATAACCTTGTAGACCGCAAGAAGAAGCGTTCAAGAGAACGGGGTTGAGGGACTCATACTCGTCGTGATCCAAACCACCGGAGATCCTAGCGCCGAACGGATGACACCTCCGCATTCAACACACGTACAGTCAGCGTGACGTCTCCTCCTTCTTGATCCAGCAAGGGGGGAGGAGAGGTTGATGAAGATCCAGCAGCACGACGGCGTGGTGGTCGATGCAACTCGGATCCGGCAGGGCTTCGCCAAGCGTTTGCGGAAGGGAGAGGTGTAGCAAGGGGGGAGGGAGGCGCCAGGTTCAAGGGTGCAGCTGCCCTCCCTTCCCCCCTCTTTATATAGGGACCCCAGGGGGGGCGCCGGCCCTAGGAGATGGGATCTCCTAGGGGGGGCCGGCGGCCAAGGGGGGAAACTTGCCCCCCAAGGCAAGTGGAGGCGCCCCCTCCCTAGGGTTCCCAACCCTAGGAGCAGGGGGTCCCAGGGGGGCGCACCAGCCCACCAGGGGCTGGTTCCCCTCCCACTTCAGCCCATGGGGCCCTCCGGGATACGTGGCCCCACCCGGTGGACCCCCGGGAACCTTCCGGTGGTCCCGGTACAATATCGGTGACCCCCGAAACTTTCCCCATGGCCGAAACTCGACTTCCCATATATAATTCTTTACCTCCGGACCATTGCGGAACTCCTCATGACGTCCGGGATCTCATCCGGGACTCCGAACAACTTTTGGTTTGCTGCATACTAATATCTCTACAACCCTAGCGTCACCGAACCTTAAGTGTGTAGAACCTATGGGTTCGGGAGACACGTAGACATGACCGAGACAACTCTCCGGTCAATAACCAATAGCGGGATCTGGATACCCATGTTGGCTCCCACATGCTGCTTGATGATCTCATCGGATGAACCACGATGTCGAGGATTCAAGCAACCCCGTATACAATTCCCTTTGTCAATCGGTGCGTTACTTGCCCGAGATTCGATCGTCGGTATCCCAATACCTCGTTCAATCTTGTTACCGGCAAGTCACTTTACTCGTACCGTAATGCATGATCCCGTGACCAGACACTTGGTCACTTTGAGCTCATTATGATGATGCATTACCAAGTGGGCCCAGTGATACCTCTCCGTAATACGGAGTGACAAATCCCAGTCTCGATCCGTGTCAACCCAACAGACACTTTCGGAGATACCCGTAGTATACCTTTATAGTCACCCAGTAACGTTGTGATGTTTGGTACACCCAAAGCACTCCTACGGTATCTGGGAGTTACACAATCTCATGGTCTAAGAAAAAGATACTTGACATTGGAAAAGCTCTAGCAAAACGAACTACACGATCTTGTGCTATGCTTAGGATTGGTCTTGTCCATCACATCATTCTCCTAATGATGTGATCCCGTTATCAATGACATCCAATGTCCATAGTCAGGAAACCTTGACTATCTGTTGATCAACGAGCTAGTCAACTAGAGGCTCACTAGGGACATGTTGTGGTCTATGTATTCACACATGTATTACGATTTCCGGATAATACAATTATAGCATGAATAAAAGACAATTATCACGAACAAGGAAATATAATAATAATGCTTTTATTATTGCCTCTAGGGCATATTTCCAACACTCTTCCCACCTCTCCTTCATAGCACCCTCCGGGTACGTCCCCTTGGCCCTCGAGATCTAGGCGACGCAATCGGAGATGGCGCCCCCCTTTTGGATCTGAGGGGAGAAGTAGTGGTGGAAGAGCGATGTGTTGGGGTGCACCCCGACGAAGCCCTCGCATAGGTGTGTGAAGAGAGCCATGCACGACACGGCATTCGGAGTGAAATCCAAAAGGCGGAAGCCGAAGGCGTGCATGATGTCCTTGAAGAAATCAGAAAAGGGGGGACAGAGCCCGTAGGAGAAGTAGTCGACGAAGAAGGGGTACCGATTTGGGGCGTCCCCGGCGCAGGCGGGGAGGACACGCGTGGCTGGATGCCCCGTCGTTTCTCTCCCCGTCTTCACCCCGATAGAGGTTTGAACAACTCCCGGAGCTCGGACGCGCCGACCGTCGAGGGGAAGTAGGCGAACTGCGCCTTTCGTGCTACCTGCTCGCTCTTCGGCTGCTCCGTCGCCCCGACATCTTTGGCCACTCCCTGGCCTTCGGTGGATTCTGGTGCCATGGCGGCTGCGAGAGGCTAGAAGGCAGAGGATGGCGGAAGCGCGGCGGTGGTGGACGAAGTCGAGGGGGGCTCGAGAAGGAGGAAGAAAGGGGGCGACGGTTACATGATTGGAGAAGACGCCGGGAAGGGGTAAAGTGAGCAGCACGCCCGCGGTTATTCCTTTTTACGGGGAAGGCGCAGGCCACCTCCTTTCCCATTAACTGTGATGCGACGCATGCACGCGAAAACTGCCTCACGCATGCCCCCCACGTCGTGCTGGTCGTGGGGAAGCGCAGCGGATGAAACAGTTACCATGGTAAAAACCGCCCCGTCTGCCCATGCACCGTTTTGGGACTAGGCCCGAGGGCTCTTGTCGGTGTACAATAGTAGGGGCTCTCCTTTTCACCCCTTTACTTGTGCGCGGGCTGTCAGAGCCACAGGCCGAAGCCACACATAGCAGGGCAGAGGAGGGAAGGAAGGAGTCAAAGCCACAAAAGCAAACAAAGCAACATCCAAGAGCAAGGCCACAGAGATCAGATGGGCGAAGCTAGTATCCCCATCAAAGCCCTTGCCAGGGTAGCTCGCCCACACCAGCGGAGTGAGTGACCCTCGAGCCCATGGTCTCCAACATCATCAACCACGTTGGGCTAGGGCTCGGTTGGTACCTCCATGGTGGCATGTAGATCTTTGTGAAGACAAAGGATATTCAAGATCAGATGAGGATTGGAAGGCAATGACCCACGACAGGATCCTTACCGAGGAAACCCACAAGGCCCCCAGCAAGATCCGTGCCCGGGACGATAGCGCGTCATGGTAAGACCCTTGCCAGGCAACCCGGCATGACCCTTGCCAGGCTACCCGGCAAGACCCTTGCCAAGGGTGTCAGCGGGGCCACCGCCAGGCCCGCACCAACCGAGTCCCCACCGCCGTTCACATGCAGCTGCCAGCCCAACCAGCTGGGCAGGGACCTGCGTGGCAACATGCAGCTTCCAGGCCAACTCAGCACGCGCCTGCATGGCGGCATGCAGATCTTTGTGAAGGCTCCACCACCGTGCCACCTCAGCTGCTTGCCTGCCTACATGGCACCACATGCATCGCTGGCCAGGGTGTGTGTCGAAGCGAGGAGGAGCGGCGACGGACGGGACGTGCCTCGCTCCCATGCCCGATAAAGTGAAGGGACACCTAAGCCAGGCATTAAATGCATCTTGTCCTGTAATACGAGCGATAAGCTCGCAGCACTGTAGGCCTTTCCACCTCTTGTGTGCCACTGTGGCAGCCCCTTTTGCCTACAAAAGGAGGCCCATGGCGCACTGGAAAAGGATTCGGCTCTTTCGAACCATGCAGCACCCATAGCTAGTTCGAGAGCTCAAGAACACACAATACATCCACCAAGCAGTACTAGGGTTTTACGCGTCCTCGCGGCCCAAACGTGGGTAAACGATCTTTGCGATGATTACTAATCCTGCTCTTCTCACAACCCCGCACCCTGCAACCGTAGTAGGGATTCTTGTGATCCCATTGGTGTCGTTTCCCACCGACATGTAACCGATCCTCACTCTCTTTTTTGTTTCATTGTCATTGCGATTGTGTTTTCCTTTCAGTGGCCTCCTAGTATTCGTCAGTTTCATGATGGACCAAGGAGCACCAGGCAAAGATCTGCCGATATTGGAGCAGATGCGGGAGGCTGATCCCCACGTGACAGAGAGCTCCAAGAAGATGGAGGCAGCCACCGAGCCGACCCCAGATACGCTCATGGCCACTACTGAGATGGTCAACGCCCTGTTTGAGGTTACAGCCCCCGTGGCACTATAGGAGTAGTTTACCCC
>NC_041381.1:526692714-526701526 GCF_002162155.2 Triticum dicoccoides | reverse complement strand
TTTTCTTCTTTGCCGATCTCGATTGTGGTTTCTCATCTAAGTATGTGGTGATGAATAATGCAAAATTTTATTAGCTTCGATGCCATGCTATACATAGTGGTTTAAATAACTTGTGTTTCTTATACTAGAAAGTAATTTAGAATTTGTTTCTGTTTCAATTAGAGCCCTGATGCAGACAAGGATTATGTGGTTGTACATGTCACTCGCTATGAGGCGGATGACCTGAATATACGCACTGGGGAAGCAGAGTTCTTAGGTTGTTGGATCCTGGAAGCCATTTGCGCTTATACCAATGTCGAGTTGTATTCCAGCCTCACTGTTGTCAGGCGTGTTGTCCAGAGTGTACTGAAGCACAAGAAGTTCTTGTCAAGATTACGCAGGAAGATGACGTGGGATGCCACCACAAACAAGTTTATGAGTGGCAAGGCCACAAGGTTGTCTTCAGGAAGGTTCACGGGATTGAGCTGCTGCTGGACGTCCTTGATGATGTTCATGGCAAGGTCCGTCTTGTGTCCAACCCAAATTAGATCGAGGCATGATATAGTTTCCCTAGCTAGTGTTTAATAGTAGTTTGTGTCTAATTATCCGAACCTTGCCTATTATCGAGCCCTCTAGGGCTAGTACTCTGTTTGAATCCGTCTATGGGAACTGCTGCTACTTTTGTGTGCCCGTGAATCATGTGAGAACCATCGTAATTGTTGCCGAAACAGATGCGTCCTCACTCATTTTTTCATGAATATTGCATGGTAAGACACAAGTTGGCAAGGTTTATCATACTAGCAGTGTGTGTTTGATGAATAGAGTACTTGTTTGAGAACTTTGCGCTGACGTATACAAAAGTACTTGTAAACACTGTTGGTGCTACCCCACTTGTAAGCAGTTGTGCAAAACACGGCACATTGGCTCAGCTCGCTTCAACACTAGGCTATCGACCAGCTAACAAGCAACAATCAACTGTCTGACATATAAGCAACTATGTATCTTGTTACAGTGGTTCATGCAGTTAACTGAGGCCACAATGTAAATTCCAAACGTTCACACGCTAGTCCAACGTTCATGTGGAACACTCACATTAAACTCGACTTCATAAAAAACTTGAAAAGCATAGGTTAAGGAATTTTATACATCTGAATGATTCATAGAACATAACAAACATATACTAGTTCACACCAAAAGACAAAGTTGTCAGAAGGTTTACAAACCAAGATAAAACAAGCAAGGCTTCTCTGAGCAAAGGGCCTCCCGGCAGGCTTAAATTTCCTAGAGTTCACTCTGGTTTTTTCTTGTTACCACCATCCAGGGTTAGGTTCTCTCATTCCAATATAACCAATTATAATTGTGTTCTCAACTGGAATGCTGAACCGAACCATCTAGTGTGCTGACCAGCTGAAATTCTTATGCATTCCACTAAATTTAAGCACCGCTATTTGCAAAAATAAGCAGACCACAATGCCTCTTGTCTGTGCACCTGTCCAAAAAACCTCCATGAAGCCGTGCCAACTAGTCCTTGGTCCATGGATAAACTGGTAGAAAGTGCATTCCGGACTAGGATGCAGTTGTTTTCGCTCGTCCCTGCACTGCAATCATGAAGTAAAACATACGAATCGGCTTCTTTTAGATTGTGTTGGTCATTCTACCTTGTTACTACCAATGTAGGAATACCTGGAACATTGGTGGTTAGAGGATGACAGCTAGGACTAGTCATCTCATTTTGTGCAGTTGTACTAAAACTGAGGTGTGTACTTATGATTGCGCAAACAAGAAACGATATGGAGACAGACATCCCTGTTTGCGCAAATACGAAATACAGTTATTTAAACAGTGAAAGATATTTGCAGTGGCGTATGATTAACAACGGCATCTATTGTGTTATAATTGGCACTAGATTGACAGTATGAAAGTGCCCTTAAGTAAGTAGCATCACATCACATCAACACTGCCACTAGATTAACATGCAGAACAATAGCATTAGTATTACTGTCATGAGAGTAGCACATGGTCAGTAAATGTGCAATCAAATTTGTGCAGTTCCACTGGGATGATGCAATGTTAGCGGTGTGAGATTTAAGTGTAACTGCAAAAACACAATTCATGGGAAATAAAGCAAGATGGAAGCACTTCATAAAATGGTGGTGGCATTGCTTCAATTTATCGATGGCACTATACCATTACTTATAGTGCCATTAGGTGGCATTGGTTAATGCTTCATGTGATTTTACATTAATGGTAGCGATATGGGCGTAGGGACAGTAGGGGCATAAAGTGGTGAGGCAGATGTGGTTGCCAAGAGCGGCAAACACTCAGGCAACATGTCTGCATTTGTCCCATTTTTTATCTCCTCGGTGACAGTTTCCTATGTGAGCACAGGAAATCTAGACCTGCTTATTCTCATTTGCGTTGTCCCCCAACACCCGTCACTTCCCCACACCCTTCACCATCCACCATGCTTTCTTTCCTTTTTCAACCAAGAGAAAGGTCCACTTTCCCCCACCCTTCATCATCCACCATGCTTTCTTCGCCTTTTCAACCAAGAGACCGGTTGGGTAGCCAGCATATACTACTTTCCCCCGTTTCCTCTTAGAACCAAGTCCTAGATTCATTCTACAGCTTTCCCACTTTCTTCCCTGTTTGAACCAACTCTTAGAGTCGACTGTATGAACTAGCTTTACCTCTAATAATAATAAAAGTCTCTGTGGCTTTGGAACAACGGACGGAAGTAGAAAAAGATCCACATGAAGCCAAGTGGGGAGCTGGGGTAGTAGAGCAAGGCAAGTTTTGAAGGAATATATACCTGAGGGTCGTCAGCATGTGGCAAAGACGGTGTCGGGAGGCCGCATGTTGGCCACAATACTGCAGGGAGGAAGAAGGGGTCGGAGGCCCTCCCGAGCCGGCACTCTCTCGGAGAGAACGGCACGGCCGCCGATCGAGATGCGCGGGCAGCCGTTGGTCTCCTCCCTCGCTGCCGACGACAGCGTGAACGATGCACCTACACCCCTGCCCCGGTCGAGGTTATCCGGCCAGATTTGTGACCAACCATGAGCAGAGAGAGTGTGGCCACCTATGTCTTGCTTAGATCTGGAGAGCGTGATAGAGTGAAAGAGAGGAACCCTAGTAAAGCAAGCGCTAAGGCTCCTTCTTATATATATAGTGGAGTGACTTTGCTGTACCAGCTTCAAAAAAATGTGCTACTACGTGTACCCGCGAGTGGGTGTGAGAGAACTAGTGCGTGCGTGCACCGCTTCTCTTCGTGAGAGTACAATATACTATGCCCAAATAGCATTCGCCACAAGAGTAATAGTATAAGTGTGTGATGTGTGAGCTAAAATAAAATGTGCACGACATCTTTTGTTCATTAGAAGTTCTGAGGGTAGGGTGTTAAGAGCACATATGTGTGTGACGTCTACCTGCAGATAGACGGTGGGTGCGAGAGGACTCGGGAGAGTCGTGACTCATGAGGGTGCGTGTGTGCATGAGAGAGGGGGCACGTATCAATGCAATGCATGTGTCCATAAATCATTATCCGACAAACGTTCGCCACAAGCCTTTTCCTGACGAACCCCGTAAGAACCGTTAGATTGGCATCCGACAATGTCAGTTTTGCCATGTCATTTAGAAGAACAGCCACTCCTCCTACACACAAATCTTCCACGTGAGTGTTATCAACTATCGTATGCTCCCTCTGTTCCAAAATGCAGTGCATATAGCTTTATTGAAAATTCGAACCTCGCAAACTTTTACCGAGTTTTCGTGTACGAAATTGCACATATAGAATACCCAGTATATATCATTCCATTCATCTTCAAGAGGTAACTATAAAGATGGGGGAGGAGTCTACAAAGAAAGACCATCGTATCACCTGCAGCAATTTCAACTATCCTTTGGTGTGGAGGAATATCATAGGAACTCTATATGATATGATTTTTATAAGATTTTTTTCCTTTAGAGCCAATTGGTTCATAGGAATATATTCATATACTCCACATTTCAAAGGAAATAAACATGATATCTTTTTATAGCTTTAGAGCTACTTGGTTCATATGAATGGATTCCTATACTCCCATAATTTCAAAGGAAAATAAACATTAGCATATATTCAATAGAAATGTTCCTATGATATGAACCAAATGACATCTCTTTTCTAATCCCTCCTCATAAGAATTGAGATACATGTCAACTCTAGATTCAATAGAATAGTTCCTATGATGTGAACCAAATGACATCTCTTTTCCAATCCATACTCATAGGAATTGGGATACTCCATGTCATCTCTTTCCCTACAACTTCCATGTATACATCTTCTATTCCTAAATAGCTAGTACAACCCACTAGTAGCTTTTTCCAAGACATGCAACTATGGCACAAGAACTATATAGTGTGCGAATAACTTTGAAAGATGGTCGCTGGATGAAGCTAATCCGATAGTGTAGGAATGGCAAATCCGAGCACTACCGGCCATTGGATATCATCAACATTCCACCAGATTCTGCCACATGTACAATTTAGAAGACTCCATGGTTGAACTTAAGCATAATGCACAAACCTCAAAACACAAGCACTTCTCCTTTGTTCTAGAATCTTTCTTATCATAATTACCCAATTTTTTTCTAAATGAATTGCCATTATTTGTTTTTTACTTTATGCTTTACAATGCACAACCCCATGAATCTTAACATTTTTGTAAAACTAATTGATTTTGAATGAGATGAACGATAAGAACTAAACGAACATCTACATCATGCATATATGACTCAAAGCTTTACATGCTATAGTGTGTATTTATTCATAATTTGATTTCCAAATATCATGCGTTCAATGCATGTGTACCTTATTAGTTTTGAGTAGGGTAGAAAATTTCATGCGGCCACGGGTATATCAAAATGCAGGGCCCATGCATCATTGCCTTTCGGTCGAACCTATGTCCACAATTTTTTGTACGTATATCTCCACTGGTCCCCGAACCCAAAATGCTACCTCGTTATCATAAAACCAAGCAGCCCACACATATTTAAGGCGTCGACTCGAACTCAATCCCTCTCCCGTTTACTACTACATGGCCCCGCACACCGTAGTACTCCTACAAACCATACCGCCTCATGCATCATCGTTTTTCTTTAAGACCAAGAGGGAGAAGCCGATTTGTAGTGGAGGCGCTTTAAAAAAAGGATTGGTAGTGGATACCCCTACCCTAGGGTGCCCTAGGAAGTTGCTGCATGCATGATTGATTTTCTCTTTTCTTTATGCTCTTGCACCCTAGAGTGAAATGATGGTTGCTTCGTCCATCCAGCTTAATGCAAGAAAGGTTGGGCTTTGTGATTTGACCACTCATCGCTCATTTTCTACTATTGTGGCGCTACGACCGGGGTGCCTCCACTTCCAACCACTGCTCTGAACTGTAATTTGGTGCATCACACGTGGAACAAGATGGTGGATGAGCCACATGTCGGTCAAAGGGGTCCTGTTAAGTGCGTCGCCATTTCGTGTGCAGACTGACCCTGCTTGAGTTGCTACGCCAACATGACAGGAGCAGCCTACCACTTGGTTTTGCTCCTTGGTGAATCCCGACTATATTGATCTAAAAAGATACGTATTGTACTACCCTCTCTGTCTTGGTTTTTTAGGCATCTTGGTTTATAGGGCATGCACGTAGTTCTAGGTCATCCATTTGACTAATTATATATGAGTTACTATGTCACAAAAAGTATATCATTGGATTCTTGAGCGGATGTAGTTTATAAACATATACTATTCAGCGCATATATAGCCAGTTAAATTCTCAACCTAGAACAATGTGTATGCCATGTAAACCGATACGGAGGAAGTAGTAAAAATGAGGTGATTTTACCGAGCGATGGGCGGGGGAGCATGGCCTGTCATGCGGTCCCATGTGTCATGATGTACCAAGGTGATGCACGTGTCCCTCTTGAGGCAGAAGAAATACTACGTGGTTTGAGATGATGGCAAACCGAAGTGTGAAATAATGGTTGCTTCGTCTGTCTGGGAAGGTGCGGCATTGTGATTTGACGTCTCATTGCTCATTACTACTACTGGGCGGTACGACTAGGGTGCGTCCCCCCTGCTATTCTGCACTATTATTTGGTGCTTGACACATCGACCCGGTTTCTATATGTCCACATGTCGGTGATAGGAAGTACAGAATTCATGAAAGCGAGCGTCGATGGAGGAGTACAAGACACAACTTGGTTTTTGCCGCTTCAAGCGATCCATCGATACAAAAAAAGGCAAGGGCGGGACTTTTCCCGCACGGCAGGCAGGCGAGTTTGGCGTAGTTTGTTCGAGGCAAGGAGGCAGGAAGGGAAAAAAGAAAATAAAGGTTGAGCGACTTAGTTTTGGGAAAATCTGATTTTACGGAGTACGTACCCACTAGGGTTTATAGGGCTCATCTAAAAAAAATTGTTTTTCCGTTTTATGCGTCTCAATTCTACTAGTATTAGTAGTACCATCACATGTTGGATTTCGAGGTGCGTTAAATCACCCGATGCAAGCAGTGTCAAGAGAAAAGTCACCAATGCATCTAGAAGTTCATGCCAATTTAGTGGTCATGCATGCATTCGTTCTAATTAATGCCTCATTCAACATAACTTCTTGAGAAAAATGAGCGTACTAATTACTTGTGCAAACTACAAAATTAATTCCACCACTCACCGTCTACCTTGGTTGGAGAGATTTTGAAATTGAGCCATAAACTTGAAAGGAGGGAGTAGTAACTTTTGTCTCGATTACCATTTGTGGCCTTGTATAGATGCAAAATGTATTTTTTTATAGTGGCCTTGTATAAGTAAATGGAGGGAGTACTAAAGGACATATATATTCCGAACAATATGATAATCTCTCTAACCAAGGTAGGGACGAGGAGTAAATGGAGGGAGTAGTAAAATTTTCTCCTTGTCCTGCAAGCCACCACACGCGTGGGCTAGGGCGCGGGAGTAAGGCGTATAGTATTAGTAAGCAAGCTTCACCTCATCTTGCGAGCCACCGTACCCGTGGGCAGGGGATACAGCATACTAAGCAAGCTTCTCCTCGTTCTGCAAGTTGACGGGACACATCAAAAGTACTCCAGTGTATAGAGCCTTGCATCTAAGGTAGGCCACACATGGTTTGCCTCTTTTTTAACATAAAGCGTCAAGTCGCAATTTGTTTGTTCACCCGTGGTAGATGATCCTCCCTCTATCAAGTGGACAACCAGTAGACATGTCAAATTACCACGTGGGCTGCCTTTTCATACAGAAATGAGCTCCAGCGTGTACCCGCGCGGGTGTGGTTGGGAAAGATACGGGAGTACGTGTGCCGTGCGTACAGCTCTTCTCTTCGTGCACGTCCCCTACCTACGTGTGTGTGTGTGTGTGAGATACAAACCTAGCCCCATGCCTCCGCCCAGTCCGATCACCAGTCACCACCACGCCCCACTCCTCCTCACCTTATCTCCCATCTTTCTCCCTCCATTTTTATAGACAAGGCCATTATCAAAATTACAATTTGCAAATATACAAGGCCATTAACACTAATCGATGCAATACTAATGGTGTTTGCCTCGTAGTACTAGCAAAGGAGGACATTAATTATCCCTTGCATGCATGCGGGAGTGTGAGCATTGGTTTCATGTGCATGAAAGAGAAGAATAGCAATTAATTTACACGGCAAACAAGGAAACAAGGTGGCTTGCAACATTGACTTAGAAGACATTAATTTTTGCCTTGGTACTTGTAATATGGGTTTGTGGCCTTGTATACAAAAATGGAGTCCGATAAAATTCTCGAGATACCATTTTTCCAATAAAATTCTCGAGATATCATTACTTTTTCCAAATGGGATTACTCCTTCATGGGTCAATCACAAACAAGTGTTTTGTAAAAAAATGCATCTTGATGTTCCGTGCAATGCACGAGCATCTTGCTACTCCATGAAAAAAAACACATGGCAAAATTTCATGGCGAACGAGGGATTTGAATCTGCTGGGAGGGGCTGTTTGGAACTTCCCCGGGGTAGCCAAAATA
This sequence comes from Triticum dicoccoides, assembly GCF_002162155.2. Lineage (NCBI taxonomy): Eukaryota > Viridiplantae > Streptophyta > Magnoliopsida > Poales > Poaceae > Triticum > Triticum dicoccoides. Next base: position 526,693,514 of record NC_041381.1, on the reverse strand, counting down.
TTAGCGACCCTTTTGTCCACCCGTGCCTTTGCCACCGATGAATGAGGAATTGCTCGGGTGCTCATGCATCCTCCAGCGCGCACGTTGGAGACGAGTTCGCACGAGCTGTGCTTTTTTTGTCCCGCCACACCGCCCGAGTCGGCCGCAGACTGATCGGTGACCCGCAAATTACACCATCCAACCATAGCCGCACACATTATGATAGCAACTCAACCAACCAGATGAAATTCATGCAAACACGGCGATATTTCATATAAACAATGACGAAAATCATATAAAATACCAGATTATCATACAAACATGACGGATTTCATTACATTCAAATGAACTACGCGGTGCTAGTTCTGGACAGCACAGGTATATAATACCTGGCCTAAATTGTCGCCCGCCGATCCATTTGTGTTCCTCACACTACTAGGGAAAACCTTATACACAGAATGTTACCAGTAGCAGCGCGCGTAAATAAACCACGCTACTGCTATGACTTTAGCAGTAGCACGTACAAGTGAAATGCGCTGCTGCTATGTTTGAACTGGGTGGACATGGCTAGCCCAACCTAGCAGTAGCGCGTATACTGGCCCAGCACTACTGCTACTCTCCTTAGCTGTAGCGCGCTTACGTGTGAGGCGCTCCTGCTAACGGAAATAAAATAAAGTGAAAACAAGTAGAAAAGTAAATGAAAATGAAAGAAATAGAAAAAGGAGAAAGGAAAAAAATAAAATGTAAAGAAAAATAAAAAGAAAAAAAGGGAAAAAAGGAGAAAGGAATAGCAATAGCAGGTTTCAGGAAACGCGTTGTAG
>NC_041381.1:526685497-526692420 GCF_002162155.2 Triticum dicoccoides | reverse complement strand
CGTCTCTCCACTCTTTGTAAGCCCCCCACCCCTCCCCCTCGACTCCTCTCTCTCTGCATTTTAGAGAAAACATTAGTAGAGAAAAAGTTTGTTTATAGCAAAAAATTTAGTTTAGAGCAAAGGATGTTAAGTAGTAGACGTTAGAGAAAAAATTAGTTTAGAGCAACAAATTTGGTTTACAACAAAAGTTAGTTAGGGCAGTAGGGTTTAATTAGGGTAGATGTTGCTTGTATAGTATATAGTGATACTAGTAGATGTTAATTAGGTTAGGGCAATAGTGGTACTAGTAGATGTTAATTAGATGTTTTTCAGTTAGGGCACTAGAGTTTTGCTAGGTTAATTAGGTTAGTAGTGCTGCTAGTAGTAGTGGTACAGTAGGTTAATTAGGTGATGTTAAATGAATAACCTAAATGAATGAAATTAGTAGTTAACTGAATTTTTTTCCTTTCATCATTATAGAGAACTAAAGTTAACTGAATTTTGTTCTATTAGTAGTTAAATGAATTTTCTTCTACACTTTGTTTTTGAATTAGCTTGTGAAATTTGGACATGTGATTGCTCGTGTATATTTGGACATGTGTTGCGGTGTCGAAGAGGGATATTTGAACACTATTTCCAGGGAATGGTGCTGAGTGGCCTATGTTTTGTCGGAATGTTGATTCATTTCTGTTCCGGCAAATTTCAGGTTCTCGGTCTGTCCACTTTTTAGAAAAGGTCATGCCGAAATTTTCCGTGAATTTCGGCATGACTTGTGCTACAAACTAGGACATATCGAGTGCCCGGGATTTGTCGCACCAGGAAGGAGTCAACATTTCTGCAAACAATAGGCCTTTTTTATGTCATTATTTGTTTTATTAGGTCTATAATTAATTGACTAGATTTAATGATAGGAAAAATGGCTAGCAACAATGAAGGACAGGGTTCTGGTGATTGCGACGACGTCTACCGGGCGGCAAATGAATTTTTCAGCCTTACCGATGATCAACCGATGTTGTTGCTGGGCCCACCAGTGGCATCGGGGACTGAGATCGACACACAGACCGGTGCTGAGACTGAGACCGGCACTGAGACTCAGACCGGCATCGAGACCGGCGCTGAGACTGAGACCGGTGCTGCCTCGGGGAGCGAAGCTGGTGTAGAATCGAAAGCAAAGACGCAACGGCTTCCTAACAAACTCAGGACTACTAGACTGGTGGTCACGGAGGTGGAGGACGGCATTTTTGAGCCAAAGGCGCCTGACGAAGCGCGCCGATGCTACGGCAATCAAATAGGCTGCATCGTACGGACAACCGCCACCATCAATGATGAGAAACTACAAAAGATAGAAAATATGAGGAGCTCCCTCCTAAAGAAGTTTCACCAGATATTCTTGTTCCTGGGCCGGAATGAGAAGGATTATGAAGATCCAGATGAGGACCCCGCAATGAAGAAGATAAACAAACACGCCATGACCAAGTTTAGCGACGCGTTGCCCGCCTGGAAAATTCGAGTGAAAGCAAGGATCATCGACAAGAAGGAACCCTACTCCGAGATTGTAAAGGATAATCCGACAATCATCGAAGAGCAGTTTCAAATATTCAAGGAGGCTTGCGAGGCTGAAGCTGCCAAAAAAAGTCTAAGTACATGAAGGGGCTTCAAGAGAGGAGCATTGGGAGCCACCACCTCGAAAGCCGTGGTTACGGCGGAAAGAGGTCCAAATGGGCCAACGACGACGCGAAAGCCGCGAGTCTGGGCATCGCAGACCCCTTGGCGGATTTCACCGTCCCGCAGGAGCGTGACGTCCTGAGGGCCCGGCACCGTTGGGACCTAGTGAAGAAGGTTTACGATACAACACCGGTCATTATGGAGTTCATGAGACTGCTGATAATTTTAGTTTCTAATCAATTCGACTGCACACATTAGTCATATTTGTAAACGATCCTTGTGCCTTTTGCGGAGAGAGCAGCTCTGGATTGCGGCCGAAAGCGACTCGCCGTCTGAGGCATTGGCGAGGCCCATGTGGGACACTCCATTCAACCGGGCGTTGAACATATTGAAACGACAACCGATGGATACTCGACCGTCGTATGGACGCGTGCATGGTGTCGGAGACGGCGCCACGTGGAAGAAGTACTACCATGAGACCATGGAGGAGAGAAAGGAAAGACGGAGGTTAACTGAAGAAAACATCGACAAGAAGGTTGAGATTGCGGTTTAGAAGAAATCATCTCAGACAGTCGCAACAGCGGTAGCTGCCGCAAAATAGGTGGTTGCAGATTTGTCTACTTCCTTGGTGCCGGCGTTTTCACTTGGACAAGGCAAAATCCAGAAAAAAATGTAGAGGAGTTTCCCCTTGCTGACTTCTTGGGAGCACCTGCTCCCGCACCGGCTCCCGCACTGGACGTGCTCGGCGGTGCTTCGTCTTTGGCTGAGCTCGATGCCCTCACGGTATCTGTCACACCGGCACCCTTCAATATAAATGTATAATCTCCCGTTTTCGTTGCCTTTCGGATGTCTCACATCGCAGACTTTTCTTTGCAGGCCGACGAAACCCCGTGCACCATATTGTACACCATCGGCGACCAGAAGGTGGACGTGGGGAAGGCGACGATAATGGAGCCAAAGGAACCATTGTTCCACAGCCGACCGATCCCCCCGAACTTCTTCAAGGTTTCCGTGGCCTGTGTCGAACCGGGCCACGAGAATTTGCCTCCTCCAATACTACTGGTGGATGACGAGGAGATACCGCGATGGCTTGGTGATTGTTGCAATGGGTGGGTCCTGTTGTGGCCAAAGAGTCTGCTTCGTCTGGAGGCGGTCGGGAGCACACCCACGAGCACGCAGCCTCAGCAAGGTATGAACATCAACACCCCACCTACCCAATTAGCGTCTGGTGTCGGGTTGGGTGATAGCGGACGGGGTAAGGAGGAGGCTCCATTAGTCGCTGATGACGTCGCCATGGATGAGGATGAGGACGACGGTGGCGCTGAACAGTATGTCTATACTGGCGCCTCCTCGGGGTTTGAGCGTCATGAGTCAGTGCCTAAATTGTCGTCTCAACGTATTATGGACGACCTTCCGGTTGTAAAGAAGTCAAGGAAGAGTGCAAGGAAAGACAAAAAAGCTTATTCTATGATCCAGCCGCCTCAGCAGCCTCCGCTTCAGGACAATATAGATATCCCCGATACGGATAAATGGAATATCTCCCGGTCAACCAATCCTACCTGCAACAGCGCTACAGGCCAGATTTAGCGATCTAAGGAGACTTCATGACAATGTGCTGCGGGTAGAGAAAGGCCTCATCGCCTCGACAGATCCAGGATACCCACTCTACGTGGTTAACATTCCGCGGCAAATGTCGTACGTCGACAGCTTCCCCGCGGATAAGTTCTTCCTTCGATTCGATTACATATTCGATATGTTTCACGTGAAGAAACTGGATTTTATGTTTGTCCGCCTTTATGCCTTGCACATGACCTACATCATCGGGTTTGAGTAGATATCTCATATCTGTGTCGCTGACCCGTACTACATGCACGAGGGCTTCTTGGGAGTCTGCGTAGAGCACCGTGTATACGCGAGGGAATACATCGTCAATTTCATGCTCGCCAATAAGGACAAGGGGGCGATTCTCGTGCCTTATCATCCCGTGTAAGTCATCCGTGCTGCTATCCTTCCTTCGATTTCAATCATTCATTTGCACAGTGGAGGATAAGTAATTTGAGGTGTACTTATTTTGCGCAGCGGCGGGCGCGCCATCCTCATCATTCTATACCCCCGATTCTCCCACGCTCTTTACTTGGACTCGTCGAAGAACATTCACAAAAAGGATTACACCCACATCAAGGATGTTCTCGACAGTGCTATGTTTTACTACCAAGCAAGGGGTGGAGAGGTCAGGGACAAGAAGAGAAGGGGCGGTAGGGTCGCCTTCGACCATAAGACTGACTTCTGCTGCATCCAGCAACCGAACAATTATCTTAATGATGGATTCTGTGTCCTACACCACATGCTGGAGTACAGACGGGGTCACCAGAACATTCACATGTCACCTAGATCCAGCGATGCCCATATTCTGCAATGGGCAAAGAACGTAGGAGATATCGAGGATCATCGACTTCGAGCTGAGCTCTATCACATCCAGCGCGAACTTTCCCAAATCATCATGAAGGAGGTCGTCCAAAAAACAGGGATGTTCTATGAAGAAGGACAAATGTCGCGGGAAGACGTCTGAACATGGATATCCTCTCAGCGTCTCGACATGAAGCCTTTCACTAAGCTCGGGGACTATCTCCCTGACATGGATGGATGGCATGACATGGTGGAGTGATTGTCGATATATGACAATGTGTCTGTTTAGTCCATACTTTATGTATGACAAAACTTTGAGTTATGCACGGTGAAACTTTATTTGTGATGTAATTAAACCGTCCTCCTCCTCCACTAGCAAAGATCACTCTAGTTAGGGCATTTTGGGTACGATGAACTTTGTTATTTATGCTTATGATATGTTGTTTCTATTTTTGCCAAGTCTATCTCTTTCTGTTGCTCAACTATATATGTTGCATATCATCGACTCATGTGAAGATGCAGGTGCATAGATCATTGATGGCGAAGAAGTGCTACGCCAGGAGTATATATACGATGAGTGGCCGGAGTGTCAGGCCCAGGTGTACTGGTTTCTGGTTTCTGAGCAACAGGCAATAGTTAGTTTAGGTTCACGCTAATGCGAGAGAGGGATACGAAATCATGTACTCAAAGTGATAGCTCTTCTCGCGTATACCATTGTTTAGATGGATGACGATGTATTTTCAAGTAATCGAGGACTTGTATCGCTATTTTTGAGATGATGACGAGAGACCACTTTGAGTTGGATGATGATTATGATGATGACATGATTTGATGAGACTAATTGTATGTATATGCTATGATTACATTTGTATGTGTATGATATGCTAAAGATTATTGTATAAAGCATATTCAAATACAAAACAAATAGAAAAACAAATATGCAGGAAAAAAACTAATAAAACTAGTAGTAGCGAGGGGCAAAAATTTAGCAGTAGTGCCGCATTACGAGTAGCGCTTCCCGGTAAACATCGCTACACATAATATCAGTAGCGCCCTTTTCTAAACAGCGCTACAGCTCTTCATGTATAGCAGTAGCATGGGACAACAGGCGCTTCTGCTATACGTTAGCTGTAGCGCCTTAATAGTAGCGCCTGTCCCCGCGCTTCTGAGAGGCCCAAAACCCGCGCTGCTACTAGGCTTTTTCCCTAGTAGTGTCATGTCCGACAGCACGATCACCGAACTGCCAGGAGCCCCGGAGGTATATGCTTCGACGCAAAGCACGGCTCGCTTCCCCACTGCCCAACTGATATCATTGGCTGATGCCGAAGATGATGGTGGAAGGGTGCTTCCCTGCTTCTGTGTAGCCCATGCGGGGTCGATGAAGGTCCTCACAACAAAAGGATCCCACAAGACACCTGCTGTGAATGTCGGCATCGCCTTTGTGGTGGCCTTCATGGGACCGTGTTCTTCTTCTCCTCGAGGATGGTGGCGGATGCGGAGGCGCTGGCCATCGACTCGTCACTCTCCTCGCACCCGGCTTTTGTCACTGCTTGCATGGCGCGGCTGCTGGCATGGGAGTCTTGGCCACAGAAACGGGAGACGCGGTACGAGGCGGCGGCATGGACGGAAGAAATGAAGCCCGTGCGCCGCTACTCGTCGAGCTAGCCTGGAGCGGTGAGTTGCTGAACTACATGCCAGCTTGGGGTGGCCACTGGCTCCGTCAGGCGAGGGGAAGGAGGTGGATCAGCGAGCTGCATAGCTCGTATCTGGCAGGCTCGGCGGGCCACCCAGTCGGCTTGGATGCGGGATATCTACTCTTCATAAGCCATTGTAAGAGTGGACAAAATGGTGAAGGAGGAGATAGGGGAGCGGCGGAGGTGTGCGATTCTTGGCCAGCGTTTGGCCTCGTTTAAATAGGAGATTAAATAGACGATGGATGGGAGGAGCTCGGCCGGCATTGCGTTTAATGCCAGCCCGGCCATGAACGGACGTGGGTCCAGAGTGGGTTTCTCGGCTTCCACATGGGTGGGTTTCATGGAGGCGTTTGAATGCGGCAAGGAGGCGTGTTCAGCCGGGCGTGCAGCGAGTGGCGCCCTCGACTCTGACGTACGACACCGCACCGTTCTTCCACTAACATGTGGGCTCATTGGGTACATGGCCTGCATGTCAGTGACCCAACGTAGGCAGCACACAGCAGAGGAACTTCTGGTGGGCTAGGGCGGTCAGAAGCGGGCATTTCATAAATCGATGATTGTTCATTGAGTGTGACATCATCTATTTCATGTAGATAAGCCTACTATATAATGTAAGAGAAATTTAAAATTTTCATATATAAGTTGATAGCCCGTTCGATATGTTGTGATTCATAAAGACTGCTACAAACATCAATGTTCTGCTTATCATAGATAAGATTGATTAATACCCGTAACAATCCATGTCCTTAACAAAGGGTGCATGCACGTACAAGTTGAGCGCGTGTCTTGCATCGCGTGTTGTCTGCATGCAGGCGTGTGAGTTTTGCGTGCGTGCAAGGGTATGTTTCAGTATTGCATGCATGTGCGAGTACATGCGTGTGTTCGTGAGTGCATGTGTGCGTGTCAGTGTTGCATGCCTGCATGCGTGTGTGTGTTCGTTGTGTGTACGTGTCAGTGTTGCATGCCTGCATGCATGCATGTGTTCGTGCGAGTGTTGTGTGTGTGCATATGTATGTGCGGGGTGAGGATACACGTCAGTGGACTGACTTTTTCATCTCTAATCATTAGATTTTCCAGCCGTTGGATACGAAATCAAGGGCGTGCAGTTTATCTTCAAACTCCACCCCCTTGAGCCACCAGCCACCACCGGCCGACCCGCAGTCCTACACCGCCTGCACT
>NC_041381.1:526683459-526685192 GCF_002162155.2 Triticum dicoccoides | reverse complement strand
CCAATCACCGCGCCCCCACCGCCGGCGGCTGCCAACTAGAGGTCTCATGACTTCGAATACCCACCGACCACTAACTTATTACCATTTCTGTCCTTCATATACGCATTGACGGGTGGGCCCTATGGTAATGTGCGCTACTGAATGTGGACCGTTTGACTGGTCAATTGATCATGTCATCAACAAATTTTGAAGTTGTATGGTGATTCAGTGACCGTATGATCACCCTAAAATGTATTTTATTAACATAGTACAAACTCAAACTAACATTTCTTTCTTCCATATACATGCTGACAGGTGGGCCCCATGGTTACGCGCCCCGATGGTGCAACACTAGTTGCACCACGTGGAACGTTTGACTGGTCAATTGATTGTGTTATCAACAAAATACAGAGTTGTACAGGCGAGCCAGTGACCATATAATCACGACATGTATTTTTTTAATAGGGTACAGATGCAAGGGCTCATATATACGCGCAAGCACTCACTGCTATAAGCACACACATGCAGACCCTACCCCTATGAGCACCTTCGAGAGAGTGAGCCAGCATATGATCTTGAGATTTTACGAAGTCACCACAGGTGCCTCGTAGTCGAGTGAAATGCTTCCTCCCACTGTACGCACATCACTGGAAAATACTGAAATTAACCCAGGATAAATGCGAGCACCGGGACTTTAACCCTGGTGGGCTCGAGAAACCACTGTCCTCCTAACCATCCAACCACATGTTGGTTACCACGAAAAAAGGTATGTGGGGACCATGATGAGATTATTCTGAAGTCCAGTGACCATATCATGCTTTCGCTTCAAATACAATGATCGTAAGTGTCGTCAACAAAATACGGAGCATGAATTAAATGCAAAGTCCGTCAGTGTCATCAAGAAAATACGGAGACATATCGTGAGATAGATACCGTATGATCACCACGAGAATATATAGGTGACCGTGTTGAGCATATTCTGAAGTCTAGTGACCGTATAGTGCTTTAGCTTGAAATACAGTGACCATCACGCGTGAATGTGTCGTGGGCATGCATACTTTTAGAGGGCCGAGAGATAGTTTGTGTGCGTACGTGAAAGTGGTGTAGAAAGAGGGGGTGTCTGGTGGAGAAAAGGAGAGATATGCCCTTCGTTTCTCTTTCCCATGACTAATATTTTAGGAGAATATATAAACATTCACAATGCAGAACAAACATTTTTGGATGCACCATGCAATTAACTTTCAGGTATAACATTGTACAATTGTATATGCTTATTTTTTAGTGGCCGATTGCGTGTGTGGTGTGGTGGGCACATCATTTCTAGTTGTGGTGGGTCAACATGAGGACTCATGGGTCGATTCCATCCTGCGCCTCATAGGTTGGACCGAGACGCATTATACGAAGACCCATGTCGAGGACTCAGTGTACAATGCGAAGCTACCAGAGTCGTGGAGGACTCTATCCCCACTAGTGAGTAGTGATAAGCCGACTATATATGATTTATAACCCTAGGCCGCGAGTATGTTATAAAAGCTTGGGGGCTAGTTCGTCGATAGTATACACACACACAATGCCTGCTATTCACGTGTACTTTGTACACACCCCTATCACTAATATACAGTACCAAGAGTAGGCTTTTTCTTCAACTGCAAGGGTCCAAACTAGGGTAAAACTTTACCTTGTATTACCATTCAGCCTAACAGCCAGGGATATCCTACCGAATGATACAATGGAATCATATCTGCCAACTACTA
>NC_041381.1:526669146-526682947 GCF_002162155.2 Triticum dicoccoides | reverse complement strand
AGAGAGAGAGAGAGAGAGAGAGAGAGAGAGAGAGAGAGAGAGAGAGAGAGAGAGAGATAGAGAGCATGTGCATGAGACACCCCGACACCCCGGGAGAGATTGTGAGTATGTGTGAAAGAGGTATGTAAAGTGTGTGCATATAAAGTGTGTGCATATAAAGTGTGTGCACTTATGTGTTAGATAGAGAGATATGTAGCGCGCTTATGAGAATGGGCCGAGGCATAGTGCATCTACGTGTAAAAGGTGGTTCTACGCATTAAATTAAAATATAAATGGCATTATTATTTTTGGATCAGATCATGAATTTTGCAAATTGCGTATGGACGAAAATCGGTCTATCAGACACCCATAGTCTACTAAATTCTAGCATGTGCATGTGTTTATTTCATATTATCGATCCATAGAGTGAGAGCGGTTTGAAATACAGGCAATGGATTGCTTTTGCAATTCATATATAAACATTAATTAGTGCACTCAATGTTGTTAGTGTGAAGCACTTTATACATTTGTCACTTGCATGGATACATTCCAAATTGCTAGCTACGAAATAGAATACATGTTGAATTCAACATAAAGGGGGTTTCGAAGATTCAAATTCATAGGAAGTGCATTCATCTATTTGAACCTGAGATAATGGCATTTGTAAATCAAATCTAAAAGGGGGCATTAATCTTTGTTGTGTGTTTGAACATGCTATATATTCATACGCATGTCTAACCTTTTTTTTGCAACCAAGGAGATTATATCTGGAACCATGCATGAAGTGAGCTAGGTAAGTTGCATATTGTTTAATATATACTCGTGTAAAATGTATATTCGAATATAACCCCTCCATTCCAAGATAATCGTAGCTTTAGGATTTTCAAGAGTAAAGATTTGTGAAGTTTGACAAATCTTGAAAGTTCAATTCAAGAGAAACGAAAACGTTAATGCTTCTGGTCCCAAATATTGAACGAAGTGCCAAATAAGACTCTGGTCACCCAAAAAAGTGCGAGACTAATATTTGGTGGTAGGGAATTACTGTCCCGACTCTGGCCTGTGTAGCCTATCGGCTCGTTGTCCAAAGGTCTAAACCGGGGTAGGTTTGTAACTTCACCAAGACGCTAGTCTCAACCGCCTCCGGGAAGCATTCATACGCCGTGGGCGCCTAAACACCCATGCGCTCGGCCGAAATCTATCCCGCCCACATTTGGGACATCTGAGATTACTGTCCTACCCGCAACCCGCAATATGTCCGAAATTTTAGATGGGGGCAAAGTTTGTAATTTCCCCAAATTTAAAACAAGCGCATCCCAAACCGAAACATTGTTCCCCCTTAGTTCCCCTCCCTTCATTTCCCAATTCATACTCCGTGGGAGCCAAAACGCCCTGTCCACCATCCGCGAAACCTTAGCCTCCTCCATCCTCCACCCCATAGCTTCCACTCCATCGCCACCCTCCTCCATCACGCCGGAGCTGGTACCCCAAGGTCGTCGTCCAACACAACCACAAATGCAATGCCCTCAAGGACTTAGCAGCTAAAACCGAGGCAGAGCTTCCACCATGATGCCGACGCCGATGTCCGCTGTACCAGAACCACTTCGACCACGCTGTCCTGCAACTCTCTGCTGCTGCTCCACTGTCGCAACCATCCACCGCACCGGAGCTGTTCCCGCTACGTTGTTTTTTGCCGCCTCGGATATGGTTCCCCGCCGCCGACAAACAGCCACCGCACCACACTCAACAACTTGGCCATGGGTTCGTACAAGGCTCCACCATCCTCCACAACTTCTCGTTTCCAGTGAACCACAAGAAGATCGTTGGAAAAATAGAAGGAGGACACAGCACTGCCAACAGAAAGAGGTACTCCTCTTCCTGTATTGGTGCAAATCTTACGTCTCTGCTCACACCGTATTCATCCCACGAAAGAAACTAGTTGAGCACTTCTTACTGCATATTCTTTGTGATACTAAATGCACAAGGTTTCCTCCATTTACTATTTCACCTTTGCTAGAGGTCAGTAGCCCCCCTGAATTTCAATTCAGGGTCAGTCGAACCACAGTTAAAAGAAGCAGCACCCGCTTAGGCGCGCGGAGCACCTAGTCCGCCTATTCGCCGGGGAAGAGGCGCATCAGTGTCTATCATACAGGTGTGGGGCACAGGAGCTGCTTGTGCCTGATCCGGAGGTCGGTGGGGCTTGAATGGATGGCCGGGGGGAGGTGCCATGCACAGCGGTGCGGTGAGGTCGAGGGGAGGGCGGAGGCAGGGGACTGGGCCGGTGGTCGCTGGCGTTTCGAAGAAGATCATCAACACTGACTGGCTGGAGGTAGAGGAAGGCGATCTGCTTGTTCTTTGTACATTGGACGATGCAGAAAAAATGTACTGACCTATTTGTTTTCAGTCGATTGTTATTTTCATAGAATCCTATAGTAGTTTAGTGTGCCATGCATGTTGTAGAGCTATCATATGTCTCCCGTCATTTATTTCTCACCGACCTGTTATCGCCTACCTTTGCACTCTACTAATTGTGCACACACTTCACCCATACTCACCCATACTCACACTATTGGGTATTTCAGACTTTGACGCAGTGTTGATGAATGCAAAAAATAAAAGACATAAGTCGCTCCAGTGTAATTCGAAGATAAGCACTAAGCATTTCAGCACTCTAAAGTGTGAAGTGTCAGCAGATGGAGACAGTAAACATAGCTCTGTAGTTGATGATCTCAATTGCCACACAACCATCCCACGTGCTTGCTTTAACTTCACGCTGTCAAATGTGGTTGCATGTTGCGTATGGTGTCTAGCTTGTATTGCTTCAAATTTGGTTAAATTGCATCTGCTTACTTTACACATTATACCTTTGATAATGACATGCATGCCTTCTTGTTTTTGATACATACTACATATGTCTATTAACCATGTTCATACATCAAACTAATGCTCTTTCGTATCCGTCATCAATCACTTATGATGAGACAGTCACTCCAGTGGGTTACTGTGAGACACACTACTCGTTTATAGAGTGCAGTGTCATCCTCCCCACATGATTCTCAAGAAACAGCAAGGCTAAATGAAGATAGTCAACGTAGCTCTCTAGTTGATGACTGAAATTCCCCCACACCACCATCGTAGGTGCTTGCTCTTACTTGGCAGTGTCATATGTGGTTGCATGTCGGATATGGTGTCTACCTTGTAATGCTTCTAATTTGGGTCAATTGCATCTACTTAGTTAACACATTATACCTGTGAATATGACATGCCTTCCTATTTTTGGTACATACTACGTCTTTCTATTAACCATGTTCTTAAATCAAACTACTTTTCTTGTGTATCCTTCATCAATCACTTCTGACGATACACCTTCAAGTTGTCAGTGTAATATTGGTTGCATCTTGCATATCATTTCAAACATGTATTGCCTCTAATTTGTTGAAGTGCCACTTATAATGAGACACATCTAACTTGGTAGAGTGATTTTGGTTGGATCTTTCATATGGAGTCTAGATTGCATTGCTTCCAATTTGTTGAAATGCCTTCTGCTTAGTGTTTTTCATACATATTCAATCCTCCTACAATGTGGTTTCCATACATGAAAGTTGTGTTCGTCAGTATCATGCATTAACGAATTTGGAAGTGCAAATTTCATTCCTTTTTCTTGTGTGTTTACTTGATAAGGAAAAATCTGAAAGGACGAAGGCACGAAATGATGTGGTCCTCTGGAGGAAACAGATGATCTCTGCAGATTCTCCCGCTACTCCTACTGTAGTGCAAGTTCCAAATCTCATCTCCCCTACTCCACAACCCCAGGTGCTTGCTCTAACATGGCAGCGTGATATCTGGTTGCATGTTGCATATGGTGCCTAGCTTGTATTGCTCCTAATTTATTAAATTGCATCTCCTTAGCTTACACATTATACATGTGAATATGACACGCCTTCTTTTTTTTGGTACATACTACATATTCTTATCACACAATGTTCTTACATCAAACTACTGTTCTTGTGTATCCTGCATCTATCGCTTATGATGACACAGTCACGCCCGTGGGTTTGTATGAGACGTGCTACTCTTATAAAGAATGCAGTTTCATCCTCTCCACATGATTCTCAAGAAACAGCAAGCCTAAATGAAGATATTGAATGTAGATCTGTACTTGAAGACCGCACTTCCCGTACACCACCATCACAGGTGCTTGCTCTAACTTCGTAGTGTGATATGTGGTTGCATGTTGCATATAGTGTCTAGCTTGTAATGCTTCTAATTAGGGTAAATTGCATTAGCTTAGTTTACACATTATACCTGTGAATATGACATGCCTTCCTATTTTTGGTACACACTACATCTATGTGTTAACCATGTTCTTACATGAAACTACCTCTCTTCTGTATCCTGCATCAATCACTTGCGATGAGACACCTTTATTCATTGCATACGGCAAATTATTTCTAGCCTGTTGCCATGTATTGCTTCTAATTTGGTCAAATACATTTGTTAGGGCACCCTTTTAATTTGGCAGAGTGATATTGGTTTCATATTTCATATGGTTTCTAGCTAGCATTGCTTCTAACAAGTTCAAACACCTTGTGCTTAGTTTACACTTTATACATCATACATGTAAATATGTCACGCCGTCCTATTTTTCGTACATATTCCATCCTCCTATCATGCATCTGCGTTACATGAAAGTAGTGTTCGTCAGTATCATGCATCAATGAGTTCTGAAGAGCAAATTTTATTCCTTTTTCTTGTGGGTTTGACTTGCCAGGAAATATTAAGAAACATGAAGGAAAAGAGTAAGGAAGGTGATGATCGTGGTCCTTTGCAGCAATGTAAACGGAGCATCTATACGGATTCTCCTTGTACTGCTAGTGCATTACAAGGTCCAAGTATCCGCTCCCCTACTCCACCATCCAAGGTGCTTGCTCTAACTTGGCAGTGTGATATCTGGTTGCATGTTGCATATGGTGTCTCGTTTGTATTGCTCCTAATTAGTGTAAACTGCATCTGTTTAGCTTACACATGATAGTGTGAATATGGCACGCTTTCCTGTTTTTGGTACATACTATATCTGTCCATCACACCATGTTCTTACATGAAACTACTCTTCCTGTGTATCCTGCATCAGTAACTTATGATCGGACACCTTTAAGTTGGCAGTGTGATATTGGTTTGCATCTTGAATATGATTTCTAGAATGTAGTGCTTCGAATTTGATGAACGCCACCTATGATGAGACAGTTTTAACTTGGCAGAGTGATATTGATTGCACCTTCCATATGGTGTCTAGCTTGCAGTGCTTCTAATTTGTTGAAGTGCTTTCTGGTTAGTTACCACATCATAGGTGTGAATATGTCAAGACGTCTAGTTTTTCGTACATATTCCATCCTCGTATCATGACTTTGCCTTTCATCAGAGTAGTGTTCGTCAGTATCATGCATCAATGAGTTTTGAAGAGCAAATTTAATTCCTTTTTCTTGTGGGTTTTACTTGCCAGGAAATATCAAGAAAGAGGAAGGAAAAGAGTAAGGAAGGTGATGATCGTGGTCCTTTGCAGCAACGTAAACGGAGCATCTGTACGGATTCTCCTTGTACTGCTAGTGCATTACAAGGTCCAAGTCTCCGCTCCCCTACTCCACCATCCAAGGTGCTTGCTCTAACGTGGCGGTGTGATATCTAGTTGCATGTTGCATATGGTTTCTCATTTGTATTGCTCCTAATTAGTGTAAACTGCATCTGTTTAGCTTACACATGATAGTGTGAATATGACACGTTTCCTGTTTTTGGTACATACTATATCTGTCCATCACACCATGTTCTTACATGAAACTACTCTTCCTGTGTATCCTGCATCAGTCACTTATGATGGGAAACCTTTAAGTTGGTAGTGTGATATTGGTTTGCATCTTGAATATGATTTCTAGAATGTAGTGCTTCGAATTTGATGAACGCCACCTATAATGAGACAGTTTTAACTTGGCAGAGTGATATTGATTGCACCTTCCATATGGTGTCTAGCTTGCACTGCTTCTAATTTGTTGAAGTGCCTTCTGGTTAGTTACCACATCATAGGTGTGAATATGTCAAGCCGTCTAGTTTTTCGTACATATTCCATCCTCGTATCATGACTTTGCCTTTCATCAGAGTAGTGTTCCTCAGTATCATGCATGAATGAGTTCTGAAGAGCGAATTATATTCCCTTTTCTTGTCAGTTTGACCTCACAATGCAAAATCATTAAAGCCGAACGAAATTGGCAAGTCATTGGATGATGGTGGTCCTTCCGAGCAATTGAAATGGAGGTTCTCTATAGATTCTACTCCTCCATCCTCCCAACAAGATTGGCAAGACAACGCAAGGCTAGACAGTCAACGTAGCTGTGTAGATGATGAGCACATCTCCCCTACTCCACCATCACAGGTGCTTGCTCTAACTTGGCACTATTATATGTGGTTGCATGTTGCGTATGATGTCTAGCTTGTATTGCTTCTAACTTTGTTGAATTGCATCTTCTTATCTTACACATAATGACTGTGAATATGACATGTGTTCCCCTTTCTAGAACATACTATATCTGATCACACCATGTTCTTACATCAGACTACTGTTCTTGCATATCCCGCATTAGTCACTTATGATAAGGCACATTTAAGTCGCCACTGTGATATTGGTTGTGTCTTGCATATGATTTCTAGCATGTACTACTTCAAATTTGTTGAAACGCCATACTGTTTGAACTCGGTAGAGTGATATTGGTTGCATCTTTCATATGGTGTCTAGCTTGCAGTGCTTCCTATTTGTTGAAATGCCTTTTGCTTAGTTACCACATCATAGGTGTGAATATGTCACGCCATCCTATTTTTTGTACATAGTCCATCCTCGCACAATGTGTTTGCCTTTCATCCGAGTAGTGTTCGTCAGTATCATGCATGAATGAGTCCTGAAGAGCGAATTTTATTCCTTTTTCTTATTAGTTTGACTTCACAATGCAAAATCATTACAGCTGAAGGAAATTAGTCTGGCAGTGGATGATGGTGGTCCTTTGGAGCAACTAAAATAGGGGGTCTCTATAGATTCTACTCCGCCATCCTCCCAACAAGATTCAATGGACAACACGAGGCTGGACAATCAACGTAGTTGTGTAGATCATGAGCACATCTCCCCTACTCCACCATCACAGGTGCTTTCTCTAACTTGGCACTATTATATGTGGTTACATGTTGCGTATGATGTCTAGCTTGTATTGCTTCTAACTTTGTTGAATTGCATCAGCTTACTTTACACATAATGCCTGTGAATATGACATGTGTTCCTGTTTCTGGAACATAAGTGTACATGATGAGCACATCTCCCCTACTCCACCATCACAGGTGCTTGCGCTAACTTGGAACTGTTATATGTGGTTGCATTTTCCGTATGATGTCTAGTTTTTATTGCTTCTGATTATGTTGAATTGCATCTGTGTAGTTTACAATTTATACCTGCAAGGATCACTTACCCATAAGACACATTTAACTTGGGACTATGATGTAGGTTCCATCTTGCATTGTCTTCTAGCTTGTACTGCTTCTAGTTTCTTGAAATGGCAGTGACGACGAGACACTTTTTACCCGATAGAGTGATATTGGTTGCATGTTCATATGGTGCCTAGCTTTCATTTCTTGTAATTTTGTTGAAATGCCTTCTGCTTACTGTTTTTTCATACATATTCCATCTTCCTATCGTACGTGTGAATATGCAATGCTGTCTTTTTTTGTATATATTCCATCCTCCTAGCATGCGCTTGCCTTACATAAAAGTAGTGTTCGTCTGTATCATGCATCAACCAGTTATGCAGAGCCAATTTTATTCATCTTCTTGTGGTTTTCACTTCATAAGGCAATATCAAAAAATAGGAAGGAAAAGAGTAAGTTAGGGGATGTTGGTTGTCCTCTGCACCGACGCAAACAGAGACTCTCTAGATTTGCCACTGCTACTGCTAGTGAAGTTGAAGTCCCAAGTCTACATGATGAGTTCATCTCCCGTACTCCACCATCGTAGGTGCTTGCTCTAAGTTGACAGTGTGATAATTGGTTTCATGTTGCATATGTTGTCTAGCCTGTATTTCTTCTATTTTGATTGCACCTGCTGAGTTTATATGTTATACATGTGCATATGACATGGCTTTCTGCGTCTAGAATACACTACATCTATCTATCATACCATGTTCTTACATCAAAGTACTGCTGTCGTGTATCCTGCATTAGTCACTCATGATTGGATGCTTTTAACATGGCAGTTTGATAGTGGTTGAATCTTGTAATGATTTCTATGTTGTACTGCTTCTAATTTTTTGAATTGCCACTTATGACAAGACATTTTAACTTGGCAAAGTAATATTGGTTGCATCTTTCATATGGTGTCTAGCTTGCATTACTTCTATTTTCTTGAAAATCCTTCTACTTAGTTTACACATCGTAGCTATGAATATGTCACACCGTCCTGTTTTTCTTACACATTCCATCCTCATACGGTTGTCTTACATCAAAGTATTGCTTGTATGTATCATGCATCAATGAGTTCTGAAGAGCAATTTTATTCTTTTGTGTTGTGGGTACGGCTTGACATGGCAAAGTCAAAAAAGCAAGGAAAAGAATATAGTTGGGAGTAGCGTTACTCGTCAGGTGAAACGGAAAGG
The DNA here is from genome assembly GCF_002162155.2 of Triticum dicoccoides. NCBI lineage: Eukaryota > Viridiplantae > Streptophyta > Magnoliopsida > Poales > Poaceae > Triticum > Triticum dicoccoides. The sequence continues at coordinate 526,674,293 of NC_041381.1, read as the reverse complement.
ATTTGACGTCAAGATTCTGCTTGTACTTATAGTGCAGTAGAAGGTCCAAGTCCACCGGCTAAATCTACAAACATAGTATCACCTGCTCCACCAGCTGCAACATCTGCTTCAACTGTTCCAGCATCTCAATGAGTTACTCATTCGTTTGCTCCGGAATTGGCTAGTTCCCAAGCTGCCTTCACACCTAACACTACTTCTGAAGCACTGCTGACACAATAGGACTTGGTAAGGTCAGATGAACCTCATGAGCATTAACACCAAGACGGTACCTGACCGAGTCAAGTTGTAGTTGCATGCTCCTTTATATGTACTCTCACAGTTTGATGTACACTAACACTTTCCATATTCGTTTTTGAACTAGCACCATGGCGCAAGCGGAAACAGACATCAGGGATAATGCTTGATAGATTAACAAAATCTAAAGGAGGAACATTGGAGATCAATTTTGAGGTAGGTTTAAAAAGGCCACGTGATGCTACAGAGTTGGCCAAGTTAGTATCAGAGGCAACCATTGCCGTTAGGTGTCATGCACGTATCCTCCCAACGTGGATCCAGTACAGGAATGAGAAAGACAATACCCAGTTTAACACCTTCCTTGACCATTTATCCGTAAATAATGTTATTCATCGCAATTAGTAATATTGTCTTGCTCTGTCCCATACTTTCTAGCTTCCTCCTAATAAGATTCACATTCTTTTTTCAACAGATGAGGTTCAAGTTGGATCCAAAAGATGATGCAACTAAACAAGCATGCACTCATGTTTTTCAGTTTGCTCTGCTATAGTATCGGTACCACCTTAGAAAATCTCACTTTGAAGGCAAGGATAACATTGAAATCGCCCAAACATCTCCAATGGAATATATTACAGATGAAGACTAGACAACCCTTGTTAAACACTGGTCTGATCCAAAGTATTTGGTAGGCTATGTGTATTTGATCAGACCACATATTGAACTTGTATTTATGTATGTGCCTTACAAGTGTATCTTCTTCTAGGCTAACTGTTTGAATAACATGACCGACCGTTCTAAAGTGAAATTCCAATAGACAACATGATCTCGTAGCTATATTGCACACTGCGAGGCTCTTGTAAATAGCTGCTACTTCCTTCTTTTTTCTATGCCATATTATCCTATCTATATTGACTTGTTCCCGGAAAGCCCGTGCGGATCAAAAATAACCCGAACCAAATGCAGTGCAAATCTTCAAGGATTGCCACACCAGCAAGATGAAGGGCATGAGCACACCAGTTCAAGCCGCTGTTGTAAGTCCTTACTCCTCCTGCCTTTGAACTGATTGGTACTGTGATGTGTTCATTTAACTGCTTGGTTTGCAGCCAATGTCAGTTACTCTGTTCACTTTTAGACATAGTTGTCTTAACGTATCATTTCACCTTACATGGTTTAAAAGAGATGAAGGATATTCTTTTGGTCTTGATCTGTAATCTAGTTGTTATGTTCACGTGCGCACACAATGATAAAATAGCCTATTTGTTTTATATCTGTTTTCCCATGATATGAATGATGTCATACTATGTTCATCCTACTTTAAACCATGTCTCGTTATCCTTATATATCAACGAATGTGAGGAAATAGAAAATACAGTAGGCATGCTACATGGACATATATTCCGAAAGTGATTTTATTATGTAGTTGGCACTACAATACATGCTAATCTATTACAGTAGTTCACCAAGATAAGTTATGTATAAATGTGTAACCTACTTTGTTTGTTTTTGTCTCATTAGTAACTTGTCTGGTATACTAATCTGCAAGTTCAAACTATCAGCAAGCTATGGAACAAATGATTGAACAGCCACAATCACCTGAGGGAGATGAGGCTACCACGGGCACAATGTCACCTCTTGCTGCGGTGCATCAGTATCTCTCCACTAATAGTGCAAAAAGCACCTTCCTGCGTAATCCTAGGTTGGTTGTCAAGGTAACCTCGTCCAAATCGCCTATTGAACAAAATCTTCCGGCTAGACAGACTGATATATCTGTGCTCCAGACACAAGTCCAAGCCCTAATGGACGTCGTTTCAGAGACAAAAATAGTGGTTCACAAATGTCGTCAAGATACGAATGGTTTTGAAACCAGACTATCAGACATCCGCTTCTTTGTCCAAGAGCAATGGAGGAAAAAAGGTGAAGATCGTGCTGCTCCATCAAATTCTACAGCCTGAAACATTAGCACTCAGGTCAAATGATCTGTGCTTCTATACATCTGATGGTGCTTTTATCTGCAAGGACTGTAAACTTTATGCCAACAAGCCTTTTGTTGTATGGTTGGAATTTATTTCATTGTGATACATCATTTATGATGCTGCCAAAGGTTGCAGTAATTACGACGCTATTTTTGTATAGTGTAGGTTTATCTTAGTAATGTATTCGGCCGAAAGCTTCATAGGACCCCAACATGCCAACATTCGTCGGGCCCATTCCAATTGGGCTAAATTATGGGCCGAAATTTGCATGTAGCCCACTAAAAATATTTGGGCCTAAATCAACATAAGCTTTCATATTTTTCTGGTAGGCCTGTGCCCATAGTGGGCCTTTAACATGCCTAAACATAATTTGTGCCCTCAGTAATAATAGGCCGTTTGCAGGTGTAAATATCTCGAGCCCATAAAAAACATGGGCCTTTAATAGGCCGAAAGTGAGATTGGCCCCTGAATGTGCCAAATAACCCACTGGTGTTAGCAGACCGAAATTGGTGGCGCATTTACAATGTGGATCTTTCACAGGCCGAAATTTGAACGGGCCGTAAATGGGCTGACCTAATACACGGGCCTTTAACAGGCCGGAAGTTCGGTCGGGCTTGATTAGCATCATTTTTATATGGGCCGTTAATGGGCCCGATATGATGTTGGGCCACATATGGCCCATGGATTTCTTCCGACGTTAACAAGACGAAAAACACAACAGGCCGAAAGTGGCTCAAATCTATAGTGGGCCTCTAATAGGCTGAACGTCATATATGGCCGAATATGACCCAAATCCTTCATGGTCGTTTATGGGTCGAAAGTTTCAATGGCCTATAAACGGGCCCAAATGAAGCAGGACCTTTAACAGGCCGGAAATACACCAGGATGTAATTCGGCCCAAATACTTAGCGGACTATTAACAGGACAGAAGTTACCCTGGGCCGTGATGATGAAAGTTTAGGACGGGCCGTTGATGGGCTAATTTGACACTAGTTGAACGAGCCTTAACTGAGAATGTTGGGCCTTTAGCTGGGCCGGCCCATTATGGTCTGCAAAATCTTGTGGGCCTTTAGCTGGGCCGACCCATTATGGTCCACTAAATCTTGTGGGCCTTTAGTTGGGCCAGCCCATTTAAACTTTATGGGCCACTCTTGGGCCCATCCACGTGTCAACATATCATAGGCCCATCTCGACCGTTGGATGAGTGACACCTGTGCCTATTAGGACCCCGCGTTGGCACAGGTGTATTTTTTGTAGTGCTTGGTCTGGTTCTCTATTAAAAGGAGGCCTTAAAATCCCTTAGTTTCCATTAGGACCCCGCTGCCACGGGAGGGCAGGACAAAAGATGCCATGCAAGTTCTTTTCCATAGGCACGCATGACTATATTTGAAATACATGCCTACATTATATTGATGAATTGGAGCTAGTTCTGTGTCACCCTATGTTATAACTATTGCATGATGAATGCCATCCAACATAATTATCCATCATTGATCCATTGCCTACAAGTTTGTTTCATATTGATCTTTGCTTAGTTACTTTTCCGTTGCCACTATTATAGTTGCTACAAAACTGCTATTGTTACTTTTGCCACCATTACTGTTACTTCCATACTACTTTGCTACTAAATACTTTGCTACAGATATTAAGTCTTTCAGGTGTGGTTGAATTGACAACGCAACTGCTAATACTTGAGAATATTCTTTGGCTTCCCTTGTGTCGAATCAACAAATTTGGGTTGAATACTCTACCCTCGAAAATTGTTGCGAACCCCTATACTTGTGGGTTATTATACCTTCAGGATACAAAGGTTCCTGAGCCATTTTACCTCCTATAGTCATAACTCTAACAACATTATCATTCACCTTACTATTCATCTCATTCAACAAATCATTTTGTGCCTTGAGCACTTGTTCTACTTGAGTTTTTACCATGGAAGCATGTTTAATAATAATTTTGATATCATTAACAGTCCTACACATGTAGTCACCCAAGCAGTCCAGCATATAAGCATTGCGTTTCAATTTCCTACTAACATATGCATTTAAGTTTTCTTGTTTAACAATAAAGTTATCAAATTCATTCCAGCATTGACTAGCGGAGTTATTATGAGTAATACCACCTTCATCAAATCTATAGAGAGAAATTACCTTTACGACCTGTGTCGGGTTATCAAGACCATGTATTTCTTCAATAGGTGGTAAATTCTTAACATATTCAGCTTTAATACCCTTTTCCTTCATTGATTACTTTGCCTCTTGCATATCTTCAGGACTGAGAAATAGAATACCTCTTTTCTTCAGAGTTGGCTTAGGAGGTGGTTCGCGAAGACTCCAATCATTATCATTACTCAATATATTATTCAGTAATACCTCATCTTGATCAACAGTTTGTTCCCTTAAAACACAACCAACACAACTATCTACACTACAAAAAAAGACACATCCGTGACATTTTGGGCCGAACGAAATTTTTTCTGTCATACATATGACACTTCTATGATGATACTTGTGACAAAACCCAGTATCATCATAGATGTGGTGGGATCCTACTTCTATGACAAAAAAACATGACAGAAAATGGGCTTTTCGTCCTGGGCGGGCCGGAGACGCAGCTGCATGACATTCTTTGGGCCGTCCATGACGGAAAAAACCATGGTAGAAGCGAGGGGGAGGAAAATTTCGGGGAGTTGCCGGTTACGGTGGGAGGTCGGGGGCCGAGCGATATGTGTTTCTCTCGTACACGTACGCGCGTGTGTGCGAGGCGTTGGCTCTAACTAAACTCGAGCGGGGCGTTGGGCTCTAACTGAACCCGAGAAATGCCACTGCAGGCTACGCGTTACTGAACCCGAGCGATCGATCGATGGCTGTTAACTGAACCCGATGTTGCGATTCCTTCGCTACTGCTGCTAACTGAAGCCGATCGATTGGATGAACAGTG
>NC_041381.1:526650423-526668947 GCF_002162155.2 Triticum dicoccoides | reverse complement strand
GGGTTGGATGAACAGTGAGTGGCGGCGTTGCCTCTGGATGAATAGGACCCTGTGGTGTGGAGGGCTGGATGAATAGTAGACGATGGAGGGGTGGCCGTGGAGGGGTGGTTGAACAGGACCCCGTGGTGTGGAGGGCTGGATGAACAGTAGATGGTGGAGGGCCGGATGAATAGTAGACGATTGAGGGGTGGTTGAACAGTAGCGGGTGGAGTAGCGCGCGGTGGAGGCTGCATGAACAAGAGCCCGTGGAGGCTGGAGGAGGGCGACGGTAGCCCGTGGAGGCTGGAGGAGGTCGACGGTGGAGATGAACAGTATCCCATGGAGTCCCGTTTTGCGGTATGCCACACCCCTCCCGATGAACAGGACCCCTGTTTCGACCGTAGCGCTCCAATACAAGTCCGTTTCGTCCGTTTTGCGGTACGCCACACCCCTCCCGATGAGCAAGACCCCCGTTTCGACCGTAGAGCGCCAACACAAGTTCGTTTCGTCCATTTTGCGGTACGCCACACCCCTCCCGATCAACAGGACCCCCGTTTCGATCGTAGGAGGTACATTTCCTCCGTTTTGCGGTATGCCACACCCCTCCCGATCAACAGGACCCCGTTCCGAATGTAGGAGGTTCGTTTCCTCCATTGTGCGGTATGCCAGGCCTCATTTCCATCGCCTGTCCCGTCCAAGCCGGTTGGCTCCCACACGTTCCATTGCCTCCCAATGAACACGACGCATTCCATTGCCTCCCCATGATCACGACGCATTCCGTTGCCTCTCCATGAACACGACGATGATGATGTTTCTCCGTTCCGACCCAGCCATGTACACAAGCCCTGGCCGTATGTATGCGCGAGTAGGCGTTCGAGACCTTGCCCGTATATATGTACGTAGCCGTATTTTCTTTCTTGCACCCTCGCCGTTGTACGTACGTATACATGCTACGTGCGCACCTCTACTAAGACACGTGCGCGGCTCTACAATGACCAGTATGTACGTACATGTTTGCAACCAGAATGACAACGCTACGTACGCTTTGACCAGGTGGGTCCTGACTGTCAGGCACTTCCTTGCCTGCGAAGATGTAGCTGGTGGGTCCCAGCAGTCAGGGGGAGAATCATTTTTTTTGCTCGGACGCACTTGCTTGCATGCGAAGATGTATCTAGTGGGTCCCAGCAGTCAGGGGGGCGAATCGTTTTTTTTGCCCGGACGCACTTCCTTGCGTGCGAAGGTGTCGCAGGGGGGACCCAGCGGTTAGGGGGGCGAATCATTTTGGTTTTTTGCCCGGACGCACTTCCTTGCGTGCGAAGATGTAGCTGGTGGGTCCCAGCAGTCAGGGGGAAACGTTTTTTTCGTGAAATACAGTGGCCCGTCCGATGGGTCCCAGCTGTCAGGTGGAGGAATTATTATTTTCCGCGTAATAAGGAGGCACTTCCTTGCTGCGACAGTGGACCCAGCTCTTAGCCTCTCCACGTACAGTCCATGTCTGATGGAAGTCATTCCTTGACCATGTTGACCACGCCACGCCGAGAGCATCAGGGCGGTGGACGACGGCGAGGCCTAGGTAGGGGACGACGGAGAGTCAGGGAAGACGCGGCAGTGGAAGCCCGCGCGGAGAGGAGTACGAGGGTTCACTGGTTCGGCTGTGGTGTGAGGCTGTCGTCGTCGCAGGGCCTGGCCAGCGGTGGGAGAAGTAGGGGGCGGTGAGGCCTCCGCGGCAGCACCACCGGCCACGGGAGGCAGGAGCATGCGACACGACCGGCGCTGCTTTGGGTGGCTAGAGCAAGAAGACCAGAGGTTGAAGAAGCACTACGACCGTTGGATGGACATCGTACGGTCACTTGAGCTAGAATCGCTCATATTGACTAAAGTTGACAAAGGGCCCCGTCCCAGTCAACTTAGTAGGCCCACAAGTCAACTTCCCACCATGGTGGGTCCCAGCTAGTAAGGGGAGTATTCATTTTTTTGTGCGTAATAAGGAGGCACTTCCGGTGGGTCCGAGCTGACAGCGCGGGGAATGTTTTTTTCGCGAAATACGCTGGCCCGTCCGGTGGGTCCCAGCAGTCAGGTGGGAAACGTTTTTTCATGAAATAAGGTGGCCCGTCCGATGGGTCCCTGCTGTCAGGTGGAGGAATAATTATTTCGCGCGTAATAAGGAGGCACTTCCTTACGGCCGCCTGGACCCAGCTGTCAGCCTCTCCATGTACAGTACTCTTCCGATGGAAGTCGGTCATTGACCACGTTGACCACGCCGTGCCGAGAGCACCTGGGCGGTGGTCTGGACGACAGCGAAGCCTAGGAAGGGGACGGCGCGGAGCCGGGGAAGATGCAACAGCGGTAGCCCGCACGGAGAGGAGTACGAGGGTTCACTGGTTTGGCGGCGGCATGAGGCTGCCATCGCCGCAAAATAACAGGGGGTGTGGGTGAGTAGAGGGATACCCTGGGCCAGTGGTGGGAGTGTAGGTGCGGTGAGGCCTCCGCGGCATCACTGCCGGCCACGAGAGGTAGGAGCACGCGGCACGACCGGCGCTGCTTTGGGCGGCTGGAGCTAGAAGACTAGAGGTTGAAGAAGCACTATGGCCGTTGGATGGACATCATACGGTCACTGGAGCTAGAATCGTTCATATTGACTAAGTTGACAAAGCCCTCCATCCCCGTCAACTTCGTTGGCCCACAAGTCATCCTCCCGCTATGGTGGGTCCCATCTAGCAAGGTGGGTATTCATTTTTTTGTGCGTAATAAGGAGGCACTTCCTTGCGTGCGAAGATATAGCTGGTGGGTCCGACATGTCAGCAGGGGGAACATTTTTTTCGTGAAATACAAAGGCCCTTCCGGTGGGTCCCAGCTGTCAGGTGGAGGAATCATTATTTTGCGCGTACAGTTCACGGCCGATGGATGTCGTTCGTTGACCATGTTGATCAGGCCGCACCTAGAGCACCATGGCGGTGGACGACGGTGAGGCCTAGGAAGGGAACGACACGGAGCCGGGGAAGACTCGACAATGGTTGCCCACGCGGTGGGGAGTACGAGGGTTTATTGGTCCGGCTGCCGTCGCCGGAAAATAACAGGAGGTGTGGGTGAGTAGAGGAATGGCCTGGCCAGCAATGAAGTAGGGTGGGGCGGTGCGGCCTGTGCGGCAGCACAGCCGGCCACAGGAGGCGGGAGCAGGCAGTCCCACCGGAGCTGGTTTGGGCGGCTGGAGCAAGAAGATCAGATATTGAAGAAGCAACACGGCCGTTGGATTAACATCCAACGGTCACTGTTGCTAGAATCGTCTGTGGACTAAGTTGACAAAGCCAAAGTACACGTCAACCTAGTAGACCCACAAGTCCGCCTCCAAATCTGTCCCAAACATCTTACAGCCCGAAATTTATAGCCAGATTCAAGTTAATTTTAAATCTAAATATACCTTAATTTAAATTCAATGAAATTTTACCCGCACAAAAACAATGAAATTTAAAATATCAAAATCCGAAAGAAAATAGTATTTGGGAACTAATTGCCTGTTTGCTGTATTTTTTTCATTTTACAGCCCATTTATTATTACTTATAGCCCATTTCTTATTACTTATAGCCCATTTCTTATTACTTATAGCCCATTTTCTGGGCAAAATGCATCCCTCCTCGTCTTGAAGGATTTCCGGCCCAGCAGGGCGTAGAAAAGCAAGTAGGCCTATGTTGGTTATTCTGCAAAAAACAAAATAGTTGGATAGCCATTTTTCAGAAAGGAAAAAAACAAACTGGGCTGGTCATGTGCTAAACATATGAAATAAAAGCCTGGGCTAGACGGGCCACGAGTCCCGCACAACCCAGTTGATACCCTTCTCCGCCCCGAAAAAACAAAATTACTGTGTGCGCTGCTGGGTCCCTACTGTCATCCTCACCATGTACAGTCATCTCCTTATTCCTCTCGGTAGCGAGCGAACCAAGGCGGAGGACGATGGTGAGGCCTCGGAGAAGAATGAACAGGAGCCGGGGAAGATCACAGGCAGCCGTGGGAGGCAGGAGCAGGCGGTCCCGCCGGCGCTGGTTTGGCTTTGGCTGCTTGAGGAAGAAGAGACTGAAGAAACGCGACAGATGTTGAATGTCAATCGAACGACCAAGGTTGGCACAATCGTTTTTTGACTAAGCGGACACCAAGTAGCATACTTTTTTATACATAGGATATAGGAAGAAAACTGCAAGGAAAATGCATTCGTCTGCCATCCTCCTCACAGGGAACGTTCGCCACATAAGTGACTAGCACCCTTGGTTTTCGACCGAGAGGTCTTGGGTTCGAGTCCGAGGAACTCTCAATTTTGTCCTCCTTCCTTCCTTGCAAAAAAGGGGAAAGAAAATCAAAGACTTGGGAAGGCGTACAAAACAAGCTAGTGTACCAATAAAGAGACGTTGCCGAGTTTTAGAAAAAATAAAGACGTGCTCCTGTAGCCGGTTTGAATCCAAACCTAGACTATGACTATATATGGTGCTATGCTACTTTGCAAGTAATGAAATTGACATATCCAACGTTCGCTTCTCCTCTTCTCTACTTACTCTGCCTAGCATCAGAAGCTCTGGCCGCAGCAACCATGTCCGCTGGTTGCTCGTCCACCTGCTCTTTAGCAGGCAACAACCATATATGCGCCAAGTCGCCACCCGTACCATCGCCTGTGGGTCTCATCACACCCCCGCCGTCATGCGCACCGCAGCCGATTGCTCATCACAACCCGCTGTCGTTGGTGTGGTGCCACTGCTACAAATCACGCAGAGTCATCCGTCGCGTCTCAACCACAATCCGCAACCCTGGCCGAGTCTTCTACAAATGCCCGAATCATGGGGTAATAATATGTTTAAGTGTTGTTCTGCTGCTTTCAGTTGCTGATTTTTTAATAGTTTGGTTGATGATCTTCCAATTTGATTCGTGCAGAAAAGGGAAGATTCGTGTGATTTGTATTTCTGGGAAGTTGCTGATGTAGGGGAATGCAACTACGCTGATTATTTTGGTTAGCCGAGGAATCCCAATACCAGCACGTTGGGGTGTTCGACAAGTAACTGAAGGAACGTCAGAAGAGGAAGATGCAGAGCAGAAGGTTAAAGATGCAGTTCCTCTGATCATGGCCAAGAAACAGCTGCTGAACGGCCTTGACAGCAATGAGGAGATGAAAGAGCTTGTGAAGATAATGGGCAAAATCGATGTGCTCTGTAGGATGATTGTCTCTTTATTTGCAGTGTATGTAGCACTCATGATGCATTCAGGGGCTACAACATGAGCACTTTGCTGAAACTAGTAATGAATTAAACCTGTGTAGCAGGCTGGGCGTAGTGTTGTGAACATCTAAGGATTTCTATTAACGGAAATCAGGGGGTATCCCCTTTTGCTCATATAAATAAATAAAGAGCAGAGGCCCTGTCGGGTCAGCTTTGTTCTCATTCGAAGATGTCGAGCAATTTGCAGTCCAACAGCAAACTATGTCATCAAATTCAAGTTTCACAGCCAAATATGAGTACAACTAAACAACAATGTCATCATGTTTTAGTTGTCATACAATCACCAAACACAAATCAGCATACATAACAAGTGATGTTCTCACAGCAAAATACTAAACAACATGTTCATCAGGTTTCAGTTGTGATAACAAACACAATTTCACATAGTAGATAAAAAACGTCTTCTGACAGGCAAATACGACAAAAACAATGTAATCATCATCCGCAGTAGCAGCGTCAACATCTTCGCCATGTGTATCAGTCTGAATCGTAATTCCCCACGGTGTCATCTTCTTCTTCGTCCTCAACGTCATCGAACGTTGGCTTCTTCTTGATCAACTCTTGTATGTCCACAGCACGACAGGCAATCTTTTCTCCGGCGTCATTGACATGATGGTTCTCAAAGATATTAGGAACATCTGTGTTAGCTTGTACATCAGGAGCAGTGTAAGCATCATCTTGTTGTGCAACTTCATTAAACAAATTCCTGTGCTCAAACTGTTTCAATACTCTCCAGTCATCGCTACGTGCAAATGTGTCTTCCAAGAAAAATATCTTTGTTGCTTGATTTGGGAAAATAAAAGGCTCGTTGGTCTGGTACGCCGCCTTGACATTGATGGATTTGAAATAATCATCAGCTTTGGGTTTTGCGATCCTGGAAAACAGGTTATACCAATGACAGCACAACAGAACCACACACCGATGATCCTCGAAACTGGAGATATACTGCAACTGAACAATGTCTGTTATGTTAGCATACATTACAGTTGTCTCTTTGTCATACGTATCCGTGCTCATGATGGCACTATTTTGTGTCTTCCTGCCTTCGTCTCGTGCAAGGGTGTTGTTGCGCACATCTCCAACAACGAAAGATTCATAATGTCTTACCCGAGTATCAGGACCCATTGCTAGTGAGTAAAGGCCATCATCAACTGCCTGCCCATCCTCCCGCATCTTCTTAACCTATGGTTAGAAAATAGACAAGTTGATCATCTTATGTACTCAATATATTAAAAAAATTGACAGTGCACTTCAAAAGCTTACATGGTTCTTGAACCATTTCGCAAATCCTTCCATAACCAGTTTGTCAATGTTTCTTGGATTTTGCGGCAGTAAGTCCTCTTTGTAGATGCTGCACAACATAGTGATCGCGTCAAACATCTAAATATATAAGAATGTGCTGCAAGTTTAGTAGATTACGATGTATAAGCTGCAGTACTGCACTTACTTGATATAAGGTAGTATCTCAGGACAGTTATTCAACACATACCAAACCATTTTGTCCAAAACTTTAGGTTTGTCCTCTTGTCGACTCTTCCCAGTAACTCGAACAGAATAATCGAAAACATTGAGCCTGGGATTGTCTTCACCCACCTCTTTGCTAAGCTTGTCAGCTGTTTCAATGTATTTAGAGCAGAATGTCAACGCTTATGTAGCAATGTAGGCCTCGGCAATGGAACCCTCGGGTCTAGCTCTGTTCCTAATATAGCCCTTGAAAGTGCCTAGCCGCCTTTCAATAGGGTACATCCAGCCATACTGTACTGGACCTCTAAGTAGTGCCTCATCAGGTAGATGAACAGCCAAATGCACCATCACATCAAAGAAGGCTGGAGGATATATCTTCTCAAGGTCGCATAGGATAGTTGGTATCTTGTCTCTAAGACGCTCCAAAGCATCTATCCTGATATTTCTACTGCAGAGTTCCCTGAAGAATTGTCCCAAGTCTGCAACTGCTCTGTATAAGTCAGGGCGGCCCAATCCTCTAAGGATAACAGGTAAAACCCTTTGAAGTAGGACGTGGCAGTCATGAGTTTTCAACCCTTGTACCTTGTTTCCATATGCACTGACTCTCCTTTCAGGGTTGGAAGCAAATCCATGTGGGAATCTCACACATGACAAGACCTCCCAGAATTCTTTTCTTTTTACCTTGTCCAAGACGTACACAGATGGTGCCATATCCCGTGGTTTACCTTCATCTTGCACCTACAAATCCTTTCAGATACCCAGGTGTGTCAAATCAATCCTAGATTTTAAGGTATCTTTCGTCTTGCCTTCAATGTTAAGAAGTGTGCCAATAATGTTGTCAGATATATTTTTCTCGATGTGCATCACATCAAGATTATGCCGCAGATCCTAATCTTTCCAATACTCCAAGTCCCACAAAGTGTACCCGCGGGTAAACAATAATCTCTCTTCTACCGCGCCACACTTCCTTTTCCTGCTACCATTACCAGGATTGTTTCCTGGTGTAATATGCCTGACCTTCTCTAATTCCACTGGCAACTCATCGGCGGTGAGCCTCTTTGGCGCATCACGGTTTTCATGCTTTGCATTGAATACATGTCTTCGGTATTTTCTAGGACGCGGCTTGTCCTTGGCAAGGAAACGACGGTGTCTAATGTAACAGATCTTGCTAAGTATTGCGTATGACAGCGGATTCCTGTCACATCGAACACATGGATTGTAACCATGTGTCGTTCGCCCTGACATAGTGCCCAAAGCCGGATAATTATGGATGCACCAAATTACAACAACACGCAGAAAGAAATCAGCTGGTGGGCTGCTATATAGGTCTCGAGTGAGAACACCCTTCCATAGCTGCTGAAGTTCCTCCACAAGAGGCTCCATGAAGAAATCAAAATCCTTTGCAGGACTTTTTGGACCTGGGATGAGCAAGGCCATCATGTAGTTTGATTCTTTGGTGCAGACATTTGGAGGCATGTTGTAAGGGATAACAAGCACTGGCCACATGCTATATGTGGCGCTCTGGTGGCCAAATGGGTTAAATCCATCTGAAGCTAAGCCAAGCCTAATATTTCTCGGGTCAGCAGCAAACTCTTTGTGTTTATCATTGAAGCTTTTCCACTCACTACCATGAGATTGATGGCTCATTACATTCTGATCTCTATACTCCTGGTTCCTAGAATGCCACAGTACATCCTCTCTTGTTTCAGCATCATGAAACAACCTTTGCAATCTTGGTGTAATTGGAAAATGTCTCAGAACATTGAGAGGAACCCTCTTCACAGCATCGCCATCTTTCCATCTTGATGATTTGCATTTCGGGCATTCACTTAAGTTGGCATAATCCTTCCGGAACAGAACACAATTATTCTTACAAACATGGATCATATCATATCCAATTCCAACTGCACGAATGAAATTCTTCATTTTACTGTAGGTGTGTGGCAGCTCAAATGCATCTGGGAAAGATTTGCGGAAAGCAGCCAACATCGCATTGAATGATTTGTTGGTCATCCGTTCAGATGTCTTCACCTAAAGAAAGGTGACCATAGCTGAGAATACTGACAGCTTGTTTCCTGGGGTGACAGCAATGTTGCATTCTGCAGGTGAAAGTTCACAGAATGCACGAGCATTTCGTAGCATTGTTTCAATGTTGGTAAAACTCACTGGCTCCGCCACCACCACCTCCTCCTCCTCTTCCACCTGAGCATCAGGCAGATCAAGATGGTGATCTGCTGCTTCCACATAGTCAATAACATTGACATTCACAGCTTCACCATGATGAACCCACCTAGTATATGTGACCGACATCCCATACAAGTGTAGATGATTTTGCACAGTTGACTGGGGTCTTGTAACTGAATTCATACAACTGCTACACGGGCAGAGCACATCTGATTTCGGACCATCGTACTCAGCTCTGATAAAGTTCATGAAGTTTTCAACCCCCTCAACATATGCAGCGGAGAATCTTCGAGCAGAAGTTACCCAAGTCCTCTCCATCTGTTAGACATACAAATTAGTTCTTCTACTTGATATTACAGGAAAAACATATATGCTTTTTTATGAAGTCTAGAAAAAAATACCTAGGTCGATGTCTAAAGCTATGGCAAGATATTTGGACGAGCAAATCTAAGTAACGAAATATATGTAAAGCTAATTCAGCAAACAGATTTGAGTGCTAAATTATGGCAGGCTGTTTCAGCACTCAATGAGGTCGAGCACACAGTCATGAAACTATCGAAGGCCATCGCAGCAACAAAGATCGAGTATAAAATGGTGTAGAGCTATTTCACCTAACAGATTGGCTACTAGACCATGGCAATCTATGTCACAATAAATATATGGCAGGATATTTTAGCAACTAATCGGCCTTGGCATGCCATCTTAGCAAACTACTTCGGCAAGGAAGCTTGAGTGCAGAACAAGGCAAGGAAGCTTCTTAAGCAAAGCATATTGACAGTAAACTACTTTGGCAAACAGTGAGATTAACAGTGTCTATCAGCTAACATTCAGCGCTACACCGACACGAACGGGGCCTCAGTATAGAATGCGCGTACCATAGGAGAAGCTGACCACCGTGCATCTCCACACGAACGTCGCGAGCGGTGGCGGCGCTGACTGCCGTGCGCCTCCACAAGAACGTAGCCAGAGGTGGCGGTGCGGCTAGAGGACGGCAGCCTACGAGAGCATACTGTGGGAGCGAGATGATCGCTGTGCATCCCCTCGACGAACCGCGGCGCCGACGTATCGGTGCGGCGGGGAGGGCGGCTTTGGCGGAGCGAATGGAGTGGAGGGGGACGGGGGGTTTGGGAAATATTTGGCCGAAGGGCGGTTGAATCGAATTTGGGGGGAATTTGTGTGTGGGGGGGGGAGGATTTTCGCGCGGTGGGCGGGGGGAGTTTGGCGCATGGTCGGTTTCTCCAAGTGCAGTCCCACGTGTCAGTGAAGAGGCAAGACGAAGCGCGTTCCGTTTGCATGAGCCGTGTGCAGGACTGGACGTGTGTGGGGTGCAATGCGACCACGACAGGAGTGTTGTGAGTGTACCGCCTTTTTTCCTTTTAAACTAGGTGCTTCGCCCCCTCAAAAAAAATGTTGCTTCGCGCGATCCATTGATACTACTACTAGTAATCCGGTAATCCTGACTAAAACGGCGTGGCCGGGTCTTTTCCCGCGCGATATGCTGGGAGGTTGGCTTAGTTGGGTTTTTTAGATTTGTCTCGGTTCAATAAAAAGCAGAGTTGGTGATGATGGTCTGCCTGTCATCCTGTAATATAGGCCGTCCGATCTTTATCTAACGGATAGGAATGAAACTATGACAATTTACCCGCACTCCTCTCCACATTTGCAGATAAGGCTTTCCCTCGTTCATCCTTTTCTCCCACAAGATCTTGATCTTCCGTGCAACGCACGGGCATCTTGCTAGTACTCCTACAATATGTATATTATTGTGAAAGTTCATATACACCGGCCGAGATTAATGCAAACACGGCAGATTTTCATTACATTTTGAACTTTTATAGGACAGAAAAATAAAAGAAACCCGAACCTAAACCTATTTTACGGCGGCGACCGACGTCCTCCATCTGCGATCTCTATGTACGGGGGCGGGGTTCAAGACCCGTGAAGTGAAGGTGCGGTCTCCGGCGAGGAAGAGTAGAACACGGGATACGGACCGGCCAGTTGGCACACCATGCCCTGCCGCCTCCCATGCCCTAATCATCCTCGGAGGAGTCCCCGACCTCGGCGGTGCTGGATGTTGGACGGCGGCAAGTAGGACGCGTGGGTGATGGTGCTCCCGTCGTCGGCCGCCAGCATGGCCTCCGCTTGTGCGGTCGCGTCCGCGTCCGGCTACGCCGCTATTGCGTCGCAAGGGGCGACTTGAGCGAGGGCGGCGACCTCAAGCTTCATCCCCGAAGACAAGCTCTCCCGCAGAGCATTCACACTTGCGGTCATGGTAGATGTGGTGCCAGGTAGGAGGACGATGCGCTATGGTGTGGAGGTTAGCTGGGCGTTGCCGCTTTAAGTAGCGCATTCCCGTGAGGCCAAGCGTCTGGGTGCATCATTAAGTCGCCAGAGTTGGTTCCTCGGGCACCGAGCCTCTTAACGACGACATACGAACGGACGGCATGAATGCGGGCAGCTGGCGCCGACTGGGAACGCACCGTGCGACGACGCGAGGGACGAGGTCTTTGGTGTGCCAGGGTAGTCAGCTGCGATCGTGGCAATGTTGGAGATGCCCTTTGCTCAAATGCGATCCCCGCATGTCATTGAAAAAGCAAGATGACCCCGCATGGTCTCAGGTCCAGAGGATGCAATTGGCCGCGCTACACCACTCCGTGGACGCGTCACGGCGCCCCGTGCATCCTCGACGAGCCAAGTGTTGGGGTGTGTTTGGATTGTGGCCAAAGTGCACCTTACCAAAATTTCGGTCATGACCCAAAGATTGGTCTTTGTTTGGATGGTTGCCATTTCTTTGGCATGCCAATGAACTCTAGCCAACTCTAGTTCATTTTTCTTGCCAATGTCGGTCAACTCATGGGCAACCAATACCTCAACAAAAATTTTGGCTACCCAATGCTTTGATGGGGCAACCTTGGGCACAAACCAAGCATATCGTTGGTCGTGCCACAGCACTAACGCCACCCTCGGCACACTGAAACCGACCGTGTCTATCGATGATATGAGCGTATTGCTCACCGCGGTCGCCGTGTCCAGAGGCGGTGCTGGAGCTGCACCCCATTGTTGGCCCCAACGACCCACATGAACGGTTGTTGGTGGCGAGGAGGTCATGGGCCAGCTCCTCCATTGGACTAGTCTGCGCTACATCATCCCTGTTTTCCCGGCCATATTCGAGCATTAGTGCTCCACGTTGCACATTAGGCCTTTCACTATGTAGGCCAAGCGAGACAACTTATTGTTTATTTGAGCCGTTCAAGTGTAATCATGTGGCATTTGCTTATTTCTCTTTCCTCCCCAACCCTCTTCTCCATCGATCATGCCGCCCTCCAGTCGAGTCCATCCTCCCACATGCCTCATTTGAACATTCCGCCGAGTATCATTCACATGTACCCACCCTAGTCCTCTTTCAATAGATCTCCGGACCCCGAGATGAAATCGAGAGGGAACGAGTTGGGGCATCCGCAAATCATATATAAAGGGTATTCAATGTTCGTTTCGTTTTTGAACGTACAATATACTCCCTCCTATCCTTTCTACTTTACATATAAGTTTTATGTGTAGTCAAAGTATCTCTACTATGATAAAAAAGGTATCAACATTCAACAACGCCCAACCAATATTGTTAGATTCGTATGTACTCCTAGATTTGTACTCGAGATGGTTTCCAATTTGACTATTGACAAGATTAATAGTACTCCTTTCACATAGGTGAGTAAGTCATCTTAGGCTATGCACCATGACCAAGGAGGAGGGGAAAACGAGAGACATTAATGTTTATTTGCTAATTAATAGTATTGCATGCAATGAACTAACCACGGCATGTCATGTTTGATAGTCTCAGGTTATTAAAAGCATGCACACCCTCATCTCTTATTGGTTGACATGTCAAAAACAAGAAACGAGGTAGAAGTTAATGCACCGCGCCTACTACCCCCGTCCTGGTTTATAGGTCCCCTTTGTAGTTTGTGTCAAATTTTGACTAAAGATTTAACTAATAAAATGTTAATGCATGTCAAGAAAAATTATCTCATTGGATTCGTATTTGAACATAGTTTTCAAAAATATAATGTTTGGTGACATGCGTGAACATTTTGTTAGTTTAATCTATGGTCAAAATTTGGCACGAAACACAATGGGGACCAATAAATCCGGACGGAGGTAGTACGTGTTTTTGGATTATTTGGTTTTCATAAGATGACTTACACACCTAGACTGAGGGAGTACATGAGATGTATAATGTGAAAATTATATCATTGGAAACTCCTTTCAGATACGAAATTGACCGTATGCTTTGTGTAAGTTGCATGTCATATATTATTACTCTAACATTTGGTCAAAGTTAGCCTCGAAAAACGCATTAGACCCTGTATGCTTTGTGTAAGTTGCATGTCATATATTATTACTCTAACATTTGTGTAAGTTGCATGTCATATATTATTACTCTAACATTTGGTCAAAGTAGTATAGTGGAAGTGGATCCTCTGACGTAGGTATCCCTGCCTTACCCTCCCTTTCAGTCACTTACTGGCGGACCCCATGCTTGCTAGGCCCCGCATGTCAGTTACTCAATAGGTCCACGGCATGGGATCCTCATCCGTAGTATACTCCCTTTGTTTTTATTTACTCCGCATAAAACAGAGGGAGTGATGGTATAATAAATGACGCGGGCGGGGGAGGGGGAGGGACATCGGTTTGCTCTCAACTGTGGTCCCACAAGCGAGCGAAAACGGAAGACAAAGCGCGTTCCATTCGGTGAGCAACGTGAAGGGTCCAGCATGCCGGGCTGCAACGCGAACGCGACAAGAGCGATGTACAGTCAAAACCGATTGACCAGTCGTCACCGGAACCACTATTCACACCAGAACCTTCGTTGCTCGGCCTATGCCAGCCACTGCCCTAAAACCACACCAAATCTCCAGCCCATTCACCCACCTTTCGATCCCCTAGCCTGCATCAAGCCTCCCCTAGTTCACCGGAAAGCCATGGTGTGTCGCAAGATCACTTACTACAAGATGCTGACGCCGGAGCGCCGCGCAGAAATCGCTGCGGCAGTCGGCGCCATAGACCTCCGTTCCCAAGCTCGCTTTTCGGCAGGCCAATCCCCGTGTTCTCTGGAGCCAAGCTACAAGGAGGAGGAAACCGATCCAATGTTCACTGCGGAGGTCACGGCGCAGAAGGCCCCCGATGGGTATGAGACGATGGACGTCGACTTCGTGCCGGCGTCCGAGTCCCCCATGGTGCAGGCGGACCAGCGCTTCAACATGGTGATACTAAAGGAGGACCGGGAGGCAGAGGCTCAACTTGACGTGGAGCGCGCGCATGTCGCTGCCATTGAGGCTCTCCTGCAGGCAGAACTAGATGCCGTGGATGTGAGCCGGGCGGCGGAGGCTCAACTTGAGGCGGAGCATGCGGATGCCGCTGCCTTTGAGGCCCTCCTGCAGGCAGAACCGGACGTCCTGGACATGAACCGGGCGGCAAAGGCTCGACTCGACGCAGATCACTGGGATGCCGCTCTCATCGACGCCCTCCTGCAGGCGGAACCGGAAGTCCTGGACTTGAACCGGGCGGCGGAGGCACGACTCGACGCGGAGCGCGCGGATGCCGCTGCCATTGAGGCCCTCCTGCAGGCGGAACCGGACGTCCTCGACTTGAACCGGGCTGGGCTCTCATCCGTGCAGAGCACCCACACGCTCCGCTTGAATGAGTAGTTGGAGGCTGAAGACAACCACGGTGCGGAGACACACGTCGACAGTGACGGCTAGTTCGCGCCGGCAGCCAAAGACGGCGAGGCCATCTCTTTCCGCGAGCAGTGATAGTTTTTCTTTATGTTGTTGTTTATATGGATCTTTTGCTGTGTAAAAACATACTATTTGTTATGCAAGTCGCCTGACTTGGGTCAGTCTACCATTTCAGGCGGTTGGATGAATATCCTACGTCTCCTAACCCTTCTTTCCTTCTTCCTCACCTCTTCTTCTTCCCCAACAGACCACCGCACGGGCCGTATAGATACTCCCCAACAGGCGGTTGGATAAACATACTCTATGAACGAAAATTATGTGTCAGCGATAGGATGGTTGAGTTTGGTTTGTTCACATGCGACATCACGTGTCAGTGAGGGTGCGTTCCCTTGGTTGGGTTTGCGGCGTGCAGGAGCGACTGTGTGAGGGTGCGGTGCGACCGTGGCGTGCAGGAGCGACCGTGTGAGGGTGCGGTGCGACCGCGACAGCCGTGCGCAAGTGTACCTCCTCATTTTGAAAACTTTAAGCAAGCTTGGCAAAAATGTGTGGCCAAGTTTGTCAATGCAAGGCCTAGACCCAAACAGGATAAGTACGTACGTACTAGGAGTACTAGTGTTAAAAAAGAAAGGCGGGGTTTTCCTTCGATACAAATCCTTGTTTCACATGTCAATTAATGCGTATTTTTTTCTCTAAAGACCAAAGAGCTAACCATCTCACTCCTCATCGCTTGATTAATGCAGTGCCATGCAAACAAACATTCTCACTTCCGCATGCATGCAAGGGATATTAATTTCCTTGGTTGCTAACCCCATCAATTTTGCCTCGATTAGTGTTAGTGGCCCTTTGCAAATTGTAATTTTGATATACTGGCCTTGTGTACAAAAAAATGGATGTAGTAACTATATTTGAATTCCTTGCCCATTGCGGTGACATCGACAATTTTTTTTGTGGTTTGGCGAAGTGCGTTCGACGGAGAACACCATTGAGGGAGACCACGCTAAGTCGTTCGCAAGTGCCGCCTGCAAGCCGAGACAACCGCCTTATTTGCATCCAGGAAGTCCTTAACTAGTACTACTACTAGGAGTACTAGTGCGGTGAGATGGTTTCTCGAAGAAGACGATGGAGAGGCGGAGTCAGCGAAGAGTGAAATGATGGTTGCTTCATCCGTGCTTTGTGATTTGATGCCTCACTGCTTTGTGATTTGTGATAGAAGGGACAGGGGAGTAGACTCTGTGCTCTATACTGTACTACATGCGTCCAAGCATGGGAGAAAGAGGAGAGACGTTGCATTTTTCTATTCCTTTAATCAATCAATCAGGGAGCTTCGGTTCCATCTTTTTGGCTTTGGCAACACCGTCCACAATGGTTCCCATGATGCCAAAAGTTATTTTCACATTTGGCTACACATTGTGGATGCCCTTAACCGTACCACTTGGTTTTGCTCCTGTGTGCTATCTATACAAATCTCAATTAAATTGATCTAAAAAATTATAGAATCAAAGATTAGTAAAAAGGAGGTGATTTTGCCGCGCGGATGGCGCGGGAGGTTTCTTATTTTCGGTGGATGTTGTCCTGGCGGTTTGCTAACATGCAGTTCCACGTTTTGGTGCTTTACCATGCTGATCCGCGTCCTACATGAGGCAGAACAACGGCAGAAGCAACACGTGGTTAACTTGAAGAAGATGAGGGAGAAGCGGATTCAGCAACGAGTGAAATGATGGTTGCTTCGTCCCTCCAACTTATTTTTTAGCATTATTGCTTCATCCCTCCAACTTATCTGCGGGAAAGGTGCAGCTTTGTGATTTGACGCCTCATTGCTCATTACTACGCCGGCGCTATGACTGGGGTGCTTCACCCCGGCTACTCTGCACTGTATTCCGGTATGGCACGTGGACCCGGTAGCTTGATGTCCCACATGTCGGCGAAAGGGACTAGAAGATTTATGAAAGCGAGCGCTCCACTCTTACGACAGAGGAGTAGACGACATGACGGCCCAGTGAACTGTCACTTGTACTGTATAGTACTATAGTTTTGCTGTTTCGCACGATCCATCGATACAAACCCGATTAAACATGAAAGGGCGGGATTTTTCCCGCGCGGTAGATGATATTGGCCATACATTTCAAAGGCAATTTTAATGTATGCAAACTGAATAATTATAAGTAACAATATGATATCTGGTAAAACTAAAAACACATATGATTTATTGTGTTACAGTGTAGTAGTAGTGCTGTATTGCATAGTTGTTAGATGTAACGTGCGAGAATGTGTAGAGATGTAGTTTTGGAGGGCCTACAGAGAGAAAAGCGTAATACGGTCACCGAACTTTAGAATAAGCTGATTACGGCCACTATATACGTTTTGCGGTGATTATCTGGTCACTTGCTCACATTTCAGCATCGGATTGCACTCTGTTGACCGGCCAAATAGTCTGCGTGGCGCCATGTTGACTAGTTAAATTGACCATGTTCCTTGTGGGTCCCACCTGTCAGTTCGCATAGGGAAAAGGTCAGATAAACACAAATTTACACAAGCGCGACAAGGCTCCAACCCGTGCACGGGAATCACGTGGTTGTGTATGTGTCTGTCAGGGCCTGATGTGTGCGCATGCACGTGTAGGTTGAGCAGTTGAGCGTGAGAGTGTGTGTTGCTCATGTGGTGTACTGGTGTGTGCATGCATGCATGCGTGTGTGCATGTGAGTGTTGTGTGCGTGCGTGGCTGCATGTGTACGTGTGAGTGTTGCGTGCGTGTGTGGGTGCATGTGTTTGTGTGAGTGTTGCGTGGATGGAGTTCGTGTGCATGCGTGCGTGTGTGTATAATCACCACACCAGCTCATGTGTGTTAAAACAGATGGCTCAGCATACCAATACAAGGCCACCTTGTCCGTTGTGCCCGCGGTCATGACTTCGAACCACCGTCAAAAAAAAATTGTTGTTTGTTTTCATTCTTACTAGCAAGATGTCGTGCGTTGCACGTAACATCAAGATGCATTTGTATGACTTTTTTATCTTGTGAGAGAAAATCATGAACGAGGGAAGGCCTTATTTGCAAATGCGGAGAGGTGTGTGGGTACCTTTTTGCAAAATTGCAATAGTTTCTTTCCTATCCGTCAGATATAAATCGGACGGACTATATTGCAGGATGGCAGGCACACCATCATCACCAACTCTGTTTTTTATAAGTGTATTTTATATTTTATGTATTTTATAATAGTGTAGACGTAGAGTAGATACAAGTCGACAGGTGGGCACGATGGTAGTGAGATAATGTGATGCAACACTAGAGGTGCCACGTGGAGCGTTTAACTGGTCAACTAGTCATGTCATGAGCAGATACAAAGTTGTACGGTGAGCCCGTGACTGTATAATAAGCACTAAATGTAAACGGTGACCGTATGAGTGGATTATGAAGTCCAATGTATGTATCGTGCTTTCGCTTCAAATATAATGATCGCCATTGCATATATCGTGAGAAAAAGATGAAACACGCGTGAATTTTCTGGGGGCTTACTTTTAGGGGACCTGGAGATAGTTTTGTGTGCATACGTGAAAGGGGCGTACTGGGGGGGTATGCGATGGAGAGAGAGATGCTCTTCATTTCTATTTATTATGACTAAGTTTGTATATAGTATAAAAATATACAAATTCACAGTGCGGACTAAATATCATTGTGGGCACCATGCAATGCAAATTAGCGTTCGTACTCCTCCATATAACTTTGTAATGTTGTATATATGTAGAAACTCTAAAATAATTTTTTGGCCACACTTTATTCAAAAGGAATGTTGTATGCGAAATAAAAGTAAAGAGAGGGCTTTTTAGATCAATGGGGTACGTGATGTAACATGTGTGAATGTGTAGTTGATGCATTTGGCGGGGCCTAGAGAGGTATGTGTGTGTATTACG
>NC_041381.1:526532175-526650100 GCF_002162155.2 Triticum dicoccoides | reverse complement strand
TGGTCTAGAGAGAGAGAGACGAATATGACATCACGACAAGAGATTCCATTCCCTTGAGTGTGTATATGCAAGGGGGGAGGGAATAGAGGCACCAGGAGATATTTTCTGTGTGTGTGGTGTTTGTGTTGGTATGTGTAGGTGTGAGAAGATAATGAGACATGGGGGCAGAGGGTGTGTCACCGTGTGAGGTCCGGTGGGTCGAGGTGAGGCCCTTTGTTCGGTTCCGTCCTGCGCCACATTGGTCGGCCCATGACACATTTAGGAAGACCCATGGATGACTAGTCGTACAAGACAAAGATAGCAGAATTGTGAAGGACTCTGTGTCCACTGACAAAGCCGGCTAGGATTTGTAACCCTAGGTTCTCGGACTAAGCTAACCCCTTTATCTCTGATATTACTATTCATCCAACCTAACTTTAAGGGGCATCCTACAGAATGCTCTGCTAGAATCATACTCGTCGATTAGGAAGAGAGGTGTGAGATAATGCGTGAGAGACATGTGTAAAGATAATGTGTGTACATGAGACACGTAGGCAGGTCCATGTTTATAGAAAGGGTCAATGAGGATTGTGCGTGTGTATGTGTGCATGTGACAAAGGTTAGTGAAAACATTTGTAAATGGTTACGAGAGGGAGGGATGGTTATATCTATAGCATGTGTGCGAGAAAGACACCTCGGGAGAGTGTGTGTGAGCATGTGTGAGAGACCACCGATGGAGAGTGAAACTACACGTAAAAGACTGCTCTACACATTGATTAAAGATATAAATTGTATCCCAATATTAGGATGGGATCATGCTATTTGCAATTCGCGTAAGGAGTGGTCATTGATCCATCAGACATCTAGATTCTATCAAATTTGAGCATGTCTATGTTATTATTCGACACAATTGATCCACATAGTTAGTATTTTGAACTCCATACAATGCATCGCTTTAGCAATCGAATATAAACGTGAGTATAGTTCATGTTGTGTGTGTAAAGCACATTATACATACGAAAGTTACACAATGGACATTTATAAATAGCGACCTATGAACTAGCATACATTTTATTTCAACCTAAGGTGGTTTAAAAAAATCGCATTCAACATGAAGTCCATTCAATTATTTGAATTTGATATCATGGAATTTGTAAACCATGCCTGAACTATGGGGGTACCAATCTTTGCTCCGATTTTGTACATAATAGCATATGTAGTCGTGTACAAAACAGATTCAAATTTAGCTCCTCCATTCCAAAATAATCGTAGTTATATGATTTTCAAGTGTCAAAATTTCAAAAGGAAACGGATAATTTAATAAGGTTTTCAAACATAGAAGGTCAAATATAACGTTGTCTATTTAGGTCAATCCTCATAGTTCAAGAGTACTCTAAACATGAATGCTTGTGTTTCAAAATTTCGAATGAAGCGCCAAAAGAGCCTCTACTCGCCCGAAACCGCGTAAGACCATTGTTTGGTAGTACAAGGAAATTACTTTTCTAATAACTCCGACCCATGAAACCTATCAGCCCGACGTCCAAAGGTCTAAACCGGGGTAGGTTTGTAGATTCATCTATACGCCACGCAACCGCCTCCGAAAAACATTCATACACAATGGCCGCCTAAGCACACATGCGCGCGGCCGAAGTCGCTCCCGCCCACTATTTGGGACACCTGGGATTACCATCCTACCCCCGACCCACAGTAGGCCCGAAATTTAAGAGGGGGGCAAAGTTTGTGTTTTCCCCAAATTTCAAACAAGTGCGTCCCATCTTCTATTCAAAAAAGCCAAAAACAAGCGTGTCCCAGACCGAAACATGGTTCCCCCCACCCGTACGATTCCCCATTCGTACTCCGTGGGCGCCAAAACTACCTCTCCACCAGCCGCGAAACCCGGCGTCCTCCGTCTGCCATCCCATCCCACCCATCAACCGCCACCCTCCTCCATCACGCCGGAGCCGATACACCGACGTCGTCATCCACTGCAACCTCAACCGCAACACCCTCCACGGCTAGAAGTTGAAGCCAAGGCTGAGCCGTCCGTACTCGAGCCAGTTCAACCACGCCGTCCTGCGCCTCACCGTTGCCGCTCCAACTTTGCCACCCTCCACCGCACCGGAGCTGTTCCTGTCGCGCCGTCCTTCGCCACCTCGGATCTGCTTCCCCTCCTCGACATATGGCCACGGCAACACAGTCAACAATTTGTCCATGGGTTCATCCAAGCCTGCACCCTACAGAACATCGTTTTCCCCGGTAAAAAGAAGAAGATCGGTGTGACATGTGGAGGTGACCACACCGGAAACCGAAGAAGGTACTCCTCTTCCCTTATTCGTGCAAATCTTACATCTATGCTTGCACGGTATTCATCCCACAGAAGACACTTGTTGACCGCTTCTTCTTGATACTAGATGTTCCTAGTAACTCGTGATGCACAAGGTTTCTCCTCATATACTATTTCACCTTAGATAGAGGTCGGTCGCCCCCCTGAATTTCAATTTTTGGCCAGTTGATTCCCAATTAACGGAAGCATTCCCCGGCATAACAGGCACTAGTACGATTATTACGCCGGGGAAGCTGCTCCTTGGTGTTTATCTTAGGGGCGTGTGCGGCCTAGAGCTACTGGCGCCCGATCTGGTGGTCCGCCGGGATTAAAGTGATGGCTTGGGGGCGCTGCCAAGCACAGCGGTGGTGTGAGGTCGATGGGAGGGCGGGGCGACGGAGGCACGAGTCTGGGCCGGTGGTCCCTGGCGGTTCGAGAAAGGTCTTCAACACTGACTGGCGGGAGGTAGACGAAGGCCATCTGCCTGTTCCTTATAGATCGGACGGTTCATTAAAAAAATCGACTGATCTATTTATTTTCAGTCGACTGTTATCTTAGATATGACCACATGTGGTGGTGTGCTGGAGGAGTACCTGCATTTCCTGTGCTCATATATTACAAAATCATATGGAGTAGAATCTAATTTTGTTTGCCATGCAATGTTGT
This sequence comes from Triticum dicoccoides, assembly GCF_002162155.2. Taxonomy (NCBI): domain Eukaryota; kingdom Viridiplantae; phylum Streptophyta; class Magnoliopsida; order Poales; family Poaceae; genus Triticum; species Triticum dicoccoides. Next base: position 526,647,132 of record NC_041381.1, on the reverse strand, counting down.
AGAGCTATCATATGTCTCGTGTCATTTATTTTTCAGCCACCTACTATCTGCTACTTTTATAGTGCACTAGTTCTGCACACACTTCATCCATACTCTCACTATTGTGTTTTTATGCAAGGGTATTTCAGAGTCTGTCGAAAGCGAAGCAAAAAAGAGAAGGGACAAGTCGTGCCAGCTTTCTACGTGGCTAGGCGCGGCACGTTACAACACTTTAAAGGGTGCAGTGTCAGCAGATGGAGACGGTAAATGTTGCTCTGGAGTTGATGACCTCGCTCGCAATGAACCACCACCCCAGGTGCTTGCTTTAACTTCGTAGTGTCATATGTGGTTGCATGTTCCATATGGTGTCTAGCTTGTATTCCAAAAGGCCGAAGTCGGTCTTTATTAAGATAAGGAAAGATATTTTTACATGAACCTCCATCCCGTGAGCACCAGAAGACAAATAGCTAGTCAGGGCACTGGCCGAGCTAGTGACAAGCCCAGCAAAGACAGGCATCACCTAGAAGCCAACTAAAAAGCTGCGATGGTGGCGAAGCAGCCCGCCTCCCACCAGGCTCTCAGGTCCTAGATGATCATGTTCACCACTCCAGCCGGATGTCTAGCTTGTATTGCTTCCAATTTGGTTAAATTGCATCTACTTAGCTTACACATTATACCTTTGAATATGACATGCCTTTCTGTTTTTGGTACATACTAGTACATCTGTGTATTAACCATGTTCTTACATCAAACTAATGTTCTTGTGTATCCCTCATCAATCACTTATGACGAGGCAGGCAGGCAAGGGGACTACTCCTCATTTAAAGAATGCAGCGTCAGCCTCCCGACATGATTCTCAAGAAACAGAAATGCTAGATGAAGATAGTGAACGTAGCACTGTAGTTGATTACAACATTTCCACTACACTCGCATCGCAGGTGCTTGCTCTAACTTGGCAGTGTGATATGTGGTTGCATGTTGCATATGGTGTCTAGATTGTAATTCTTCCAATCTGGTTAAACTGCATGTGCTAGTCTGCTTAGCTTATACTTCTGTAAATGTGACATTATACCTGTTAATGTCACATGCCTTCCTGTATTTAGTACATAGTACATCTGTCTATTAAGCATGTCCTTACATAAAACTATTGTTTTTTTGTATCAAGCATCAATCAATATGACGAGATACCTTTAGTATATGCAGTGCAATATTAGTTGCATCTTTCATATGATTTATAGCATGCGCTGCTTCTAATTTGTTGAAATTCCATTTATGATGGGACGCTTTTAACTTGGCAGAGTCATATTGGTTGCATCTTTCATGTGGCGTCTAGCTTGCATTGCTTCTTATTTGCTGGAATGGTTTCTGCTTAGTTTACACAAACAGTTGTGAACATGCCATGACGTCCTATTTCTCGTACATATTCCATCCCGGTATCATGTGTTTGCCTAAAATCAAAGTAGTGACTGTCAGTATCATGCATGAATGAGTTCTGAAGAGAGAATTTTATTGCTTTTTCTTGTCGGTTTTACTTGACAATTCAAAATCAATAAAGCGGAAGGAAGTTAGCAAGGCAGCGGATAAAGCTGTGTTTATGATGAGCACGTCTCCCCTAGTGCAGCATCACTGGTGCTCCCTCTAACTTGGCACTGTTATGTGTGATGTCTAGCTTGTATTGCTTTTAATTTTGTTGAATTCCATCTGCTTACTTTACACATTATACTTGAATAAGACATATGTTCCTGTTTCTAGAACATACAATATCTGTCTATCACACCATGTTCTTACATCAAATTACTACTATTGTGTAACCTGCAACAATCACTTATCATAAGATACGTTTGACTTCGGAGTGTGATATAGGTTACATCTCACATTCTTTTCTAGCTTGTACTACTAATTTGTTGAAATGGCACTTATGACGAGACAGCTTTAACTTGGTAGAGTGATATTCGTTGCATCTTTCATATGGTGTCTAGCTTTCATTGCTTCTAATTTGTTGAAATTCCTTCTCCTTAGTTTACACATCATAAGATGTGAATATGCAATGCTTTGAATATGCAATGGCACTAACAACGAGAGACCTCTAACATGGTAGTGTGATGTTGTTTGCATCTTTCATATGATTTATTTCTTGTACTGCTTCACATTTGTTTAAACGCCATTTATGCTGAGACACTGTTAACTTGGCAGAGCAATATTTGTAGCATCTTTCATATGGTGTCTACCTTCCATTGCATTTCTTCTAATTTGGTGAAATGTCTTCTTCTTAGTTTACACATCATAGTTCGGGTTATCTATTCTGTCCTGTTTTTCATACATATTACATCCTCCTATCATGTGGTTGTCTAACATCAAAGTTCAGTTCGTCTACATCACGCATCAATTTGTTCTGAAGAACTAAATTGTTATTCGTTTTTCTTGTCGGCTTGACTTAACATGGCACAGAGAAAGAGGAAGAAACATAGAATGGAAGGGAATGAGAAGCAGATGAATCCTGCAGATTCTACTGGTACTGATGGTGCAATAGAAGGTGAAAGTCCAGCAGAAAATTTTACAAACACGGCATCCCATGCTACACGAGCTGCAAAAAAAAGCCAAACAGAAACAAATAGCTGCCACCAAACAAGCAGAGACAGCCCTAGTTCTTGCAACACCTACCGCAGTACTACCAGCTGCACGACATACTCGTGCGTCAACTGAGCTAGCAGCACGTTCCCAAGCTCCCTTGCCACCTGACACTACTTCCCAAGCACTCTTGACACAAGACGAGTTGGCAATATCAGATGAACCTTGTGAGCTTCAACAACAAGAAGGTAGTTGCTGGAGTCAAGTTACAGCTTCATGCTTCTTTATATGTAGTCTCACAGTTTGATGTACACTAACACTTCCTATGTTCATTGTTGGACTAGCACCTAGGCGCAAGAGGAAACAAACATCAGGGATAATGCTCGATAGGTTAACTAAATCTAGAGGAGGAAGACTGGAGATCCATTTTGAGGCAGGTTTAAAAAGGCCACGTGATGCTATAGAGTCAGCCAAGTTAGTATCAGAGGCAGCGGTTGCCGTTAGGTGTCATCTACGTATCCTCCCAACATGGATTCAGTACAGGAATGACAAAGATGAAACCCAGGTCAACACCTTCCTTGACCATTTATCTGTAAGTATGGTTATGTATGGAAACTAGTAATATCGTCTTGCTCCGTCCCATACTTTCTAGGTTGCTGATAATGAGACTCCCATAATTTTCAACAGATGAGGTTCAAGTTGGATAGCCAAGATGATGCAACCAGACACGCTTGCACCCATGTTTTCAAATATGCTGAGAGAAAGTATTGGTATAACTTGAGGAAAACTCACTTTGAAGGCAAGGCTAATAGTGAACTTTCCCAAACATCTCCAGTGGAAAATATATCGGATGAAGACTGGAGGGGCCTTGTTAAACACTTGTCTGATCCGAAGTATCAGGTACATTATATATATGTGATCAGATCACATGTTGAAGTCCTATTGACGCATGTGCCACACAAATCTATCTTCTTGTAGGTGAACTATTCAAAGAACAATGCCAACCGTACGAAAGTGAAATTCCAACAGACGACAGGATCTCGTAGCTATATTGCACACTGCGAGGCTCTTGTAATTAGCTGTTGTTTCACTCTTTTCGCTGTACCATATTATCAGATCTATATTGACTTGTTTGAAATGCAGAGGAAAGCCCGCAAGGACCAAAAAGTACCTGAACCAAATGATGTGGAAATCTTCAAGGACTGTCACACCAGCAAGAAGAAGGGCATGACTACACCAGTCAAAGCCGCTATTGTAAGTCCTTAATCCTCATGCCTTTTAACTACTACTTACTCTGACTTGTGCCTTGAACTGCATGGTTTGCAGCCAATGTCTATTACTCTTTTCAATTTTATACACAATTGTCTTAGCGTATCATTGCACCTTACAAGGTTTAAAAGGGAGGAGTGATGTTCCTTTGATCTTGACCAGTAATCTAGTTCCATGCTGGACTTGCCCACACAATGTTACAATTGCCTGTTTGGCTGTTCTTAGTTGTTTTGTGATATAAATGATGTCATACTATGCTTACCGTATTATAAACGTCGTCTCTTTATCCTTAGCCCTCAATAAAATGTTAAGAAATAGACAATACATTAGCAATGGTACATGGTCATATGTTTGGAACCTGGTTTTATTATGTACTTTGCAAAAAAATACAACTAGTATTTTACATGGGTTCACGAGAATAAGTTATGTATATAGACAAAAGCTATTTTGTTTGGTTTTGCTGCCTCCTTAATATCTTTTGTTCTGGTACTACTAATGTAAAACCCTCAACTTTTCAGCGAGCTATGGAAAAAATGGTGGAACCGCCACCTTCTGAAGGTGGCGAGGCAACTATAACCATGAAATATTGGGTCAGTACCTGTCCACTAATAGTGCCAAGAGCACGTTCCTGCGTAAAACTGGGTTGGTTGTTAAGGCAATATCTTTCGAATTGCCTCATGATCAAGATATGCAAGCTCAAAGCAATGTTGTATGTGCGGTCCAGACACAAGTGCATTCCCTAACATAGGCCCTTTGTGAAACAAGGAGAAACATTGCTCAATGTCGTCAAGATATGCATGGTTTTGAAACCAGACTATCAGACATTTGCTATGTTGTTCAGGAGCCTAGGGGAAACGAAGGCGAGGGTTATGGTGCTCCATCGGACAATACAGCATGAAAACGTAACAGTCAGGTCAAATGAACCGAGCTTCTGAACTTCTGGTGATGCATTTATCTGCTAGACTGTTAAGTTTTATGCCAACCTTCCTTTTTTTATATAGTTGTAATTTGTTTTGGTGCGATACACAATTTATTCTTAACGTGCAGCCACCGGCTGAAGAAAACAGCAAGCCATTTTTGTATAGTGTAGGGTGTTCCCTATATTTGCACTGGTGGCAATCTTTGATGCCGAGTGGATGTAATCAGTGCAATCGCCTTAATAGCCTAGCGTTAGTTTCGGCCTTATTTATTTCCTAGTCTTCTTTTTCCCTAGTTTGCTAGTAGCCACAACTACCCATGGGCCATATACGGGCCGTAGGATCCATGGGTCTCCTACGGTCCGTCGATAAATGGGCCTATAATCGGTGGGCCTCGGGCCATCGATAAATGGGCCTATAATCGGTGGGCCTCGGGCCGTTGGATAAATGGGTCTACATGGGCCGTAATCGGGCGTAATTGGTATCGGCCCAGCACAGCAACGGGTTGTTAATAGGCCGTAGGACTGCAAAAGCTTAATTCTGTCACAGGCATAATGGGTCGTTAAAGGGCCAGAATATAGGATGGGCTGGCCAGAAACGGGCCGACTCTTGCCATGGGCCGAATTTGGCCCATGAGGGTAACAGGCCAGTAACGGGCCGACTCTTTCCATGGGCCGAATTTGGCCCATTTGTGGAACATGCCAGTAACAGGCCGACTCTTGCCATGGTCCCAATTTGGCCCATTAGGGGAGCACACCAGTAACGGTCCAGAAGTAATCGAGGGACGAAAAGGAGCCCAAGAACGTATGGGCCGTCAATAGGCTGAAAGCTAACACGGGCTGGAAACGGCCCATGTAAATCACGGGCCGTTAACGGGTACAAAGAAAATTACTGTTCATTATGGGCTAGAGTCACCGTGGGCCTGTAAAGGGCCGAAAGATACAAAGGCCTCATATGGGCCGAAGACATCATGGGCCATACATGGGCCGAAAGTGAAATGGGCTGGTGTTATATTCGACGGCCCACATGATGTTGTTGGGACGATTTCCTTTAGTGCCTAACGGGCCGTGAGTTAACGGGCCGTAAAATGGGCTATTTGCAAAGAGACCGTTAACAGGCTTTTCATGGGCTAGCCCGTTAACTTTTGACCAAGTCAAACGGGCCGGCTTTGTAAGATAAATTTGCCAATGGTGGGTTGTGGCACGTGTCGACATACCATTGGCGCCTATCTGACCCACTGACAAGCTGACACGTGTTTCATCCAGCCAATAAGAATTTTACACGTGGAAATTTCCCATTGGTCGGGGCTGTTAACGGGTTATCGGATCCAAAACCCGACCTGATAGCTTAACGGTGTTCCGTTACGGTGGATGCCACATGCCGGTCACCCTTGACGAAAGCACTTCTGTGAAGCGCGATTTATTGTCATGGAAGTGGACACTTCCATGATGATAATTTTGGTAATGTCATGGAACACTTCTACGACAGCACAGGTATGACTATCTAGATTCTGTCATAAAATCGTCATGGATGTACATGGATGACGAAAAACGCGACCTACTGTGACAAACACGTATCATCACGGAAGTGTGTTTTTTTGTAGTGCTAGGTGGTCCCTAGAAGCATCGGTTAGTCCATTATAAAAGATAAGAACTATTTCATTTTTCTTGGGAGGATGATCAGACAAAGCATTAAGTAATTGGAGAAACCTCCCCCAAGCTTGTGGGATACTCTCTTCTTCAATTTGCACAAAGTTAAACATTTCATGTAATTTATCTTGTTTCTTATGAGCAGGAAAATATTTTTCAGAGAAGTAATAAATCATATCCCGGGGACTACGCACACAACCAGGAGAACGAGAATTAAACCATATCTTAGCAGCACCCTTTAACAAGAAAGGAAACAACTTAAGAATATAGTAGTAACGACTTCTTTTCCTCATGAGCAAACATGGCGACTATATCAATTTGGTAAGGAGTGCCACAAAAGTTTTAGATTCATAACTATGGGAAGGATCAGATTCAACCTAAGTAATTAACTCAGGATCGACAAAGAATTCATAATCCTTATCAGTAACAAAGATATGTCAAGTAGCAAACTTAGGGGCATATTGCATCCTCGCATTCAAAGATTTTTCTTTCCGCTTTCTTAAGATCATTTATATCCTTACAAGAAAGAAAGTCCCTAGATACCTCTCCATCAATAACATAACCCTCAGGTGTATCAAGCAATTCATATCTAGGAGATCTAGGTCTAGCAGGTGTCTCAAAGTGTTCAGTGTCAATAATTTCATCCGTTTCAGAAATATCATCAGTTTCAACATTAACTCTAGCAATTTTATCATCAAGATATTCACCATGTGGCACAGTATTATCAATCAAAGTATCCTCATAAACATCATGCATAGTAGAAGTAGCATCATCAATAGCATGCGACATATCAGAAACAATAGCAGGTGTAGGTGTCACAAGTTTACTCAAAACAGAAGGTGAATCAAGTGCAGAGCTAGATGGCAGTTCCTTACCTCCCCTCGTGGTAGAGGGAAACATCTTGGTTCTAGTATCTTTAAAATTCCTCATACTGATCGACATATATAAATCCCATGTGACTCAGAGAATAGAGCTATGCTCCCCGGCAGCGGCGCTGGAAAAGGTCTTGGTAACCCACAAGTATAGGGGATCAAAACAGTTTTCGAGGGTAGTATTCAACCTAAATTCATTGGTTCGACACAAGGGGAGCAAAAGAATAATCACGAATATTAGCAGTTGAGTTGTCAATTCAACCACACCTGAAAGACTTAATCTCTGCAGCAAAGAATTTAGTAGCAAATAGTATGGAAGTAACGGTAACGGTGGCAAAAGTAACAATAGCAGTTTTGTAGTAATTGTATCAGTAGCAAATGAAAAGAACTTGCATGACATATTTTTTCCTACCCTCCCGTGGCAGCGGGGTCCGAATGGAAGCTAAGGGATATTAAGGCCTCCTTTTAATAGAGAACCGGGCCAAACCATTAGCTCTTAGTGAGAATACATGAACTCCTCAAACTACGGTAATCACCGGAAAGAATCCCAATTATTGTCACCTTGGGGTATGCGGATCATAACTCATAATAGGTGTCTACAACTTGCATGATAGGATCAATAACACAAATATATTCATGAAAACATAATAGGTTCAGATCTGAAATCATGGCACTCGGGCGCTAGCGACAAGCATTAAGCATAGCAAAGTCATAGCAACATTAATCTCAGAACATAGTGGATACTAGGGATCAAACCCTAACAAAACTAACTCGATTACATGATAAATCTCATCCATCCCATCCCCGTCCAGCAAGCCTACGATGGAATTACTCACGCATGGCGGTGAGCATCATGAAATTGGTGATGGGGGAAGGTTGGTGATGATTATGGCGAAGAATCCCCCTCTCCGGAGCCCCGAACGGACTCCAAATCAACCCTCCCGATGATGAACAGGAGGTGGCGGTGGCTCTGTATCATAAAACATGATGAATCCTTCTCTTTTATTTTTCTCTGTGAATAGGTACTTCTAGAGTTGGAATTAGGGTCGGAGGAGCTCTAGGGGGGCCACAAGCCTCCTAGGCACACCCTAGGGCTTGTGGCCTCTCGGTGGACCCCCTTTGGTTGATTCTTGCGCCAGTAGTTTTGTATATTCCAAAAATATTCTCTATAATATTTTAGATCATTTGTAAACTTTTATTTCTGCACAAAAATAACACGATGACAATTCTAATAAAACAACATCAGTTCGGGTTAGTTCCATTCAAATCATGGAAATTAGAGTATAAAACAAGGGAAAAAGAGTTTGGAAAAGTAGATACGATGGAGACGTATCAATGCTCATCAATTGATATTTATGTAAGTGAGTAGGGATTGCCATGCAATGGATACACTAGAGCTATAAGCGTATGAAAGCTCAAAATAAAACTATGTGGGTGTGCATCTAACTTGCTTGCTCACGAAGACCTAGGGAAATTTTGATGAAGCCCGTCATTGGAATATACAAGCCAAGTTCTGTAATGAAAAATTCCCACTAGTAATATAGGAAAGTGACAAAATAGGAGACTCTATCATGAATAACATGGTGCTACTTTGAAGCACAAGTGTGGAAAAAGGATAGTAACATTGTCCCTTCTCTCTTTTTCTTTCTTTTTTTCTTTTTTTCTATTGGGCTCTTTGGCCTCTTTTTTGGGCTCTTGGCCTCTTTTTTATTATAAGTCTAGAGTCTCATCCCGACTTGTGGGAGAATCATAGCCTCGATCATCCTTTCCTCACATAGGACAATGTTGTAATAATGATAATCATCACACTTTTATTTACTTACAACTCAAGAATTACAACTCGATACTAGAACAAAAATATGACTCTATATCAATGCCTCATGCATATGAGAACAATATGACAATGATGGTATATGTCATATTAACGGAACGGTGGAAGTTGCATGATAATATATCCCCAAATGGATATGGAAATTCCATAATAGGTACGTATGCTGGTTGTTTTTAGGATGGGTATATGGTGGGTTTAATGTACCGGTGAAAGTTGTGCGGTACTAGAGAGGGTAACAATGGTGGAAGGGTGAGAGTGTGTATAATCCATGGACTCAATATTAGTCATAAAGAACACACATACTTATTGCAAAAATCTATTAGCCATCGAAGGAAAGTACTAATACGCTTACTCCTAGGGGGATAGATTGGTAGGAAAAGACCATCGCTCGTCCTTGACCGCCACTCATAAGGAAGACAATCAAAAATAAATCATGCTCTATCTTCATCACATAAGATAGACCATAAGTGAATGCTTTGGGAATCACAAACCTTAACATAAGTATTTCTAGTAATCCACAATTACTCACTAGCATGACTCTAATATCATCATCTTTATATCTCAAAGGAAATGCAAGGAATCAAACTTGTCAAATATGCAATGCTCTTTATGAAAGTTTTTATTATATCCCTCTTAGATGCCCATCATGTTAGGACCAAATTCATAACCTAAGCAAATTGCCATACTATATTCAAGACTCCCAAAATAATATAAGTGAAGCATGAGAGTTCATCAATTTCTATAAAATAAAAGCACCTCCGTGCTCTACAAAGATATAAGTGAAGCACCAGAGCAACTGCCTAGCTCAAAAGATATAAGTGAAGCACATAGAGTACTCCAAGAAATTCACGATTAATGTGTGTCCCTCTCAAAAGGTGTGTACAACAAGGATAATTGTGGCAAACTAAAAAGCAAATACTCAAATAATACAAGACGCTCCAAGCAAAACACATATCATGTGGTGAATAAAAATATAGCCTCAAGTAATTTTACCGATGGATTGAAGACAAAACAGGGGATGCCATCTGGGGCATCCCCAAGCTTAGATGCTTGGTTTTCCTTGAATATTACCTTGGGGTGCCTTGGGCATCCCCAATCTTAGGCTCTTCCCACTCCTAATTCCATGGTCCATCAAAACTTTACCCAACATTTGAAAACTTCATAACACAAAACTCAATAGAAAACTCATAAGCTCCATTACTATAATAAAATAAATCACCACATTAGGTACTGTTGTGAACTCATTCTAAATTTATATTGGGGTTATATCTACTGTATGCCAACTTCTCCATGGTTCATACCCCCGGTACTACCCATAGATTCATCAAAATCAGCAAACAACACAATGAAAACAAAATCTGTCAAAAAAGAACAGTCTGTAGTAATCTAGAAATTCTGTATACTTCTCTCACTCCAAAAATTCTGAAAAACTAGGAGAACCCAAATGATCAGAATTTTATCATGCTTTTGTGAATTTTGAGAGGTTGTCAACCCCTTCACGGTCACTTGCAAGAGTGATATCTAATAGAGATAGATATAAAAGATAAGTAAAAGGTAAAATAAAGTAAATATAAATAAAGTGCAGGAAGGTATTTTTTTAGGTTTTGTAAATCTGAGAATATATGATGGAAAATAGAGCCGAGGGCTATAGGTTTCACTAGAGGCTTCTCTCTCAAAAAAACCATATAGTAGGTAAAAAAATTACTATCGAGCAATTGATAGAAAAGCACAAAGTTATGACAATATCTATCCGTGACAAGTAGACCGTCTCCTGCCTGCATCTACTTTTATTACTCCACACATCGATCGACTTGTGCCTACATCTAGAGTATTAAGTTCATAAGAACAGATTAACGCCTTAAGCAAGATGAGATGAAATAGTGTGACAGATCCAATCAATATTGTAAAAACATACTTTTATCCTTAATGGCAACAATACAATACGTGCCTCGAGGCGAGGCCCTACTGTCACTGGTTGAGGACACCACAAGATTGAACCCATCACAAAGCACCTCTTCCATTGCAAGGAAAACCAATCTAGTAGGCCAAACCAAATTGATAGATCGGAGAGAAATACAAAGTTATCTCAATCATGCATAAAAGAGTTCAGAGAAAACTCGAATAATATTCATAGATAATCTGATCATAAATCGACAATTCATCGGATCTGAACAAACGCATCGCAAAAGAAGATTACATCTAATAGATCTCCAAGAACATCGAGGAGAAGATTGTATTGAAGATCAAAGAGAGAGAAGAATACATCTTGCTACTAGCTATGAACCCGTAGGTCTGTCGCAAAACTACTCAACATCATCGTAATGTAAACAAGGTTGGTGTAGAGGCCCTCCATGATTGAATCCCCCTTTGGCGGAGTGCTAGAAAAGGCCCCAAGATGGCATCTCACGAAAAAAGAAGCTTGCGGCGGTGGAAAAGTATCTTTGGTGTGCCCTCTAGTATAGGGGGAATATTTGAGGACTTATATTGCTGGAGTTAGGGTTAGGAGAGCCACGAGGGGCCCACAAGCCTAGTGGCACGCCCCCTTGGGGCACGCCCCTAGGACTTGTGGACTCCTCGTGGATCTTCTAGCCTCCTCCCGAAGCCTCCCATGTGTCTTATCGTCCAAGAAAAGTCATTGTAGAGTTTCATTCCGTTTGGACACCGTTTGGTATTGATTTTCTATAAAATAAAAAAACAAGGAAAAAATAGCAACTGGCACTGGGCACTAGGTTAGTAAATTAGTCCCAAAAATAATATAAAATAGCATACTAATGCATATAATAGTATGGAACAATTGAAAATTATAGATACTTTGGAGACGTATTAGTGTATACTAGGTTTTTGAATACATTGGGTGAGTGTTAGCCATTAGGTTTATTGTGTGTTGATCTAGTGGATTTATGGACATAATGTCAATGCTACTTCAAATATCCATATTTCGTCTGCATACTATTAAGAAGAAGAGTGGCGCTCGTCATAGGTACGGTATTCCAATGAGGAGCAGTTGAACGCCCATCACTAGTGGGTCTGCTGCCAATAGTGGTAGCAAATATGAGTGACGGGCACGAAGATTAATCGTCACTAGTATGTTATATGGAGCACCCTTTCTGAAGCCCCAATTTAGAAACGATGGTCATTTTGCATCATTATTTATTTATATATTTTACTCTTTATCAATGATATTTTGCACATTATTGCTCAATTCGAATGACTTTTCCCCTTAATTTGCATGAAACACATGAAGAGAAAAATTCTTAGAAATTACTAGATAACATGAAAACATGGGTGATGACCCACAAGTATATGGGGTCAATTGTAGCCTTTTCAATAAGTAAGAGTGTAGAACCAAACAAGGAGCACAAGGAAATGATAAGTGGTTTTCAGCAAGGTAATGTCTGCAAGTGCTAAAATTGTAAGTAGCGGCGTAGTTTGATAGCAAGATAATTTGTAACGAGCAAGTAACGATAGTAGTAACAAAAGTGCAGCAAGGTATCCAAATCCTTTTGAGGCAAAGGACAGGCCAAAACGGTTTCTAATGATAAGCAAAGTGTTCTTGAGGGTACATGGGAATTTCATCTAGTCACTTTCATCATGTTGGCTTAATTCGTGTTTGGTACTTTGATAATTTGATATGTGGGTGGAACGGTGCTTAGGTCCTGTTCTTACTTGAACAAACCTCCTACTTATGATTAACCCTCTCGCAAGCATCCGGAACTATGAGAAAAGTATTAATAATAAATTATAACCATAGCATTAAACTTTTGGATCCAATCGGTCCCGTACGGAATAGCACATAAACTAGGGTTTAAGCTTCTGCCACTCTCGCAACCCACCATCTAATAAATACTCCACAATGCATTCGCTTAGGCCCAAATATGGTGAAGTGTCATGTAGTCGATGTTCACATGACACCACTAAGAGAATGACAACATACATATCATCAAAATAGCGAACACATATCAAGTTCACATGATTACTTGCAACATGATTTCTCGCGTGACCTCAAGAACGAAAGTAACTAATCACAAATGCTGAACATGATCAAGATCAGAGGGGTATTAAATAGCATAATATATCTGAACATATAATCTCGCACAAAATAAACCATATAGTAATACACTACAAGATGTAATCAACACTACTAGTCACCCACAAGCACCAATCTATAGTTTCGGTACAAATATTGAACACGAGAGATAAACTAGGGTTTGAGACGAGTTGGTGCTGTAAAGATTTTGATGAAGATATCCCTCCCCAAGATGGGAGAGTTGTTGGTGATGATGATGACGATGATTTCCCCCTCCGGGAGGGAAGTTCCCCCGTCGGAATCGCTCCACCGGAGGGCAAAAGTGCTCCTGCCCAAGTTCCGCCTCGAGGCAGCGGCGCTTTGTCCCGAAAGTCCTCCTCTGATTTTTTTCTAGGTCAAAATGACTTATATGCCAGAAGATGGGCACCGGAGGTGGGCCGAGGAGGGCAGCACCCACCAGGGCGTGCTTGGGCCTCCTAGCGCACCCATGTGGGTTGTGCCCACCTAGTTGCCCCCCTCTAGTACTTATTTGCTCCAATAATTCTTAAATATTCCATAAAAAATCCTCGGTAAGTTTCATCTCATTTGGAGTTGTGCAGAATAGGTAGCTTGACATAACTTTTTCAGGTCCAGACTTCCAACTGCCGGAATTCTCCCCCTTGGTGCATACCTTGCATATTATGAGAGAAAAGGCATTAGAATTACTCCAAAAAACATTATTATACAATAAAGCAACATAAATAATAGTAGGAAAAGATGATGCAAAATGGACGTATCAACTCCCCCAAGCTTAGACCTCGCTTGTCCTCAAGCGAAAACCGAAATCGAAAAACATGTCCACATGCTTAGACAGAGAGGTGTTGATAAAAACAAAAATATGAACATAGCAGCATCATGTGACTTAACATAAAACTTTTATCATATAAATTTTTATCATAGACTTCTCATGAACAAGTGACAATTCATCACAACATCGAAGTATAAAGCATAAACTCTATTGGAAACCAACAAACTATATTCTTAGTCACTTTTGCAATAACAATTCATTATATTTTCAGGAAGGGTCATGTATCGGAGCCTTTAGGCAAGTCCACATACTCAACCATCATTTAGTCTTCTATAATTGCTAACACCCACCGCATACACATGAGCAAAATGTTTCAACCAGACACATAGAAAGATAGGGGCTTATTGTTTCGCCTCCTAATGCATTCACCATAAAGGTGATGTCAACAATAATAACTCATGCTACCCATATTCAACTGGATATATGTGCCTACATCTTACCTCGCCACATGATGCTTGCCAAAGAAGAAAAATAAAAGGAATAGAAAAAAACTTTGACTGTTGCATAAAAGTAAATACATGATAGTAAAACATAGGCCCTTTGCAGAGGGAAGTAGAGGTTGCCATGCACTTTTTGTTTGTATCCTCAACCCCTTAGTGCAAGAGAACGTCATGTTATATTGCCCCTTGTGATGGCAACTTTATTAGGTAGTATGTCTCTTTTATTGTTCACCGTCACAACTTCGTACAACGCTCAATTTTCCCTTACACTAAATGATCTCACATTTTTGTAAGAAATTTTTATTGCCCTTTTGCACCGATGACCACTTACTTGAAGGATCTTACTCAATCCATTGGTAGGTATGGTGGACTCTCAAACAAGATAGGGTTCAAGGGTTTTGTTTGCACAATCAGTATCTCCACTTAGTGCGGAGTTTTTGGCTAGCAAAGATAGGGGCAAGCACCACATGTTGAAGGATCTATGACAATATAACTTCTATGTTGTCGGTGGAAAACGCCACCTATGGTATCACTGGAATCCCTACTATGGTCGGCGGGCGCGAGGTTGTGGAAAGAGCGGGAGCACAAACATCATTTACCCAGGTTCGGGCCACGAGGATGCGTAATGCCCTAGTCCTGCTTTGGTGTATATTTGGGTGTTCTTGAGTTCTTGAACTAGCTACGGCCTATCCGTAGTCCAAAAGATCTGAATCCCTCTCCCCTACGCCTTAGGCCTCCTTTTATAGGAAAAAGGGGTCGCCACAGTGGCACACAAGAGGTGGAAAGGTGTACAGTGGCTGAGCTTATCGCCTGCCATTACGGGGAAAACACATTAAATGCGCTCCTTAGGTGTCCCCTTGATTTATTGGGGACGGTAACAAGGCTTGTCCCGTCCGTCACCACTCTGTCTTGCTTCGACACGCGTCTAGGCCAAAGAGGCATGCAGTGCCATGTAGGCTGGCAGGCTGTTGAGTCGGCCTGGTGGTAGGGTCTTCAAGTAGAACTGCATGCCACCACACAGGTGCTTGCTCAGTTGGCCTAGAGGCCGCACGTAGCCACATAGCTGCTCGCCTAGTGGTGGGCAAGCATCTACATGGGAACAACGGTGGAGTCTTGGCAGATGTGGGCCTGGCTGCGGCCCCGCCGATGTCCCCGGCAACAGTCTTGCCGGGGCCCCGGCAAGGGTCTTGCCGTGGCATCACGGTCGTCCCCGATAAGGATCTTGCCAGATGTCTTGTGGGTTTCCTCGACAAGGATCTTGCCGATGATCGTCGTCTTCAGCTCCTCATCTGATCTTGTGTGATTATGATCTTCACAAAGATCTGCATGCCACAATGCAGGTGCCTCCCGAGCCTTGGTTGCAATGTGGTTGATGGCGTTGGAACCTTTGGTCTCAAGGGCGGCACGCTCTATTGGCGTTGGGCAAGTTACCATGGCATGGCTCTTGCCGGGGCTGCGGAGGCTGCCCCGACAATGGTCTTGCCAGGGGAGCCTACCTCGCCCTCTTGCTTCTTGTGTCTCTGGTCTTGGCGTTGCTTTGATTGTCTTGCGCCTCTGGCTTCCCTCCTCTGCCCTGCTAAGTGTGGCCACGGGTGCGGCTCTGACTGCCCATGCACAAGTAAAGGGGTACAAAAGAGATCCCCTACTTTTGTACACTGACAGGAGCCCTCGGGCCTAGGCCACACATAAGCGCAACATGTTGTTCGGCCGGGCCCAGAACGGTGCGCGGGCAGGCGGGGCGGATTTTTACCGTGGCAACCGATTCGTCCGCTTCGCTTCCCCATGACCTGTGTTGAATGCGCGACGTGGAGGGTCGTGTGATGGACGGTTCTAGCCCTTATGCATCACATCATGGTAAAGAGGCGGCTCGCGCCTTCCCCATAAAAAAAGGAAAACGCAGGGGCGCAGCTCATTTACTGAGTGGACTCCGGGTCGTGGCCTTCAAGGCGCCCGTGCCCCATGATCACAGGGTAGAAAATGGTCGCCTCCCTCGTCCCCTTGATTTCTGCTTGCTCTCCACGTGTCCCCCATGCCTCACAAATGGTAGGCGGTGGGCGCGGGGGTGCACGGGCCTTAAATGACGAGGCAAGAAACTGGGTCGCCGCTGACTGGAGCAGCGGGTCGGTCTCGATTCCCTGTGCCCCTGATGGTCGGATTGGTTGAGTGGGGCGGCCGAGCCCCGACCCCACCCTTTTATAAGGAGGGGGAGGGGGATGGCACCTCTTAATCGTTCATCATCCATCTCCTTCCACCTTGGCTCCTTTCTTCCTTTTGCCATGGCGAGAAGGCGCGATCGCACTTCGACGGTGGCGTCGAGGGTCTCCGCTCGACAGTGTGTCCCTCCTTCCCAAGAGCTCGTGATGGAGGAGCTGGCCACGAGAGGGAGGGGAGGGGACGAGGCCGATGTTGTCATGACGTTCGGGGAGGAGGAGGACGGGGCGGTGCTCCGGCCTCGCCTCCGCCAGCGGTCCCTCCCCCAATGGAGGGCCACGTCAGGCACCAGCCCCGCGAGTTCTTCATCAGGTTGCACCGGCCAGTGCGCCGCCGTCTTTGTCTTCCTACTCCATTCGCTCGGGAGATGGGGCTCGACCCGCCGCAGACTCTGAGATTGCATATGAGGGGCTACGGGAATGGCGGCACGCAGGGTGACATTGAATTTCCCGCCCCTCACGTCATGTATCTTTGCCGTGGATGGAAGACCTTCGCTCGTATCCACAGCCTGATGGAGGGGCTCATTCTCTACTTTAAATTAATGGAGAATGGCCTGCTCTCCGTCAAGGTCTTTGGGGACTTCGGAACTCGCCTAAAGTGTTGCATGGAGAGCTCCTCTAATGACGAAGACTCCTCCTCAAGCGGGAGTGACGAGGAGGACAGCGACAGCGACGACGAGGGTGTCGAGCGGGGGAGATCCGGTTTCGACTCCGGCTGACCGCGTCGCGCCTCCCTCGGCCACGCATACTGCCGAGGGCCTTCCTCGTCAAGCTCTCCATCGGCGCATTCCCCGTCGCTCCCTTTTTTCCTTCACCTGCCGCACCTGGGAGGAAAGGAGCAAGAATGGGGATCACGGGCATCTTATCTCTTCTTCGTTTTTAAGCCTACGGGCACTTGTCAGATTTAAACCTTGTAATCCCCTTGCTCTTGTTTACATTCCGTACAAACTGTACCTGTATGGGACGTATTAATGAAAAAAAGGTGCTTGTCGGGTTCTTTGTGCATGAGGGAAGCCCATGCCAAGGAATGAAACCTTGTTATTTTAAGATAAACATTGTTGTCCGGCAACAGGCCTTGCCGTCCCCTTACTTCATTCGACCATACTCACGCTTTTGGCGGAGGCAGGGCGAAGTAGTGTTAGGCCCTTCGTTTGCTTCCTTGTCACCACGAGTACAACCAAGTTCCAACCCAGGGAATAGTTCTTGGGTACAGGAAAAGGGGAGCACGGTAGTCTAGGAATGAAATGATGTTTCATACGTCGCAATTCCATACGGAAATGCACAACAGGGGATAAAGGACTTATCTGAATCTGCAGCCCCCTGGCAACCTTGGCTTGTCGCGGTTGGACCCTTGTGTCTGCAGCCCGGGCAACCTTGGCTTGCCAGGACTGGAGCACTGGCTTGTTCTATTTCTTCCAAATAGCTCAACAGAAATGTCCATGTACCGTGCGAACCAAACAGGATGGAAAGGAACAGAGAGACGCACACTTAACCTCTATGCTAGGGGTTAGTCTCTGCTAGGCACTATCAACCCTAACCAAGGGAGAGACTCAACCTAGCATGCATGTTATGACTTAGGGCACCAGTGCTTCGTTTATTTATGCTCAGGTTCTTCGCCTGGCTTTGTACAGAGGGTCACATGCCTTGCCGGCAAAGCTCGTACAAAAGGTGGTTTGCGCCTGGCTTTGTACAGAGGGTCACATGCCTTGCCGACAACCGCACTGGGTAAAACTTGCAAAGATGTTCGATGTTCCAGGAGTTGCTCACTGGAATGGCATCTTCGGTCTCCAGGCGGGACTGTGCCGGGCCTGGTGACTCGTATTACCCAATAAGGACCTTCCCACTTCGGCGTCAACTTGTTGGAATTCTTGGCTGACTGAATGCGCCGAACAACAAGGTTGCCTTCCTCAAAGCTTCGGGCATGAACCTTGCGGCTATGGTAGCGGCACAAGGCTTGCTGGTAGCGCGCTGCTCTCACAGCCACCCGAAGACGATCTTCCTCGATGAGCATTGTGTCATCTTGCCGCAATCGCTCTTGCTCAAGCTCGTCATAAGCGAGCACTCAAGGTGACCCATATGTGAGTTCCGTGGGTAGAACTTCCGCTGCCCCGTATACCAGGGCAAAAGGTGTCTAGCCGGTGGCTCGATTTGGCGTTGTTTTGATTGACCAAAGAACCGCTGGCAACTCATCAATCTAGCGCCTTCTGCTCTTGTGTAGCCTGTCAAAAGTCTTTGTCCTCACGCCTCGCAGTACTTCTGCATTTGCCCTCTCTGCTTGGCCTTTGCTCTGTGGGTGCGCCACGGAGGCGAAATAGACCTTGTTGCTGAGGTCTTGGATGTATTGCATGAAGGTGCGGAATGTGAACTGTGTGTCGTTGTCGGTGATGACCCTGCTTGGCACACCAAAACGGCAGACTAGCCCCTTGAAGAATTTGACGGCTGACTGTGCTGTCACCTTCATCAATGCTTCCACCTCCATCCACTTTGTGAACTTGTCTATTGCAACGTACAAGTACTCAAAGCCCCTCACAACGCGGGTGAAAGGGCCCAGTATATTGAGCCCCCACACCAAAAATGGCCAGGAGAGAGGGATTGTTTGAAGGGCTTGAGCTGGTTGATGAAGCTTCTTTGAATGGAACTGACACACTTCACACTTGGTTACTAGTGACCCTATGTGAGAGCCACATATGCCTCCATGGATCTCTGCCAACAGCTCTAGTCCTTCCTCCCGGGGAATGCACTTCAATTTCACACCGTTTGGTCTTTTTCTGTACAGAACATTGTCAACAAACTGATATATGGCAGTCCTACGGGCTACTTTCTCCGCTTCTCCCTGCTCCTCATGAAGTTCCCCTGTTTGGAAGAATCGAACGTTATGTTGTGCCCATGCTGGAGCTTGGGGCTCGACGACAAGGACTAAAGGCATTTCCTCTGCCATGGGAGCGGCTGTCTCTACGGCCAGGGCTTGATGCCCTATCAGAGTCAGTGGCCCCATGGCAGGCTCAGTGTCCATGGAACATCTTTGCCAGTGGATCCTGTCTTTCCAAAGCTTGCTTCCTGACCTTCTGCTTGACGGGTCGCGCGCAGTAAGATGGTGCTCAATCACCTCCCTGGGAACGCCAGAGATGTCAGATGCTTGCCATGCAAACACATCGATATACGCCCGTAGGAAAGTGACGGGCAAGCCTTCCTATTTGCTATCAAGGGTGGAGCTTACTGTGAAAGCCCCTCCCATGCCATCCTCCTTGACTGACACCTTCTTGGTCTCTGGTGGTGCAGCTCTAGATTTCTTGCTCTTGCCGGTGGAGAACTCTGGCATGTCCTTGATAGGAGCACAGCACTCCCAAGAGGTGCGCTTGCCGGAGTGGGTTCGAGAGGTTTTCCCGGTCTTCTTCCCTCCTGGGGCTTCAGCGGCAGGATAAAGTGCATTGACAACAGTCGCCGCAACTGCTTCCCGGTAAAGTTGGTCAACACAGATCAGCACATCCCTCTTGTCGGAGGGGACGGTGATGATGGTCATCGGCCTAGGCATCTTCAGCGTGTTATAGGTGTAGTGTGACGCCGCCGTGAACTTGGCTAGTGCCAGGCGGCCGAGGATCTCGTTGTAGGGCAAGGGGATCTCGGCTACATCAAAGACAATCCTCACCGTCCTGTAGTTCAACTCGTCTCCAAACATCATGGGCAGCGTGAGCTTACCCTTCGGCTAACTCCTTCCCGGGTTGACCCCGTGAAACGTGCCCGTTTCCTTGAGGTCTCCATCAGGAATCTGCAGCTTTTTGATCACAACAGGCGAGATCAAGTTCAAAACGGCCCCGCCGTCAACTAGCATCTTCGTCACCTTGAGGTTGTGTATTGTTGGTGCAACCAACAACGGCAGACACCCAACTGCAGTTGTGCAATCAGGGTGGTCCTTGGTGTAAAAAAATGTTGGCGTGATGGATCACTTTAGTGGCATCTAAGCGTCGAATGATGGCTCCGCCGCTGCGATCTCACGCGCCCATCGCTTGAGCTAGCGGTGGGAGGGGTGCAGCGAGGCGTCACCATCGACGCACATGGCCTCCATAGCTTTCTGAAACTCGGGTTCACCGACTCATCATCCTTGTCATGATCATCGTCTTCCCGCTTCTTGTTGCGGCCCTGGGCGGGCCTCTCTTGCTGGTTATCCTTGCCGGCGTGGCCTCCTTGGCTGCCACGCTTCTTGTCGGATCCTTCGTCACCGTCCTGACCCTTCTCCTTGTCCCGCCTCTCATACTCAACTTTTTGCTTGTCAGCAAGCAACTCAACTTGTCGGCAGTTCTGGAGGTCGTGGCCCTTGGTGCGGTGGATCTTGCAGTACTGCTTGTCGGAGCTTCCCGGCTTGTCGGCAGCCGCCAGGGCCAGGCAAGCGGCGCACCCGGGAATTTCCTTGCCGTGGTTGCTTGCCTTGGCCTTCTTGGCAGCGCTGGTGTCATCGGATCCCTCGATATCTTATCGTAGGCCTTCTCTAAGTCAATGAATACCATATGCATGTCCTTCTTTTCCTCCATGATTCTCTCCATGAGTTGTCATATCAATAAAATGGCTTCCATTGTCGACCTCCCAGCCATGAAACCAAACTGATTTTTGGTCACGCATGCCATACTTCTTAAGCGGTGCTGGCAAGCACGGCCTTGCCCTTGTGCTTTCTATTGCAGCGTCGGCCCTTCTTCGTCGGGGCGGCGGTGTCTTCGTCTATGGAGTCAGTTTCTGCACCAGTGTCCTCGCCAAGGTACTTCCTCCCTTCTTCAGCTCGAGCGCATCTTTCGGCCAAAACATAAAGTCTGGCCACATCTTTAACCTTGTTCATCGCCAGCTCTTCACGCATCTTGCTGTTGCGCACATTCTGATGGAACACACTGATCATGGCGGCGGGATGAACATCTGGGATGTTGTACTGCGCCCGGCTGAACCTTTGTAGGTACTTGTGCAGGTTTTCACCTTCCTTCTGGGGGATGATATGCAAATCGCTTGCACCCCAGTGAAGGCGCCAATGAACTCATGACACAAATCCAACCAAGAAGAAATGGAATCCGCCGGCAAGTACATCAACCATGACATGACATTGGGCTTAAGTGCTACTGATAAGTAATTGGCAAGCACCTTGTCGTCGTGGGCTCTAGCAGCTTGCATCGCGATGGTGTAGATGTTGAGGAACTCCGACGGGTGAGTCTTGTCGTTGTACTTCTCTCCAACGTCGGGCTTGAACGTGCAGTGGGAGGGCCACTGGAACTGCCGCAGCTCACGGGTAAAGGCTGGGTAACCCAACTTGTAAGGTAGGCCACAATAGCCTCACGGTGCCGGGTGGTCCATGGTGGTCCTTTCCAGACTATCTTACTGGTGGCGCGCTTCACGCCGGCATTCGATGGTGGTTCAAGCGTCTTCAAGGGCTCGCTCCCGAAGAACATGGTGCTGATCGCGGTGGGTCCGTGGGTCAGGCGACACTCTGGAAATGTTATCACAAGCGTCATCACGACAGACTGACACCCGTGATAACTGGCATGGGGGAGGAGAGTGCACCGTGGCTGCATCACCTCCATCCCTTCCACCACTGGCATGCAATGGCTTGACGTAGCGTTGGCCTAAGGGCCCCACTGGTCGCGGCTCATCTTTGTTGGCAAAGCTGACGAGGCTCCAGACGGTGGCTTTCCACTCATCGAGCTTTTCCGCAGCAGGAGGAAAATCAAGGAGCAACTGTGCGCGCGCCAAAGCTTCTGCTGGCGTGGGCGGCGGCGAAAGCTGCGTGGATCGTGACGCGCTCCGACTTCTAACCACATTAGAAGGAGCTCTATCATGGCCTTGCGGTTGTACGCCATTTTCTCCAGCACTTTGGCGTACATGCTGGCCTCCTTCATCCCGCGAAGGATGCGCAGGACTCTTCCCACGGCGGCGCCCGGGGTCACCAGCGTGGTGACGCTGCTCATCACGCACAACTTGGGAAGAGCGCGTTGTGGGCACTGACATAGGTGTCTTGGAGGTCGCCGCGCCGCCGGTAGGTGGCCCGGCGCCGCCCTTGGAGGGCCCCGAGCCGCCAACGGGTCGTCATCTTCGTCTTTTAATTTGGCGGTGTGCGACCCGTCGTCTTGCGCACGAACGACGCTGCTTTCCAGGCTTTGACTGCCAGAGCGATGTGCATGTTCGCGGGCTGTGCCTCGGCTTCCGTCGGCGACCGCCCCGCTACTTGCCCGCACTGGTACGGGTCGTCCGGCTCCAGATGAACCAAATGATGTCTTCTTCTTCTTCTTCTTGGGAGCCATGGATATCAAGAACTGCTATACTAACTGCTAGACCAGAGTATCACAACTGCGCCCCCTACTTGGTGCGCCAGAGATGTCGGTGGAAAACGACACCTATGGGATCACTGGAATCCCTACTACGGTTGGCGGGCGCGAGGTTGTGGAAAGAGCAGGTCTAGGAGTCAGCACAAAGATCATTTACCCAAGTTCGGGCCGCGAGGATGCGTAATGCCCTAGTCCTGCATTGGTGTATATTTGGATGTTCTTGAGTTCTTGAACTAGCTACGGCCTGTGTGTAGTCCAAAAGATCTGAATCCCCCTCCCCTACGCCTTGGGCCTCCTTTTATATGAAAAAGGGGTCACCACAGTGGCACACAGGATGTGGAAGGGTGTACAGTGGATGAGCTTATCGCCTGCCATTACGGGACAAAACGCATTAAATGCGCTCCTTAGGTGTCCCCTTGCCTTATTGGGGCTTTAACGAGGCCCGTCCCATCCCTCGTTGCTCCGTCTTGCTTCGACACGCGTCTAGGCCAACGAGGCATGCAGTGCCATGTAGGCTGGCAGGCTGCTGAGTCGGCGTGGTGGTAGGGTCTTCTTGAAGATCTGCATGCCACCACGCAGGTGCTTGCTTAGTTGGCCTAGAGGCCGCATGTCGCCACGCGGGTGCTCGCCTAGTTGGTGGGCTGGCAGTTGCATGGGAACGGCGGGGGAGTCTTGGCAGATGTGGGCCTGGCTGTGGCCCCGTGGATGTCCCCGGCATGAGTCTTGCCGGGGCCCAGGAAATGGTCTTGCCGTGGCATCGCGGTCGTCCCTGGCAAGTATCCTACCAGAGGTCTCGTGGGTTTCCTCGGCAAGGATCTTGCCGAGGATTGTCATCTTCTGGTCCTCATCTGATCTTGTGTGTCTATGATCTTCACGAAGATCTCCATGCTACCATGGAGGTGTCTCCCGAGCCTTGGTTCCAATGTGGTTGATGGCCTTGGAACCTTTGGGCTCAAGGGTGGTGCACTCTGCTGGTGTTGGGCAAGTTGCCCCGGCAAGGCTCTTGCAGTGGCTGCGGAGGCTGCCCCGGCAAGGGTCTTGCTGGGGGAGCCTACCTCGCCCTCTTGCTTCTTCTGTCTCTGTTCTTGGCGTTGCTTTGATTGTCTTAAGCCTTTTGCTTCCCTCCTCTGCCCTGCTAAGTGTGGACGCGGGCGCGGCTCTGACTGCCCGTGCACAAGTAAAGGGGTACAAAAGAGAACCCCTACTTTTGTACACCGACATATGTGAATATGAACAAACATCAATCATTAAGTTGTCTTCCTTGTCCAATGTCAACAATTTTGGCATATAATATTTTAATGGGTCCTCACAATCATAAAAGATTTCCATGATAGTATATTTATAAGTGAATCTTCTCTTCCCTTATTAATTCTTTCATGAGTTGCATCATTGACCGATGCTATGTTTGTTAATCTGCAATAAAATTTTCTACTTAATTATACTTTTCTTTGTGTAATGTCATCACTCACCATAAGATTATCATATTATCTTTTTCTTTTATTTTCTTTCTTTTTATTTGCAACAAGAATGTAAATAAGCCAAAACTCAAACTAAACTATATTATATATCTCGCACACGATTACAAGGACCGATCACTAAGCAAACTCACAAAAAGAAAGAATCGAACTAAACTTTTATTCATCTAATAGAAAAATATAACCATTGATCAAACTAAGAAAGTAAAGGCCAAAGATAGTGGAGATGATACGATACCGGGGCACCTCCCCCAATCTTGGTGAAAGCCAAGGGGAGTGCCCGTACCCAATACTCAGTTTTCTTTTGGTGGTGAAGAAGAAGGTGGCGGTGATGAAGTAGACGCAATCCAGTCTTTAAGGACCAAGAGACTCTCCAATATTCTGATGACTCTCCGCACGGAAGCGATGTGCTCCATATGCAGAATATTTTCATGACTGAGATACTTATTTTGTATACGAACCATTTCGATGATCATGAAGGCTGCAATCTTAGTGGTTGTAAGATGAGCATAGTAGAGTTTAAGGATATCTTCTTCTTCCTCATCGACGGACAAGACTTGCTCGTCCATTGGGACTTGATCTCTGGTGGCCTCCTTGATCTTGTCCTCCTTAGCTGCTCCAACGCGGTCTTCTCTCTTCAGCTCAATCTTCATTAACCAAGCATCCTCTTCCATATGATCAGAGGGAGAAGAAGACATGATGCCTGGCTCAATAGATCTGATAGAAAATAGCAATAAAAGAAAACAGGAGATTCCTCCGTGATACGGAGGTCAACAGGTTCGGGAGGTATATATAGATTTTTTATCTTGGGAAACAACCAGAACGGAAAAAACAGAGTCCGAATAGTACCCGAGGTGGGCACAACCCACCTGGGCGCGCCAGGCATGCCTGGCGCGTCCTGGTGTATCGTGCCCACCAGGGTCACTTTCCTGGAAGTTTCTTATTTTCCAGATTTTCTAAATATTCCAAAACTGACAAACAATATTTTTGCGGATTTTTTGGAGTCCGTTTACTTACCGTATCACGTACCTCCCCTTTTTCATGATTATGGAGTGTTCCGTAAGGTTTCCTTTATGTATTCTTCCGGTGTCAAAGTTTGGATAACATTGTTTTCAACATTAATGGGCGTACCTGATATGTTGTGTTTTATTCGTTGCCCATTGACAACCTTTGGGTTAGTGCCTTCGGCATTATTTATTTTAATAGATCCGGATCGATAGACCTCCTCGATGACATAGGGTCCTTCCCATTTGGAGACGAGTTTTCCTGCAAAGAATCCGAAACGAGAGTTGTACAAAAGAACATATTCTCCAACCTTGAACTCATGCTTTGGATTTTTTGTCATGCCATCTTTTAACTTTTTCTTTGAATAATTTTGCATTTTCATAAGCATAGGTTCTCCATTCATCTAATGAGCTAATATCAAATAGCTTCTTTTCACCAGAAAGTTTAATATCATAATTGAGTTCTTTAATTTCCCAAAATGCTTTATGTTCTAACTCAAGAGGCAAATGACAAGATTTTCCATAAACAATTTTATATGGAGACATACCCATAGGATGTTTATATGATGTTCTATAAACCCAAAGTGCATCATCTAAATTCTTAGGCCAATTCTTCTGGGACCTATTGACAGTCTTTTGTAAGATTAGTTTTATTTCTCTATTGCTAAGTTCAACTTGACCACTAGACTAAGCATTTTACAGAAAGCACCATGAATAAAGTGTGAACCATCATCGGTCATTAAATATCTAGGTACTCCAAACCTTGGGAAAATAACTTCCTTAAGGATTTTAATAGAGGTATTGTGATTAGCACTACTAGTTGGAATAGCTTCTACCCACTTAGTAACATAATCAACAACAAACAAAATATGTGTAAACCCATTAGAGGAAGGAAAAGGACCCATGAAATCAAATCTCCAAACATCAAATGGTTCAAGAACAAGTGAATAATTCATAGGCATTTCTTGACGCTTACCAATACTACGTATTCTTTGAGAATCATCACAAGATGAGACGAACTTACAAGCATCTTTAAAGAGAGTAGGCCAATAAAATCTAGATTGCAATACCTTATGAGCGGTTCTGTCTCCCGCATGATGTCCTCCATAAGCTTCGGAGTGACATTTCTGTAGGATTTGTTCCTATTCATGCTCAGGTACATAATGTTTAATAATTCCATCTACTCCTTTATAAAGATGTGGGTCATTCGAAAAGTAATGTCTTAAATCGTAGAAGAATTTTTTTTCTTTTGTTGGTATGTGAAGCTAGGTGGTATATATTTAGCAACAATATAATTAGCATAGTCAGCATACCAATGATAAAAATTTATTGCAGCTAGTTGTTCATTAGGAAAGCTATCATTAATAGGTTGTGGATCATCAAGAATATTTTCAAGCCTAGACAAGTTAGTAGCTACGGGGTTCTCTGCTCCTTTCCTATAAGTGATATGCAAATCAAATTCTTGTAGCAGAAGAACCCACCTAATGAGTCTAGGTTTAGCATATTTCTTTTCCATAAGATATTTTATAGAAGCATGATCGGTGTGAAGAATTACCTTAGAATGAACAATGTAAGATCTGAATTTATCACAAGCAAACACCACTGCTAAGAATTCTTTTTCAGTAGTAGCATAGTTTCGTTGAGCACTCTCTAGAGTTTTACTAGCATAATGAACAACATTCAGTTTCTTATCAACTCTTTGTCCTAGAACAGCACCAACAACATAATCACTAGCATCACACATAATCACAAAAGGCAAGTTCCAATCAGGTGGTTGAACAACAGGTGCAGTAATTAAGGATATCTTTAGTGTTTCAAAGGCTTCCAAACAACCATCATCAAAAACAAAGGGAATATCCTTTTGCAAAAGATTCGTAAGAGGCCTAGAAATTTTAGAAAAGTCTTTGATAAACCTCCTATAGAAACAACCATGACCAAGAAACTACGAATACCTTTGATATCTTTAGGACATGGCATTTTCTCAATTGCATCAACCTTGGCTTTGTCCACCTCAATGGCTCTTTTAGAAATTTTATGGCCCAAGACAATACCTTCGTTAACCATAAAGTGGCACTTCTCCCAATTCAAGACAAGATTTGTTTGTTCACATCTATGCAAAACTCGATTAAGATTGCTTAAACAATCATCAAAAGACTTCCCATAAACAGAAAAGTCATCCATGAAAACCTCAACAATCTTTTCACAAAAACCAAAGAATATAACAGTCATAATCTTTGAAAGGTAGCAGGTGCATTACATAAACCAAAAGGCATACGTCTATAAGCAAAGGTTCCACAGGGGCAAGTAAAAGTGGTATTTTCTTGATCAGGTTGTAAAACAGGTATTTGTGAAAATCCAGAATACCCATCAAGGAAGCAAAAATGTGTGTGCCTGGATAATCTTTCTAGCATTTGATCAATAAAAGGCACAGGGTAATGGTCATTTCTAGTTGCTTTATTTAATTTTCTATAATCAATTAGCATCCTATAGCCTGTGACAATTCTTTGTAGAATAAGCTCATCCTTATCATTAGGAACAACAGTAATACCTCCTCTCTTAGGGATACAATGAAGAGGACTTACCCATCTACTGCCAGCTATAGGATCGATTATACCTACTTCTAGAAATTTCAATATTTGCGTTCTTAACACTTCTTTCACACTACAAAAAAAGACACATCTGTGACATTTTGGATGAATTTTTTTTCTGTCATACTTATGACACTCTATGACGATAATTGTGACAAAACCCGGTATCATCATATATGTGGTGGGCTCCTACTTCTATGACAAAAAATCATGACAGAAAATGGTCTTTTCGTCCTTGGCAGGCCAGAGACATAGCTGCATGACATTCTTTGGGCTGTGCATGACGAAAAAAATCGTGGTAGAAGCGAGGGCGAGGAAAATATCGGGGAGTTCCCGGTTACGGTGGGTGGTCGGGGGCCGAGCGATGCATGTTTCTCTCGTACACGTACGCGCGTGGGTGCAAGGCGTTGGGCTCTAACTGAACCCGAGCGAGGCGTTTGCCTACTGAACCCAAGCGATTGCACTGCAGGCTACACGTTATTGTACCCGATCGAGCGATTCCTTCGTTCACCACTACTACTAACTGAAGCCGATCAAAGCTGCTACCTCACTTCCCTTGATGAATAGTGAGCATTGCTGGGGGGTTGGATGAACAGTTCTTGGTGGGGGTAGATGAACAGGACCCCGTGGTGTTGCCGCTAGATGAACAGGACCCCGATCGATCAAGCCGGTTGGGCGTGGATGAACAGCACTCCGTGGAGGGCTGGATGAACAGGACCCCATGGAGGGAAGGTTGAATAGTAGCCGGTGGGGGGCTGGTTGAACAGTAGCCGATGGAGGGCTGGATCAATAGTAGCCCATGGAGGGGTGGTTGAACAGGACCCCATGGAGAGGGCTGGTTGGACAGCAGCTGGTGGAGGAGCGCGCAGTGGAGGATGGATGAATAGGATCCTGTGGATGAACAGTCATAGGTGGACGCTGGAGGAGGTCGACGGTGGATGAACAGTAGCCCCTGGAGGCTGGAGGAGGTCGACGGTGGAGATGAATAGTATCCCGTGGAGTCCCGTTTTGCGGTACGCCACACCCCTCCTGATGAACAGGACACCCCTTTCGACCGTAGCGCTCCAACACAAGTCTGTTTCCTCCGTTTTGTGGTACACCCCCCCCGTCCTGATCAACAGGACCCCGTTTCGACCGTAGGAGGTCCAACAGAAGACCATTTCCTCTGTTTTGCAGTATGCCAGACCCCTCCCGATGAACAGGATTCCGTTTCTACCATGGCCAGTCGAACACAAAGTTGTTTCCTCCGTTCCGTGGTACGTCAGGCCTTGTTTCCATCGGCTGTTCCGTCCAAGCCCTCCCAATGAACACGATGACGCATTCCGTTCCGACCCAGCCGGTTGGCTCCCCATGAACACAACGACAACGTGGTTTCTCTGTTTCGACCCAGCCATGTGCACGAGCCCTGGCTGTACGTATGCGCAAGTAGGCATTCGAGACCCCACCCATATGTATGTACGTTGTCGTATTTACTTTCTTGCACCCTGGTTGTATTACGTACGTGTATATGCTACGGGCGCGCCTCTACTACAACACGTGCGCGGCTCTACTACAACATGTGCGCGCCTCTACATCGACCAGTATGTCGTACACGTTCGCGACCAGAAAGATAACGCTATGTACGCTTCGACCAGGTGGGTCCCGACTGTCACGCACTTCCTTGCGTGCGAAGATGTAGCTCGTGGGTGTCAGTGTCAAAACCGGCAGATCTCGAGTAGGGGGTCCCGAACTGTGCGTCTAAGGCTAATGGTAAGAGGAGGAGGGGACACAATGTTTACCCAGGTTCGGGCCCTCTTGATGGAGGTAATACCCTACTTCCTGCTTGATTGATCTTGATGATATGAGTATTACAAGAGTTGATCTACCACGAGATTGTAGAGGCTAAACCCTAGAAGCTAGCCTATGATTATGATTGTTATTGTCCTACGGACTAAACCCTAGAAGCTAGCCTATGATTATGACTGTTATTGTCCTACGGACTAAACCCTCCGGTTTATATAGACACCGGAGGGGGCTCGGGTTACATAGAGTCTGTTATAGAGAAAAGAATCTTCATATCTGAATCGCCAAGCTTGCCTTCCATGCAAAGGAGAGTCCCATCCGGACACGGGACGAAGTCTTCTATCTTGTATCTTCATAGCCCAACAGTCCGTCATACTTATATAGTCCGGCTGTCCAAGGACCCCTTAATCCAGGACTCCCTCAGTAGCCCCTGAACCAGGCTTCAATGACGATGAGTCCGGCACGCAGATTGTTGATATGTCTCCAATGTATCTATAATTTTTGATTGTTCCATGCTATTATATTACCTGTTTTGGATGTTTATGCTCTTTACTCTACACTTTTATATCATTTTTGGGACTAACCTACTAACTGGAGGCCCAGCCCGAATTGATGTTTTTTTGCCTATTTCAGTGTTTTCCAAGAAAAGGAATATCAAACAGAGTCCAAACAGGATGAAACCTTCAGGAGCGATCTTTTTGGAACAAATGCCAACCAGGAGACTTGGAGTGGACGTCAAGCAACAAACGAGGCGGCCACAAGGGTGCCCGGCGCGCCCCCAACCCTCGTGGGCCCCTTGAGCTTCCACCGACGTACTTCTTCCTCCTATATATACACCCGTACCCTGAAACCATCAGAAGCGACCACGAAAACCTAATTCCACCGCCGCAACCTTATGTATCCGCAAGATCCCGTCTTGGAGTCATCGTCGGCGCTCCGTCGGAGGGGGAATCCACTGAGGGAGTCCTGGATTACGGGGTATCCGGACAGCCGAACTATATACATCGTCCGGACTATTGAAGCGTGAAGATACAAGACTCAAGACTCCGGCCCGTGTCCGGATGGGACTCTCCTTTGCGTGGAAGACAAGCTTGGCGATCCGGATATTATATTTCCTTCCTTGTAACCAACTCCATGTAAACCCTAGCTCTCTTCGGGGTCTATATAAACCGGAGAGGATGGTCCTTAGAAGGTCGATCACAATTACAATCATACCATCATAGGCTAGCTCATAGGGTTTAGCATCTACGATCTCTTGGTAGATCTACTCTTGTACTACTCATATCTTCAATATTAATCAAGTAGGAAGTAGGGTTTTACCTCCATCGAGAGGGCCCAAACCTAGGTAAACATCGTGTCCCTTGCTTCCTGTTACCATCAGCCTAAGACGCACAGATCGGGACCCCCAACCCGAGATCCGCTGGTTTTGACACCGACATTTGTGCTTTCATTGAGAGTTCCTCTGTGTCGTCGCTGCAAGGCTCGATAGCTCGTCTCGTTGTCAAGGACGACATCACCTCTAGGGGAGCGCTGGCTGTAGGACAAACTCTCCGACTTGGCGTCTTCATTATGGCCGCCCCATAGGCTGTCGCGCCAACGATGGCCTCTCGGGTTGTCACGCATAACCTTCGCATCAATTCGGAGCTTTCCAAAAAGATGGATCCGATTGAGCTCTCCTACCTTAATGAGCTCTTGGATCGCATCGCCGCTTTGGGAGTCTCTATGGACTACGGCCGGATTGGGCTTAAACCCGACCAAAGGGAAATTAGATCCCCTCCGGCCACCCATGAGATAGCGGTAGTGGAGGAACCACACACGGGTTGCCCCTCAACTTTGAGGACGAATTATGTCCGGATCACCGAACTTAGTGAGTCGAACACCTACTCAAAGGAAGACATGATTCGGGTCCCGGACTTAGAATCGGGCATCGGGCCGAAGAGATTGGGTAATACTTCGGATCCCGAACTGTCAGGCACGGAACCCCCCGTACCCCCGGGCGTTAGATCGGATCAAAATCCAGATTCAGCCAACGACGCTTGCTCAGACTTAAACCGTCTCTCTGCATCAGGCAAGAGCCCCAGAAGACGGTACACCATTACTGGGCCAGATTCCTCCTTGCGCTTAACAAGGTCGAGGACTGCCACAAGGAGGACGTAGTCTCACTTTTCTGCAAAAACCGCACGAACAAAGGACTCCTTAATGCTATAAGTCGCCGTGACATAGTACACTTTGCGGACTTGGCAACCATAGTACAGAAGTACTGTGCGATGGAAAGCGCCTGGAAGACCCAAACAGAATTTCGGGATAGTACGGCCCTCACCAGAACCTTTGTTCGAACTAAACGGTCGAACTCTCGTAAGTCGACCAATTCAATTCCCAACAAACCAAAACCCGCCCCAGGGCGCGGAACCGTATTGGAAGAATGTCTCAATGGGCCATGTAAGCTCCACAGTACGCCGGATGCAACACTAACCCATAGCCTTAGGGCATGTTGGATACTCCGATAGGTTGCAAAAAGTGGCGAGGATCTCCTCGAGTGCCATAAAGAAGAACAACATCCCTCCAAGGAACACAATACGGTACTAACAGTCTTCAAGACCTTCGCCTCAAACAATAGGCGCAAGCGAGCTCATCAAAGCTCCGCTGAAATCTGCCATGTGGCAAAAATAAATCCGTGGAACGACACTGCTATAACTTTCAATGCCAGTGACGAACCCCAATCCCAGTCCATTCGGGCACCAGCCGATCTAGTCCTTAGCCCAATAGTGGACGGCTTTTGGCTCACTAAAGGACTCATGGACGGCGGAAGCGGATTAAACTTAATCTACAAAGAATCACTCAAGAAGATGGAAATTGACAAAAGCCGCATTGAACAAAGCGGGACAACCTTTAGGGGAATTATCCCTAGTCAGGAAGCACGGTGTGCAGGGAAAATCACACTCGATGTGGTATTCAGCACCCCAGAGAATTACAGGTCCGAAGAAATCACATTCCAAGTGGCTCCTTTTAGCAGAGTATACCACGCCCTTCTAGGGCGGGACACGTTTGCAAGCTTTCAAGCTGTACCCCATTATGGGTGCATGAAGCTTAAATGCCCGGACCCAGTGGAATCATCAGTCTAGCTAGTGATCCGGACGTCACACTCCGTGCCGAAAACAAAACCGCAGCACTAGCCTTGGAAGCCCTGTTTGAAGCCCTAGCAGCAGAAGAATTAACAACATTGTGCGCCACCGTGGACAGGGATGACGTGATACTCGACAAGCGACCCAAGTCCACCTCATTTAAACCCGCAGATGAGATAGTCAAATTCCAAGTCCACCCAACGGACCCCATGAAGACAGCTTCCATCGGGACACAGCTGAGCCCCGCTATGGACACCCCACTGCGAGACTTCTTACGCGAGAATTGGGATATTTTCGCCTGGCACCCATCGGACATGCCAGGCATCCCGCGCGGATTGGCTGAACAGACCCTAAGGCAAATTTCAGAGCCCAAACGGCAATCCATAGGGGAAGAGCTAGCAAAGCTACTTGAGGCCGGATTCATCAGAGATATGAAGCATCCGGATCGGCTGGCGAACTTGGTAATGGTACCAAAGAAGGACAAATACTAGCGCCTGTGCATCGACTTCAAACACCTCAACAAGGCTTGCCCCAACGATCCCTTTCCCCTCCCTCGCATCGATCAAATCATCGATGCCACAGCAAGACACGACTCGCTGTGTTTCCTCGACGCATACTCTGGATTCCATCAAATAAAGATGGAAGAGTTTGACCAAGCTGCAACAGCTTTCATAACGCCATATGGCCCTTTCTGCTTCAACACAATGCCTTTCGGGCTTAAGAATGCCGGCGCAACCTATCAACGCATGATTCAGACATGCCTGGAAAAGCAAATCGGCAAAATAGTGGAGGCATACATAGACGACGTAGTCATAAAAACAAGACACGTTGAAACCCTAATAGATGACTTGAGGCTTACGTTCGACAACCTCCAAACATATGACATCAAGCTGAATCCAGAGAAATGCGTTTTCGGCGTCCCCTCTGGATAACTGCTGGGCTTCATCATTTCCAATAGAGGAATTGATGCTAATCCGGCAAAAATCCGAGCTTTATCGCAGTTGGCTATACCAACAGACCTCAAACACATCCAGAAAGTAGCTGGATGTGTGGCTGCTTTGAGCCACTTTATCTCCAGGTTAGGAGAAAAGGCATTACCACTTTACCGCCTTCTTTGGCGCACCGAACACTTCGTGTGGACGGATGCAGCCACGGCCGGACTCGATGAAATAAAGACCTTATTGGCCAATAATCCAGTCCTAACAGCGCCAAATATCGGCGAACCTATGCTGCTGTACATAGCTGCAACACGTCAAGTTGTAAGCGCAGTACTCGTCATTGAATGAGAGGTTGACGGATACAAATTCCTGCTACAGAAGCCAGTTTATTACGTATCCACGGTCCTCACCCCATGCAAATCCCGATACCCACACTATCAAAAAATAGCATACGCGGTCTTCATGTCATCCCGAAAGCTACAACACTACTTTCACGAGTGTTCGATTACGGTGGCCTCCGAAGTACCACTAAACGATATAATAAATAACCGCGATGCCACGGGCCGGATTGCTAAATGGGCCATCGACCTCCTTCTGTTTGACATAACATACAAGCCTCGGCGGGCTATCAAGTCACAAGTATTAGCTGACTTTGTCTCCAAATGGACGGAAGCCGAACTCCCTAAAGAGTACGACGCGTACTCTAACTGGATCATGCACTTTGACAGCTCTAAAAGGCTGGCCGGATTGGGGGCAGGCGTAGTCCTGACATCTCCCACCGGAGACACGGTCCAATATGTCCTCCAAATATTATACACAGACTCCAACAATGCAGCCGAATATGAGGCTCTCTTGCACGGTCTTCGGATGGCGGTCTCTATGGGCATTCAACGCCTAGAGGTACGCGGGGATTCAAACCTCGCTATATCACAAATAAACGGAGACTTCGATGCCAAGGATCGGAAAATGGCGGCCTACCGTAACGCCGTCCTTAAAATGTCACCTCGGTCCGAGGGGCTCGAATTCCACCATGTGGCTCGAGAAAACAATCAAGCGGCAGATGTCCTTGCCCGCATCGGCGCTAAATGCGAGCCTGTCCCACCTAACATATTCCTGGAAAGGCTGTTCAAGCCATCTGTGATATGGGAAGGGGAGTTCGGCAATACCAGCACGGATCCGAATACATCCCCCGATTCCGAACTACCAGACATAATCGGAGGCTCTACCACCGAAATAACATCGTCAACCCACGAAATAATGGCTGTCATCGCCCCGTGGACTAAGCCTTTCTTGGCCTACCTAAATAGGCAAGAGCTCCCCGAAGATCAAAATTAAGCACGCTACATCGTCGGGCGTTCTAAAGCTTACAAAGTCCATGAAGGGGAACTCTATAAGAAAAGTGTGACCGGAGTGCTCCAAAGGTGCATCTCCGAAGAGGAAGGGCGGCAGCTCTTGGCTGAAATCCATGCCGGACTGGGCGGGCGCCACTCCACGGCTCGAGCACTAGTCAGCAAGGCCTTCCGTACAGGTTTCTATTGGCCGACGGCCCGAGCAGACGCACAGGACCTTGTCCAACACTACGTCGGTTGCCAGCTCTTTGGCAATCAGAGTCATATGCCCCCTACCGCTCTCCAATCAATCCCCATAACTTGGCCCTTCGTGGTCTGGGGGCTGGATATGGTTCGACCCCTTAAAGGGGGAAGCCACAAGAAAAAATACTTATTGGTCATGGTAGACAAGTTGACCAAGTGGATAGAAGCCAAACCAGTGAAAACGGCCGAATCCGGACCAGTAATAGACTTTATATCCGGGGTCGTACACCAATACAGTGTCCTCCACAGCATCATCATAGATAATGGCTCAAATTTCACAGCCGATGAAATGAAAGCTTGGTGCGGCAAAATGGGCATTAAGCTCGTCTGTGCTTCCGTCTACCATCCTCAAACAAATGGCCAGGTCAAACGGGAAAACGGTCTCATCATGAGCGGCATCAAACCCAGACTAGTGCCATCGTTGACAGAGTCGGACACTCATTGGGTCGAGGAGCTCGACTCCATACTCTGGGGGCTGCGGACCTCGCCGAATTGCACCACCGGATATACACCATTTTTATGGTGTACGGCGCGGAAGCAGTACTACCCTGCGACATAATACATGATTCGCCACACGTACGCATGTACGAAGAGAAGGAAGCCGAGTTAGATTGATAGGATAAGTTGGATGCCTTGGAGGTGGAGCGCGACGTCGCGAAGGCCCGTTCCGCATTCTATCAGCAACAAGCTCGACGATACCAAAGCAGAGAAGTGCATGCCAAAACTTATAATATTGGCGAGCTCGTTCTACGCTTATTGGAGAAGAAGAAGGACAAGCTCAAACCCAAGTGGGAAGGTCCCTTCGTCATCAACAAAGTTCTCACAGGAGGAGCATAGCGCTTACGTAATGCGGCCGATAACAGACTCGAGCCGAACCCATGGAACACGGCCGGACTCCGGAGATTCTATGCCTACTGCCGAACTCAATGTTTGTCTCCTTACCCCCTCCTTTTTAATTATTCTCCCTCCCTCTTCCTTTCTCGATATTTTTCTCTTCACACAAAGTAATTAATACAGTACGGACTCCCGGATTATTCCGGCCGCACTATGTGTGTAAGAAATACCTAGGGGCTTCCTATACGCAAGCTAAACATAACTTACTCTAAAGGGATTTTTGTCCATCACACATGCATTTTCCATGTGTGCCTTTTCTTCACCATTATATGCATCGATATGACTTAAGATGTGGCCAAGCTGGGTTGCCTGGCTCCTGTGTTTATGCCCTACGTTCCCATTAATTCAGCTAGGGCATTGCTACGTCTTGAGCTAGCGTTGGTTTTACCCGAAGAGGAGAGGGTGATGCAGCAAGTGTAGCGTAAGTATTTCCCTCAGTTTTGAGAACCAAGGTATCAATCCAGTAGGAGGCTCCTCAATAGTCCCACGCAGCTACACAAACAAACTAAGAACTCGCAACCAACGCAATAAAGGGGTTGTCAATCCCTTCACGGCCACTTGCGAAAGTGAGATCTGATAGAGATAGTATGATAAGATAAATATATTTTTGGTATTTTATAATATAGATGCAAAAAGTAAAGATGGAAATAAAAGTAGATTGAAAGCAAATATGATAAGAGATAGACCCGGGGGCCATAGGTTTCACTAGAGGCTTCTCTCAAGATAGCATAAGTATTATAGTGGGTGAACAAATTACTGTCGAGCAATTGATAGAAAAGCGCATAGTTATTAGACTATCTAGGCATGATCATGTATATAGGCATCACGTCCATAACAAGTAGACCAACTCTTGCCTACATCTACTACTATTACTCCACACATCGACCGACTCCTTCCTTCATCTAGAGTATTAAGTTCATAAGAATAGAGTAACACATTAAGCAAGATGACATGATGTAGAGGGATAAACTCATGCAATATGATATAAACCCCATCTTGTTATCCTCAATGGCAACAATACAATACGTGTCTTACAACCCTTTCTGTCACTGGGTAAGAACACCGCAAGATTGAACCCAAAGCTAAACACTTCTCCCATGCCAAGAACGGTCAATCTAGTAGGCCAAACCAAACTAATAATTCGAAGAGACTTGCAAAGATAACTCAATCATACATAAACGAATTCAGAGAAGATTCAATTATTATCCATAGATAAATCTGATCATAAACCCACAATTCATCGGATCTCGACAAACACACCGCAAAAAGAGATTACATCGAATAGATCTCCACAAGAGAGGGGGAGAACATTATATTGAGATCCAAAAAGAGAGAAGAAGCCATCTAGCTAATAACTATGGACCCATAGGTCTGTGGTAAACTACTCACACCTCATAGGAGGGGCAAGGATGTTGATGTAGAAGCCCTCCATGTTCGATTCCCCCTCCGGCAGAGTGCATGTGAAGGCTCCAAGATGGGATCTCGCGGATACAGAAGGTTACGGCGGTGGAAATTGTGTTTCGTGGTGCTCCTGGATGTTTTCGGGGTACGTAGGTATATATAGGAGGAAGAAGTACGTCGGTTGCCGCCCGAGGGGCCCACGAGACAGGGGGCGCGCCCTATAGGGGGGGCACGGCCCCTATCTCATGGGGTCCTCGGGAGCTTCTTGACTTGCACTCCAAGCTCTCCGGATATTGTTCGTCCCAAAAATCACGCTCCCGAAGGTTTCATTCCGTTTGGACTCCGTTTGATATTCCTTTTCTTCGAAATACTGAAATAGGCAAAAAAGCAGCAATATGGGCTGGGCCTCTGGTTGGTAGGTTAGTCCCAAAAATGATATAAATGTATAAAATAAAGCCCATAAACATCCAAAAGGGGTAATATAATAGCATGGAACAATCAAAAATTATAGATATGTTGAAGACGTATCAAGCATCCCCAAGCTTAATTCCTGCTCGTCCTCGAGTAGGTAAATGATAAAAAAGAAATTTTTTATGTGGAATGCTACCTAGCATAATTCTCAATGTAATTTTCTTTATTGTGGCATGAATGTTTAGATCAAAATGATTCAAAATAAAAGCTTATAAAACATAAAAATAATAGTACTTCAAAGCATACTATCAAATAATCATGTCCTATCAAAATAACATAGCCAAAGAAAGCTTATCCCTACAAAATGATATAGTTAGGCCATGCTTCATTTTCATTACACAAAATACTCCCATCATGCACAACCCCGATGACGAGCCAAGCAATTGTTTCATACTTTTTAACGCGCTTCAGGTTTTTCAACTCTTATGCAATACATGAGCGCAAGGCATGGACATAGCACTATGGTGGTGAATGGTGGTGGTTGTGAGGACAAAAAGTGGGAGAAGATAGTCTCACATCAACTAGGCGTATCAACGGGCTATGGAGATGCCCATCAATAGATATAAATGTGAGTGAGTAGGGATTTCCATGCAACGGATGCACTAGAGCTATAAATATATGAAAGCTCAACAAAAGAAACTAAGTGGACGTGCATCCAAATTGCTTGCTCACGAAGACCTAGGGCACTTTGAGGAAGCCCATCATTGGAATATACAAGCCAAGTTCTATAATGAAAATTTTCCACTAGTATATGAAAGTGACAACATATGAGACTCTCTATCATGAAGATCATGGTGCTATTTTGAAGCACAAGTGTGGAAAAAGAGATAGTAGCAATTGTCCCTTCTCTATTTTTCTCTCTTTTTATTTTTTCTTCTTCTTCTTTTTTTTCCTTTTTCTCCTTTTTTTTCTTTCCCTTTTTTTTTCTTTTTTTTCTTTTTGGTCGGCATCTTTGGCCTCTTTTATTTTCATAAATTCCGAAGCCTCATCCCGACTTGTGGGGGAATCATAGTCTTCATCATCCTTTCCTCACTAGGACAATGCTCTAATAATGAAGATCATCACACTTTTATGGATTTACAACTCAAAAACTACAACTCAAAGCTAGAACAAGATATAACTCTATGTGAATGCCTCCGGCGGTGTACCGGGATATGTAATGAATCAAGAGCGACATGTATGAAGATTATGAAGGTGGCTTTGCCACAAATACGATGTCAACTACATGATCATGCAAAAGAGCAATATGACAATGATGAAACGTGTCATAATAAACGGAACGGTGGAAAGTTGCATGGCAATATATCTCGGAATGGCTACGGAAATGCCATAATAGGTAGGTATGGTGGCTGTTTTGAGGAAGGTAAATAAAGGGTTCATGCTACCGGCGAGAGTTGCGCGGCAATAAGAAAAGCTAGCAAAGTGGAAGGATAAGTGTGCATATGTCCATGGACTCGCATTAGTCAAAGAAAGAACTCATATACTTATTGCAAAAGTCTACTTCGCACTCGAAGCAAAGTACTACTACGCATGCCCCAAGAGGGATTGATTGGTAGGAAAAAATTCCATCGCTCATCCCCGACTGCCACTCATAAGGAAGACACTCAAAAGAGCACCTCATGCAGCAAATTTGTCACACAACTTTTACCATACGTGCATGCTATGGGACTTGCCAACTTCAACAAAAGTATTTCTCTATTTCATAATTACCCACTAGCATGACCCTAACATTACTACCTTTATATCTCAAAACAATTATCAAGCATCAAGTTGATCATAGCATCCAATCTTTTTCTATGATAGTTTTTATTATACCCAACTTGGATGCTCATCATTCTAGGACCAACTTTGTAACCAAAAAAAATATCATGCTGTTCTAAGAGACTCTCAAAATAATATAAGTGAATCATGAGAGACTAGCAATTTCTATAAAATTAAGACACCACCGTGCTCTAAAAGATATAAGTGAAGCATTGGAGCAAAAACTTTCAAGCTCAAAAGATATAAGTGAAGCACATAGAGTATTCTAGCAAGTTCTAATCAAATACGATTCTCCCAAAAGGTGTGGACATCAAGGATGATTGTGGTAAACTAAAAATCAAGGACTAATATAATACACGACGCTCCAAGCAAAACACATCTCATGTAGAGAATAAAAATATAGCCCCAAGTAAAGTTACCAATGAACGAAGATGAAAGAGGGGATGCCTTCCCGGAGCATACCCAAGCTTAGGCTTTTGGTTATTCTGGAATATCTTGGGGTGCCTTGGGCATCCCCAACCTTAGGCTCTTGCCACCGTTTATTCCATAGTCCATAAAAGCTTTACCCAAAACTTGAAAACTTCACAACACAAAACTCAACAGGAAATCTTATAAGCTCCGTTAGTGAAACAAAACAAAACCACCACATAAGGTACTGCAATGAACTCATTCTTTATTTATTTTGGTGCTAAACCTACTGTGTTCCAACTTCCTTGTGGTTTATAAACTAAGTTATTAGCCATAGATGCATTGACATAAGCAAACAACACACGAAAAACAGAATCTGTCAAAAACAGAACAGTCTGTAGCAATCTGTAACTAACGCAAACTTCTGGAACTTTAAAATTCCTACAAAAATAGGAAGTACTGGAAAATTTGTGTATTGATCATAAGCAAAAAGAATCAATGCAAAAGCACGTTTCTGCGATTTATTGAATTTTGTATCGTGAGCGCAAAGTTTCTGTTTTTCAGCAGAATCAAATCAACTATCATCATAGTTTATCCTATAGGTTCTACTTGGCACAAACACTAAATAAAACATGAAAACACATATAAACAGAGAATAGATGCAAAATTTATTACTAAACAGGAACAAAAACAAAGAACATAAAGAAAATTGGGTTGCCTCCCAACTAGCGCTATCGTTTAATGCCCCTAGCTAGGCATAAAAGTGAAGATAGATCTAACGAGTGCCATCTTTGGCACTAAATTCATAAGTAGCACGCATGATAGATTCATAAGGTAATTTGACTTTCTCTCTTGGAAAGTCCTCCATGCCTTTCTTTAAGGGAAATTTGAATGTAATATTCCCTTCCTTCGTATCAATAATCGCACCAATCGTTCTAAGGGAAGGTCTACCAAGAATAATAGGGCAAGAAAGATTGCAATCTATATCAAGAACTATAAAATATACGGGCACCAAATTTATTTGAAACAATAAGAACATCATTGATCCTTCCCATAGGCTTTTTAATGGTGGAATCCGCAAGGTGCAAATTTAAAGAGCAATCTTCAAGATCACATAAAGTTTTCGGAATCGTGGAAACACTAGCACCCAAATCACACAAAGCAAAACACTCATAATCTTTAATTCTAATCTTTATAGTAGGTTCCCACTCATCATTAAGTTTTCTAGGTATAGAAATTTCCAAATTAAGTTTTTCATCATAAGATTGCATCAAGGCATCATAAGCTTTGTTTTGACTATAAGCATGAGGAGAATTAACAACGGATTGCGACAAGGAAATACTACCTTTTAAAGAGAAATTATCATAGTCAAATTCCTTGAAATCCGAGATAGTAGGTTCATCATTATTAGAAGTTGAGGATTTTCCAATCTCACTTTTACCAAATTTAGCATTAAGATCTAAAGACTCCGAATTCTTGGGACGCCTTCTAGGCAAAGTTGATTCATCATCAGTCCCATAATCATAAAAATTCATATTTCAAACATAGATCTAACAGGAGACACATCAATAACTTTAAGATCCTCATCATTATTTTCACAGAAACTAGAAGAACACGCTTTTATAAAGATTTCTTTTCTAGCACGCAATCTAGCGGTTCTTTCCTTGCACTCATCAATGGAAATTCTCATTACTTTGAGAGACTCATTGATATCATGCTTAGGAGGAGAAGGTCTAAGTTTAAGGGAATCAACATCAAGAGAAAGTCTATCAACTTTGATAGCCAAATCATCAACTTTGAGCAATTTTTCTTCAAGCAAAGCATTAAAATTCTTTTGAGAAATCATAAATTCTTTCACACTATTCTCAAAATCAGACGGCATCTTATTAAAATTACCATAAGAATTATTGTAGGAATTTCCATTATTATTAGAGGAATTACAAGGGAACGGTCTAGCATTAAAATTTCCTCTATAAGCATTGTTTCCAAAACTATTCCTACCAACAAAATTCACATCCATAGATTCATTATTATTCTCAATCAAGGAAGACAAAGGCATATCATTAGGATCAAGAGGAGTATTTTTAGTACCAAACATCTTCATAAGTTCATCCATCTTTCCACTCAAAACATTGATTTCTTCTATAGCATGCACTTTTTTACTAGAAGATCTTTCGGTGTGCCATTGAGAATAATTAGCCATAATATAATCAAGAAGTTTTGTAGCATCTCCTAATGTGATTTCCATAATGGTGCCTCCCGCGACCGAATCTAAGAGATTTCTAGAAGCGAAGTTCAAACCAGCATAAAAATTTTGTATGATCATCCATAAATTCAAACCATGAGTAGGGCAATTGTGAAGCATCAATTTCATTCTTTACCAAGATTGGGCAGCATGCTCATGATCAAGTTGTTTAAAATTCATAATATCATTCCTAAGAGTGATGATCTTAGCGGGAGGAAAATACTTAGAGATAAAGCATCTTTGCACTTGTTCCAAGAATCAATACTATTTTTAGGCAAAGACGAGAACCAAACTTTAGCACGATCTCTAAGTGAAAACGGAAATAACTTCAATTTGACAATATTTTTATCCGTATCTTTCTTCTTTTGCATATCACACAAATTAACAAAATTGTTTAGATGAGTAGCGGCATCTTCACTAGGAAGGCCGGCGAATTGATCTTTCATAACAAGATTCAGCAAAGCAGCATTGATTTCACAAGACTCAACATCATTACCAGGAGCAATCGGAGTACTAAGGAAATCATTATTATTGGTATTTGAGAAATCACACAATTTGGTATTATCTTGCGCCATGGCAACAAGTAATCCAACACACAAGCAAACAGAAAAACGGCAAGTAAAAAGAGAGGAGGAGATTGGGAAAGAGAGGGCGAATAAAACGGCAAGGGTGAAGTAGGGGAGAGGAAAACGAGAGGCAAATGGCAAATAATGTAAATGCGAGGGAGATGGGTTTATGATGGGTACTTGGTATGTCTTGACTTGAGCGAAGACCTCCCCGGCAACGGCACAAGAAATCCTTCTTGCTACGTCATGAGCTAGCGTTGGTTTTCCCCGCAGAGGAGAGGGTGATGCAGTAAGTGCAGCGTAAGTATTTCCCTCAGTTTTGAGAACCAAGGTATCAATCTAGTAGGAGGCTCCTCAAAAGTCCCATGCACCTACACAAACAAACTCACAACTCGCAACCAACGCAATAAAGGGGTTGTCAATCCCTTCACGGCCACTTGTGAAAGTGAGATCTGATAGAGATAGTATGATAAGATAAATATATTTTTGGTATTTTATAATATAGATGCAAAAAGTAAAGATGCAAATAAAAGTAGATTGAAAGCAAATATGATAAGTGATAGACCCGGGGGCCATTGGTTTTACTAGAGGCTTCTCTCAAGATAGCATAAGTATTACGGTGGGTGAACAAATTACTGTCGAGCAATTGATAGAAAAGCGCATAGTTATGAGATTATCGAGGCATAATCATGTATATAGGCATCATCTCCATAACAAGTACACCGACTCCTGCCTGCATCTACTACTATTACTCCACACATCGACCGACTCTTGCCTGCGTGTAGAGTATTAAGTTCATAAGAACAAAGTAACGCATTAAGCAAGAGGACATGATGTAGAGGGATAAACTCATGCAATATGATATAAACCCCATCTTGTTATCCTCAATGGCAACAATACAATACATGTCTTGCAACCCTTTCTGTCACTGGGTAAGAACACCGCAAGATTGAACCCAAAGCTAAACACTTCTCCCATGGCAAGAAAGATCAATCTAGTAGGCCAAACCAAACTGATAATTCGAAGAGACTTGCAAAGATAACTCAATCATACATAAAAGAACTCAGAGAAGATTCAATTATTATCCGTAGATAAATCTGATCATAAACCCACAATTCATCGGATCTCGACAAACACACCGCAAAAAGAGATTACATCGAATAGATCTCCACAAGAGAGGGGGAGAACATTGTATTGAGATCCAAAAAGAGAGAAGAAGCCATCTAGCTAATAACTATGGACCCGTAGGTCTGTGGTAAACTACTCACAACTCATAGGAGGGGCAAGGATGTTGATGTAGAAGCCCTCCATGGTTGATTCCCCCTCCGGCAGAGTGCCGGCGAAGGCTCCAAGATGGGATCTCGCGGATACAGAAGGTTACGGTGGTCGAAATTGTGTTTCGTGGTGCTCCTGAATGTTTTCGGGGTACATAGGTATATATAGGAGGAATAAGTACGTCGGTGGCTGCCCGAGGGGCCCACGAGACAGGGGGCGTGCCCTATAGGGGGGGGCGGCCCCCTATCTCGTGGGGTCCTCGGGAGCTTCTTGATTTGCACTCCAAGCTCTCCGGATCTTGTTCGTTCCAAAAATCACGCTCCCGAAGGTTTCATTCCGTTTGGACTCCGTTTGATATTCCTTTTCTTCGAAATACTGAAATAGACAAAAAAATAGCAATATCGGCT
Source organism: Triticum dicoccoides (assembly GCF_002162155.2). Lineage (NCBI taxonomy): Eukaryota > Viridiplantae > Streptophyta > Magnoliopsida > Poales > Poaceae > Triticum > Triticum dicoccoides. Next base: position 526,602,298 of record NC_041381.1, on the reverse strand, counting down.
GGGCCTCCTGTTAGTAGGTTAGTCCCAAAAATGATATAAATGTATAAAATAAAGCCCATAAACATCCAAAAGGGGTAATATAATAGCATGGAACAATCAAAAATTATAGATACGTTGGAGACGTATCAGTTATAAGGGGAGCACCTCTACGATTGTTACTGCCAGTTCAGCCGGATGTGTACCTCAGACTGGGTGAAGCCGAAAGCTAGTTTCCTTAAGAGAATATTCGGTCGGTGAACAAAATTTGTCTTCATTTATCATAACATAAATCCCCAGAAGTTGTATCATGCGCCATGGTTCGCAGTTCGGACATGTACCTTTTGCATGCCTACCCACGGAAAGAACCCTTAACGGAACTATTCTCCCTGGAAGATGTTTCTTACTATACATGTAATATAACATAACTAGTTGGGTACTTGTCTGTTCAAGCACTTATGACCCCTACGCCTGGTTTCCACGCATACTCCAGTTTTGTATAACCGAGCGGGTATTCGGACACACCCCGGACTATAGGATCCGAGGACTGAAGCGAAAGGGTCCGCCATGACAAATGATTTTAATCTGGCTAGGGGCTATTTATGTCCATTGAATTACACAGTCACTTGGACTGACTATATTCCTCCTCTATACCATCCAACAGGCTATCTAGCTTACAATCCTGTTGAGAATACTTTGCGGCTAACGCCACCTGGTCATATACCAGACTCATGGGAATTTCTTGCCCATCTGGCCCTGCCGGTCCGACTTCGGCCATATGGTTCGGGTCCAGCTCGGTGTAGCGCATCTTCACCATAGCCCATGCTTCCCTTGCACCCTGCCGGCAGGCTGACATCTTCCACAGTCGGAAGCACTGTCGTGCTCCTTGAAGCATGTCCACAAGCTCCCTCATGCCATTCGGCAGGAAGCTTGATGGCCACAAGTTCTACGCAACACCCTGCATCGCCTATCGAGCTCGCTCGTGCAGCTGTGAGAGGTATTGCAATAAATCGCCTGCAGATGCGGGCATCTCCTCCTCGGGGCGACCCGTCATCATTCCTACAAGCAAAACTCTTTCAATATACTTCCTCGCCGAACTATGCTACGGTTCGTCTAGGCACTTACCATAAATGTCGCAGCGAAGCCTTTTGTTCTCCTTCACGGAGTCCGCCAGCTGCGCACGGACGTCTTTCAATTCCACGTCCAGCCGAACATTGGCATCTTGGAGAGTATTCTTCTCCTGCCTAACTTGTGTAAGAATGCGCTCGCTAGCCTTTAGTTGCCCCTGGAGATGCGACTCGCCATCCCTCCCACCCTCCGGCTTTACTCCGGGGTTATCTGCAGAATTTTCTATTAAACTTGTCATGCCAGCCAGTTGCCAACTAGTACATTTTCATACAATCGAGATAAATGTTACCAGATGAGGCCTTCTGGGATTCCTCTAGCTTGGCAATTGTGGCCCTCAGTTGGATCTTGCGCTCCTCTAGCTCCCGAGACAATTGCTCATTCTTATCTACAAGAACCTGCGCATAAATTGATACTGAAAACCGTTGTTCCAACCGTTTCATGTCTCAGGGGTTACTGCTATACATGCTTATCAAACTTTCTTACCCGTATATCTTTGGTATACAGGTCCGTTGCTCGGGCGAGCCCGCCTTGAGCAACTCGGATGTATGCATCTCCCGAATTTAAAGCATTAAATGCCTCTTCGGAAAAGATGTTGCGAAGCACGGCTCGTCGACGCCGGTGATTCTTGGCACTCTCTACTTCGGAATTCGTGGCAGAGAGCATATCTGCATCCTCTGTCGAAGGACTATACGGCATCGGCCCTACATCCGCCTCCTCTCTCCAAGTCGGTTCTGGAGCTCGACTGGTGGAGGCGCGGTTGGCAGGATCCCCGGACATAGTCCGGATACTCCTCTTCATGCCAGGATGTAAAGGGCGCTGTTATACTTCAAATAACAATAATTACATGACTTGTTGTTTCCTTACCTCTATAGAGGTGTGTCGGCCCTAACCTCCTTCCTCTTGAGCCTGCCCAATCTGGATGCCTGTGGCTGATGGGTCCCTAGGTGCTCGTCCCTGTGCTCCGAGCGTCGCCTCTGCAAAAACACAACATTTCAGGGCTAAGGCGTGACATCAGGAAAGAGTCCTCTTTGGAGGATCGAGTCTTCGGCTTGGCTTACATGGGACGAAGGTAGTAGTCCAGGATAATCAGCAGTAATAGACACTGAGGCGCCATCACGCCTCGCCCGGTACAATATCCCATCGACAAGCTCCACGGCCGCGTCCAGGTCTTCTTCGAGTCCTGGATCCAGGGCCCTTTCGGGGTCCTCTGGCTGCGGGGAAGGGCTGGAGATTCCTTCTACAGCCCTCCTTAGTTCCTGCTCGGAAATATCAAGGCAGGTAATCTTAGTGAAGAACGCCACGATAAGTGAAGCGAGAAAATAAATGACGACTTACCCAGTTTGGGGGATTGTACATGGAGAATTCGTCCCGCGGTTTGATATGAAGGAAGTCTTCCTCTTCTCCTTTGTATAGATCGGACAGTATCCTTGCCAGAGGAGTGGCAGAGTCCGGACCCTTACGGCCACAACGGGTGGCATTGTCATCCCCGTTGAAATGCCACATGGGATTGCCCCGATATTGAAGCGGCCGCACTCCCCACATTATGCATATTGCCATGACCTCGACTATCATCAGTTCGGACTTGGCCAATAACTTTATCCTGCTCATCAGGAAATGTATTTCCCTGGTATCCTCTTCTTGGGGGCCTTGGGGGCGCCAGCTTAGATGTGCCCTTGGCGGGGCGTTACTGGACTTGGGGAGTCCTGTCCGGACTGGATCCGGAAGTGGGACGTCATCAATATAAAACCATTCTGAAGCCCAGCTCTCTGGTGCCTTCTTGGGATTGCCGGATAGGTATCCGGTCTCGGCAATACACCATACTTCGGCCCCGCCCATTTGACATAAGGACTCTCCCTGGTTACGAGGGACAAGGCAGAACAGCTTCTTCCACAAACCGAAATGAGCCGCGCAGCCTAGAAATAGCTCACAAAGAGCGACGTACCCTGCTATATTTGGTACGGAGGCTGGGGTAAGGTTGTGCAAATGGAGGCCGTAGAACTCCAGGAGCCCATGAAGGAATGGATGAATAGGGAACCCTACGCCCGTTAACAGATGCGGAATGAGGCATATTCGCTCCTCTAGAGACGGATTAGGGGATCTCTCCGCTTGTTCTCCGCTGTTATAGGTGGCTATTCCAACTCGGACGGGGACCGCCAACGCCGGTGGGAGAAGCCCTTGGGCTTGTAACTTTATCAAACTGCTATGAGAAACTGAACACTCTCCCCAGTTCCCCGGCTTGGGGCAAGGGGAGCGAGCAGAAGAGCTGTAATGACCGGCCATGATTGGAATGGTTTTTTCGGGGCACTCTGTGGGATGCTTGCTCGAGGGGGAAGAGTGAGGTTTGGATATGGGAATCCCCATCTCTTCAAATAGACGGTTAGCCCGAAGGATCGGGGGTGGCAAATGCAAAAATACCTCGACTCCTCGCGTTCGCTTGACACGTGGAAATGGTCATTATTGAGGCACTGAAGCCAAGGAGTACAACATTGATGAGATGCCGGACACTGTTCGTCGTAATAGGTACATTGGAGTATTCGGAGATGGAACCCGCCTTGCAATGCCGAAGACAAGACTGCGCGCCGGACTCACCGTCATTGAAGCCTGGTTCAGGGGCTACTGAGGGAGTCCTGGATTAGGGGGTATCCGAACAGCCGGACTGTATACATCGTCCGGACTATTGAAGCATGAAGATACAAGACTCAAGACTCCGGCCCATGTCCGTATGGGACTCTCCTTTGCGTGGAAGACAAGCTTGGCGATCCGGATATTATATTTCCTTCCTTGTAACCTACTCCACGTAAACCCTAGCTCTCTCCTTTGTCTATATAAACCGGAGAGGATGGTCCTTAGAAGGCCGATCACAATTACAATCATACCATCATAGGCTAGCTCCTAGGGTTTAGCCTCTATGATCTCATGGTAGATCTACTCTTGTACTACTCATATCTTCAATATTAATCAAGCAGGAAGTAGGGTTTTACCTCCATCGAGAGGGCCCGAACCTAGGTAAACATTGTGTCCCTTGCTTCCTGTTACCATCATCCTAAGACGCACATATCGGGACCCCCTACCCGAGATCCGCCAGTTTTGACACCGGCATCCACCACGGAGGGCCTCTACATCATCCCCAAGGCCTCTCCAATGAGTTGTGAGTAGTTTACCACAGACCTTCGGGTCCATAGTTATTAGTTAGATGGCTTCTTCTCTCTCTTTGAATCTCAATACAAAGTTCTCCTCGATCTTCTAGGAGATCTATTCGATGTAACTCTTTTTGCGGTGTGTTTGTCGAGATCCGATGAATTGTGGGTTTATGATCAAGTTTATCTGTGAGAAATATTTGAATCTCCTATGAATTCTTTTATGTCTGATTATGTTATCTTTGCAAGTATCTTCAAATCATTAGTTTGGTTTGGCCTACTAGATTGATCTTTCTTGCAATAGGAGAAGTGCTTAGTGATGGAGTCCTGGATTAGGGGGTATCCGGACAGCCGGACTATATACTTTGGCCGGACTGTTGGACTATGAAAATACAAGATTGAAGACTTCATCCCGTGTTCGGATGGGACTCTCCTTTGCGTGGAAGGCAGGCTTGGCGATTCGGATATGTAGATCTCCTTCTCTGTAACTGACCCTGTGTAACCCAAGCCCCCTCCGGTGTCTATATAAACCAGAGGGTTTAGTCCATAGGGCAACAACAATCATAATCATAGGCTAGCTTCTAGGGTTTAGCCTCTACTATCTCGTGGTAGATCAACTGTTGTAATACTCATATCATCAAGATCAATCAAGCAGGAAGTAGGGTATTACCTCCACCGAGAGGGCCCGAACCTGGGTAAACATCGTGTCCCCAGCCTCCTGTTACCATTAGCCTTAGACACACAGTTTGGGACCCCATACCCGAGATCCACCGGTTTTGACACCGACATTGGTGCTTTTATTGAGAGTTCCACTGTGTCGTTGCGATAAGGCTTGACGGCTCCTTCAATCATCTTCAACGACGTAGTCCAGGGGGAGTTTTTCCTTCCCGGACAGATCTTCGTATTCGGCGGCTTTGCACTGCGGGCCACTTCGCTTAGCCATCTGGAGCAGATCGACAGCTACGCCCCTGGCCACCGGCTCAACTTTTGGAAACCTAAACTACACCGCTGACATCCGCCGAGACTTGATCTTCAACGGATTTGAGCCCATGTCAGGTGCGCCGGACAGTCCCGACGAGCATGACCTAGATCTGCCATCGGACATGACTCAGGTTATCACGCCTGCGGCTGCTCCTGGAAACAATCCGGAGCAGACTGTGCCATCCAAGGACGGGTGGATGGACCCCGCCATGGAGGTAGCACACTCATCGGCCTTTGAGCCGAACACTCCTCCAACCTCCTATGAGGTCGGTACCCTCGGACCCTCGGACTCGTCTCCAGCTACCGGATCCGAACCGCGCATGCCCGTGCCTATCGAATCTGATTGGGCACCGGTCATGGAGTTCACCTCCATGGATATCTTTCAACACTCGCTATCGGTGTCAAAATCGGTGGATCTCGGGTAGGGGGTCCCGAACTGTGCGTCTAGGCGGATGGTAACAGGAGACAAGGGACACGATGTTTTTACCCAGGTTCGGGCCCTCTCGATGGAGGTAAAACCCTACTCCTGCTTGATTAATATTGATGATATGGGTAGTACAAGAGTAGATTCGGAGTGGCTAAACCCTAGAAGCTAGCCAATGGTATGATTGTTGTTCGTCCTACGGACTAAATATCTCTGGTTTATATAGACACCGGAGAGGGCTAGGGTACACAGAGTCGGTTACAATGGGAGGAGATCTTCATATCGTATCGCCAAGCTTGCCTTCCACGCCAAGGAAGTTCCATCCGGACATGGGACGGAGTCTTCAATCTTGTATCTTCATAGCCGGGTGTCCGGCCAATGGTCTTAGTCCGGCCATCCGGACACCCCCTAATCCAGGACTCCCTCAGTATCCCCTGAACCAGGCTTCAATGACGACGAGTCCGGCGTGCAAGTTGTATTCGGCATTGCAAGGCGGGTTCCTCCTCCGAATAATCCATAGAAGATGTTGAACACCAGGGTAGTGTCCGGCTCTGCAAAATAAGTTCCACATTCCACCGTAGAGAGAATAACATTTGCGTTAATCGGATCTGCTGACGTATTCCGCGGCGTGACATCGTGCCACGGCCAGGCTTTTATTCACTTTATTGTTCCACCTCAGCGCGTTTAGCGAGGCGGTTTTCTTGGCACGTCTTGTCAAAGCAGAGATCGTGTCCCCTTATTCCGGGATTCTCATCAATACGGGCGTGGGTAACCCAACCGTGACTTAGGTATGACTCCCTAATTGAAAGCGAATCTCAAACTTTACGGGGAGGGCTCTTGGTATTCACCTCCTTTATAAAGGAACCAAGGCCCGTCTCCCTTGTTCTCAAACCAATCAAATCCGCCCCTTGCTTCGAGTTCCAACACCCAAAGCTCTAGTTTTAGGCGCTTCGGACCTACGAAGATGTCTGGCTCCGACCTTCAAGGCCGGTGGATGCCTTCCTCCATTACGGAAGAAGATGTGCGAAAGCTAAGAGATGCCAGGTATCTAACCGGTGAAATCTCGCACAAACTGCCTACTCAAGGGCAAGCTGTTCCCGCTCCCCAGCCCGGTGAAAGCGTGGTGTTCGCATCTCACTTCCTTCGGGGGCTAGGCTTCCCGATCGATCCCTTTGTGAGGGGGCTTATGTTTTACTACGGGCTGGAGTTCCACGACCTAGCTCCGGAGTCCATCCTCCAGATCTCATCATTCATTGTCGTGTGCGAGGCCTTCCTCCATATCACCCCTCACTTCGGATTGTGGCTAAAAACTTTCAAAGTGGAACCGAAAATGATCGAGGGGTAGCACGCTGAGTGCGGAGGGGCTATAATAAGCAAGATGGATGACGCTCCATGGCCCGAAGGCTCTTTTCAAGAGGAGCTCGGCTTATGGCAACGGGACTGGTTTTACATCACAACCCCTAGGGGCACCACATGGGTGGCACCACCTACTTTTCGCTCGGGTCCCCCACCACGGCTGGCGTCATGGGTTAATGAAGGAGTTATCTGGGGGCCGCCCAAAGACGTGCCCTTGCTGCAGGGCCGTATTCGAGATCTTCTAGAAAGAGATATCAATTTGACCGTGGTGGCGCAAGTCATGGTGATTCGCCACACACTGCCCTGCAAACATCGACCTCTCCGCCTGTGGGAGTTTAATCCGGAGGGACCACGAGTCCTACAACATTTCATGGGGATAACACCCATGGAGATGTACAAATTGTTCTTTGGATCACAAGCAAGGTGTCCGGATTTGTCCGAGGACGCAGGTCTAAGCTGCAATCGCCTGGATGCTAAAGTAAGTAGCCCCATATTTGAATACACCATCCATATTTTTATCAAATCTACCCTTTACCGGAGTTGTCCTCTGAAGAGGAGTGGATGGCGAAGGCAAAGCTTATCAGGTGTCCAGCCCCCCTGCCCGAGACCGTGCCGAATCCCATGTTAACCAGGATACTGGAGGCCGCGCCATTGGCGGAAGGCGAAGGGGGGAACCAAGGAGCTACCGCCTCCACGAAGGAGGCCGTTAGGAAGGGAAGAATCGAAAATTCTCCCGACCAGGGAAAGATAAGGACTGCCTCTGAAGACCCGGAGGTGATAACCTCAAAACGGGGAAAGAAATCTTCGTTAGAGGGTTCGGCACCGGAGAACGCCCCAGCCGAATCGCCCCCTAAAGGGGACCCGCTCTCCCCCGAGGCGTAAGTGAAGGGAGGGGTTCCATAATGAATCACATTCATGTTTTATTCCTGAGGAAAATAACCGAAACATTATCTTGCAGTTCAGATCTCAACCCTTCTCAGCAGAGCTCATCTTCAGGGGATCTTCTTCCAGAGATGATAGAGAGCGAAACGCCTCCCCTTGTTCCACCGTCTCACGAGGCTGGCGACCCCGAGGTATCGTCCCGGACCCTGGAAAAGGTCGTCAGACTAGTCCGACACCCTCTTGCGCGCCGGCGGAGGGGCTGAAGGATCTGCTTGGTAGGGCGTCCATCTCAGAAGAACACCGTATGTTGATGGATACGGTGATTGGAAGGATTTCTTCCACGGAAAGCAGATTGTACGAGGCTGCTAGGAGTTTACTAACAGGCCTTGACGTATGTAGAAAGGTGTACCTTTTGGCAGAGCCGCATATTAAATGTGCCATGTATGAATAGTAGCCCCTGAGACTCTGTGTGTCGTCACGAGTGACGGCGCACAGAGGATCATAACCCCAGGTATAATATGTCGCCTATTCCATGAAGGTGGCGAGGCGTTCGGTGGCTAGCCGGACTGATGAATCGGCTGAACTAAGGCGGCAACTTGACGTAGCAGATGCCGACATCGCGCTTGTAAATAAGTGGCTAGACGAGGCTCAAGGTATGTTCAAAAGACACCCAGTAATAGGAGCTTGATGCTCGGGCCTTATATGTATATACTTTATGTAGATGGTGCTGCTGCCGTGGAGAACCTTCGGGCGAAACTTGCCCGAGCCAAGGACCAAGCAAGGAAAAGTGATGTGGCTGCCATTAAAGTGGCTGAAGAGCTAAAAGCCGAACAGGCTGCTCACTGCGAGAGCAAGAAGGAAATAGCTGAGATGGCCATAAAATTGAAGGATGCTCCCGACCGCTGTAAATTTCTTGAACAAGAAGATAGGGCAGCCCAGAAGGACCTTGAAAAGATCACTGCCGAAGCCAAGGATATTCGCTCTGCCATGAGAGCGATGAAAGAGGAGCTGCGTCTGGCCGGAGATATCACGGCTGGAAAGACTTATATGCTGCGGATGAAGTTCGGAGACCCCATGTATGTTCCATTAGACCGGCAGTGGAGTGCGGAAAACGCTTATCTGGATTTGGCCGCAAGTGCGGCAGACGCGACCAAACACTTCCGTAGCCGAGGTGACCATGAATTGGAAGAGCTGTTTTGGTCGCAGTACCACAATCCAGAATGCCCACTGTCAGTATCTGACCGTTTAGCCGCCTGGGCGGAGCTGAACAGATTATCCGGACTCGCCATGAAGTATGTTGCGAGTCGTTTGTGGCCGGAGAAGCCGGAGCCGAAGAGTTATTTTGGCTTGGTGCAGCAGTTCCTTGGTTCGGTGCCGCATGCTGATGCAATGAAGAGGTCGGCGTGCATAGAGGGCGCACAGATGGCTCTTGCCCTTGTCAAAACATACTGGGCAGATATGAAGGCCAGTATTGTTGCGTCCCAGGATTCAGACGAAAGCCGAGTACCTGCCAAGCACTATTTTGAGGAAGTTCTTCCTGGCGCTCGTATAATAGAGTCGCAGTGCTCGAAGGATGTTGTGTTCGAATAGCTTATACTATTTGTAAAATGAATTTTGTTTTTATGAAAAAAGCTTTTTGATACTTGTGCTTGCAAGAATCATGATGCCTCCTGTGCGGCCGTTTAATGTATATATTTGTATATAACCTGAAAGGTGGCAGTCGTTGGCTTCAGCCCCACACATAGAATGTGGGGGTGTTCGCAAAAAGGCGCCTTTTCACACTTAATCCAACGTCTTGGTCCTACAAAGGAGGTAGTGGCGCGGCGAACTAGGCAACCGGACTATAATGCTTTATCACTTTCACTTAGCCATAGGAGTTTGACAGTGGGGCTACTGAATAGCCCCTAGGGGCACCGCGCTCGCCCGAATTCGGGGCGCGAGTGTGCCTGACCGGGAACCGGCCCTTCATTAATGCGGGGGAATCCTAAAGATTCCGAAAGTCATCGAGTGGTTGACCAGTCTCTCGCTATATCATGACAGTCAGTTTTCGGCTTTCTCTACTGAGGTGCTCACCCGGCCGAACCGGGGCACAATCGCAGTAGTTCTCCTGGTGCCGCGTTAGCCGATATAACGGAACGTAAGGCAGCAAAACACAGGAGCCGGGCAAACCCAACATTTGACCAAAGACATGATTCAGAGCTGATGCATATAGGGGCAAACTCGCGACGCCGAACACTCCCTAAGGTATTCGGTCTTTATGAAGACGGGCCGGAATAGAGCCCTTGGTAAAAAAGCCCCTAGTGTCCAGGTATGTGCAAAAATTCTGGCGTGCCCACATGCCAAGACGCCAGCCTCCTCCTCGGCTATAGAGAAAACCGGGGGATGTTATCAACAAGAGACAGTAAAAAGGTTTACGCAGGGTCTTAATCTGAAAAGAATCCTTGAAGCAGGTCCTTGCTGCACGTCTGCGCCTGTGTCTCCGTTGTGCCGTATCCTGGACGGGCGTATCACGATGTTCGTCTGTGAAAGAGAGGAACTTAGTAAAAAAATAAGCGTGCGAGAAATCTATATTGAAATAAATAAAATGTAGTTGGAGCAGGAGGTGGGCCATATTGTCTCCGGGCGTGAGCACACGGAGCCCCTTGCACGGGGCTATGCGGCTATTAAGCATGTTGACGCCGGACTCGTCTAGCCGTGTCCGGGAGAGTAGGGCTGGGTTTGTGGGCGGCTGTCTAGGCAGCCGCACCCTTGCCCGTACTTTGGGGGTCAATTTATGTTCCCCTATAATGAAATGATGCCCTTTGGGCCGGGCATTTTGAGTGTAAGGGATGCGTAATGCGGTATTGCGTTAAAGCGTGCGAAAGCTTCACGTCCCAGTAGCGCTTGATATCGACTTAGGAATGGGGCGATGTGGAATGTTAGCTTTTCGCTTCGGAAGTTGTCGGGTGATCTGAGCGTGACTTCTAACGTAAGGGAACCCATACTTGGGGTATCCGGGCCTAGCATTACTCCTTGAAAGGAAGTGTTGCCGAGGTGGATTATAACTGGGTTTACCCCGAGTTTGCGGACTGTGTCCTGATATAACAGGTTCAAGTCGCTGCCGCCGTCCATAAGGGCGTTTGTAAATTGGAGTCCGTTAATAATTGGATTTACGACCAAGGCAGTCCAGCCTGCGTTCTGGTCTCCTCTGGAGTAATCCTGATGATCGAAGGTGATTGGTTGTAACAACCAGTGTGGTTGCTCCTCCGGGGCTGGCTGTATGGCGCGTGTCTTCGTAGGTGCCGTTCTGCTCTTCCCTTTTGTCACCTGAAGTAGATTTACTGTCTTGACTTCTTGTGGGAACTTCTTTTGTTCTCCGGTGTTCTACGTGTGGGCTGCATCGTCATCTTCACTTGGTGTGTTGAGCCCCTTGTGTTCGGTGTTGAGCTTGTCGGACTGCTTAAAGACCCAACAATCTCTGTGGGTATGGTTTGCAGGTCTCCCCGGAGTGCTGTGGATTTGGCATATTTTGTCCAAAATTTTGTTGAGGTTGGATAGCTCATCCTTATCGTCTTTGGGGGGCAGCTTTTTCTGATTTTGCCGAGAGCTTTTGAATCCGAAGTTTACTGCCGTGCTCATCAGGCTGTTGTCCTTTATCCGGCGCGGTTCTTTGTTACGGCGTGGCTTCCCACTCCCATCTCTGGGTTCGGACGTATTCGGGTCGCTGGTGCTGCTTCTCGCCAACCAGCTATCCTCTCCTACACAAAAGCGGATCATGAGGCTTGTTAATGCGGCCATTGTTCACGGCTTTTCTTGGCCGAGGTGTCTGGTGAGCCATTCGTCTCGGACGCTATGCTTGAAAGCTGCTAGGGCCTCTGCGTCCAGACAGTCGACTATCTGATTCTTTTTAATAAGGAATCTATTCCAGAGTTTTCGGGCTGACTCTCCGGGCTGCTGAGTTATATGACTCAGATCATCTCCATCCGGGGGTCGGACATAGGTCCCTTGAAAATTTACCCGGAAAGCATCCTCAAGCACTTCCCAACTTCCCATGGTGTTTTCGGGAAGGCTTTTAAGCCAATGCCGGGCAGGCCCTTTGAGCTTAAGGGGTAAGTACTTTATGGCGTGGAGGTCGTCTCCTCTGGCCATGTGTATGTGGAGGATGTAATCCTCGATCCAGACTCCAGGTTCTGTCGTTTCGTCGTATGCTTCTATGTTCACTGGCTTGAATCCGGCTGGGAATTCATGGTCCAGCACCTCATCGGTAAAACATAGGGGGTGTGCGGCGCCCCTGTATTTAGGCGTGCCGCCGTGTTCGGGTATTTTTTGCATTCCATCACTCACTGGAGCTTGCTTTCTTGGCCAGTTTTCTGATGCGAATTCTTGGACGGATCACGCGCCGTATTGAGTGCGGCATCCTTTGATGCATGAGATTGATCGTAGGGTCATCTATCCGACCTTTTGGCTTCCTTTTTTTTGACTGTGGGGGCTTTATGGCCTCTTCATCAAATTCTGGTAGTAGTTTCCGCTTCGGATAGCTCTTTGTGTGGCGACTACTGCCGTACTTGTGTGATGTATTGAGTACTTTGCCCCATCTGATCCGGAGTGCATCTTCCGCTGTCTTGAGCCTCCGCTTCTGCTTTCTCAGGCTACGTGCAGTGGCAACGAGCCTTTGGTGGAGGTTCTGATGTTCCAGCAATTTGTTTGGCGTGAGGTCGTCCGGGCTATTATCTTTCCCGGGGATTGGTTGTTCGGATTGTCCGCCTTGTTTGGACGGATGCTCAATGGCATGTTCGTCGTCCGTTGATTCACCCTGCTCTATGGCTGGGCCTTTGTCGAGGTGGGGCTTGGCCTTGCGCTTACGCCGCCGCTTTGATTGTTTTTCGGGGAGCGATCCCTTGCCGCATCCTTTTGGTCCTCGTTGTCATTGCTGTTGTATGTGTCCACCATGCATACATCGTATGATGAGGTAGCTTTCCGGCGCCCTATAGGTGCTGGTTCCTGATCGTCTCCTTTATCGGCGTCCATACCGTCGATATCTTTGGAGTCGAAATCGAGCATGTCGGTTAGATCATCGACAGTGGCTATCAAGTGGGTGGTGGGTGGGTTTCGAACTTCGTCGTCCACATCCCAACCACCCCGACCGTAGTCCGGCCGGGGTTCTTTCGACAAAGAGAGAGACTTTAGAGAATTTAGGATATCGCCAAAGGGCGAGTGCTGAAAGGCGTCTGCGGTGAACTCCATGATTGGAGCCCAATCAGGTTCGATCGAAAGAGGTGCGGAATATTCAGAGTCCAGAACAGAGTCCGACACCTTGGAGTCACGGGCCTTGCAAAGGACTAGGCTGGTATTCGGCTCTATCGCCGCAGAGATTGCGGCTCCTTGGGTGGCGTCCAACTGCCCGTCCCTGGCTAGCGCAGTCGGCTCCGAGCTAATGGTCGGAGTGAACACCTGAGCGGCACTCTGGTCGCTGTCCGGCGGTAGAGCTAGATCATGCCCATCGAGACAGTGCGGCGCGCCCGGTCGTGGCTCGAATCCGTCGAAGATCAAGTCCCTGCGAATGTCGGCCGTATAGTTTAAGCTTCCAAACCTGACCTGATGGCCAGGGGCGTAGCTTTCAATCTGCTCCAGATGGCCAAACGAGTTGGCCCGCAGTGCGAAGCCGCCGAATACGAAGATCTGTCCGGGGAAAAAAGTCTCGTCCCGGACCACATCGCGATTAACGAGCGAAGAAGCCATCGGGCCCAAAGGCGACGACACAGAGGAACTCTCAATGAAAGCACCAATGTCGGTGTCAAACCGGCGGATCTCGGGTAGGGGGTCCCGAACTGTGCGTCTAGGCGGATGGTAACAGGAGACAAGGGACACGATGTTTTTACCCAGGTTCGGGCCCTCTCGATGGAGGTAAAACCCTACTCCTGCTTGATTAATATTGATGATATGGGTAGTACAAGAGTAGGTCTACCACGAGATCGGAGTGGCTAAACCCTAGAAGCTAGCCCATGGTATGATTGTTGTTCGTCCTACGGACTAAAACTCTCCGGTTTATATAGACACCGGAGAGGGCTAGGGTTACACAGAGTCGGTTACAATGGGAGGAGATCTTCATATCGTATCGCCAAGCTTGCCTTCCACGCCAAGGAAAGTCCCATCCGGACACGGGACGGAGTCTTCAATCTTGTATCTTCATAGTCCGGGAGTCCGGCCAAAGGTCTTAGTCCGGCCATCCGGACACCCCCTAATCCAGGACTCCCTCACTCGCCCTTGGGCAACGCGCTAAACTCACAAAGGTCTCTCTCTTTGTCAGGAGACTCCTGGCCGAACTATGTCCAGCTCGAGTGGGAAGCGGACGAAGAAGAAATTCGGCACCCACCCACCACCAGCCACTATCGATGATCTAACCGACGTGCTCGACTTCGACTCCGAAGACATCGACGGTATGGACGACAATGCAGGAGATGAACATGAACCACCGCCTATCACGCGCTGGACAGCCACCTCATCATATGACATATATATGGTGGACACACCCAAAGAAAGCAATGGCGATGAGGCGACAGAGGATAAACCCCCGGAGAAGCAATCTAGGCACCGGCATCATAGACGCCGCTCCAAGCCCCGCCATGGCAAAAACAATGATATCGGCACAATAGATGACAATAGTCTGGACGGTACGGAACACGAAAACAATCCTACCGAGCCAGGCCTCGAGCAGGCCAACCAGGAAGATGGGCAAACTAGCCCTAAGGAACAGGCAACAGATGGGGAATCGGAGGATGATAATTACATGCCTCTCTCCGAATATGAGGTGAGCCTCGGCGACGACGAATTCATCGTGCCTGAGGACCCCGTCGAGCAGGAGCGCTTCAAGCGACGGCTTATGATCACTGCAAAAAGCCTGAAGAAAAAGCAGCAACAGCTTCAAGCTAATCAAGATTTGCTAACTCATAGATGGACCGAGGTCCTGGCCGCCGAGGAATACGGACTCAAGCACCCTACAAAAAGTTACCCAAAGCGCAGGTTGCTACCTCAACTCGAGGAGGAGGCATTAAAGCCCACACTACCAGCGCATGATGCGGCAAACCGGCCACCCCGTGGTCGAGACAAAGCAGCGTACAAGCCCGAAGTCCATATTGCACCCCGTCGCCAAACAAGCAAAAACACACAGGCCGGGGGATACACGAAGGACCTGTGAGATGTATTGGAAAACAAAGGACAGCCAAGATCGATCTAAGGATCACGGGGGCGCGCCACCATGTGCGACGATGACCGACGTGACAGATACACTAAACAAAAGTCCGGCCGAGCCGAATACAACAGACTAGAATCATTCGAACTGCATCGTGATGTAGCCCGGCATAGAGGCGCCGCACACCCCCTATGCTTCACTGACGAAGTAATGGATCACGAATTCCCAGAAGGGTTCAAAACCGTAAATATTGAATCATATGATGGCACCACAGACCCCGCGGTATGGATTGAAGATTTTCTCCTACACATTCACTTGGCCCGCGGAGATGATCTACACGCCATCAAGTATCTCCAACTAAAGCTCAAGGGACCAGCTCGTCATTGGCTGAATAGCTTGCCAGCAAACTCCATCGGTAGCTGAGAGAACCTGGAAGACGCATTCCTCGACAACTTCCAAGGCACTTAACTGCGACCGCTGGATGCTAATGACTTAAGTCAGATAACACAATAGCCCGAAGAGTCAGCCAGGAAATTTTGGACTCGGTTCGTAACTAAAAAGAACCAAATTGTCGATTGTTCGGATGCCGAAGCCTTAGCAGCTTTCAAGCATAACATCCGCGACGAATGGCTTGCCCGACACCTTGGCCAAGAAAAGCCAAAGTCCATGGTAGCCCTTACGACACTCATGACCCGCTTTTTCGTGGGCGAGGACAGCTGGCTGGCTCGCAGCAACATCACACCCAAAAACTCCAATGATTCAGACGCCAGAGACAGCAACGACAAGCCACGACGCAATAGACACAAGCGCCGGGACATTGGTGACAATGCCGAAGACACGACAGTCAATGCCGGATTCAGAGGCTTGAAATCCGGTCAGCGGAAAAAGCCATTCAAAAGTAACAGTCCGGGCTCGTCTAGTTTGGACCGCATACTCGATCGCTCATGTCAAATTCATGGCACCCCCAATAAACTAGCAAACCACACTAACAGAGAATGCTGGGTATGAAAACAGGCCGGCAAGCTAAATGCCGAATACAGGGACAAGGGGCTGCATAGTGATGACGATGAGGAGCCCCGATCGCCGAACACAGGAGGATAGACGAAATTCCCTCCCCAGGTGAAAACGATGAATATGATATACGCAACCCATATTCCCAAGAGGGAACGGAAGCGTGCACTACGGGATGTCTGTGCGATGGAGCCAGTCGCCCCAAAGTTCAACCCATGGTCTTCCTGTCCAATCACCTTCGATCGCAGGGACCATCCTACCTGTATCCATCATGGCGGTTCGTCCGCATTGGTCCTCGACCCAATCATTGATGGATTCCACCTTACACGAGTCCTCATGGACGGTGGCAGCAGCCTGAACCTGCTTTACCAGGACATAGTGTGTAAAATGGGCATCGATCCCTCAAGGATCAGACCCACCAAAACCACCTTTAAAGTTGTAATACCAGGTGTAAAGGCCTGCTGTACGGGCTCAATCACATTGGAAGTAGTCTTCGGATCCCCGATCAACGTCCGAAGCAAGGGTTATCTTCGTTATCGCCCCCTTCCGTAGTGGTTATCATGCCCTACTAGGACGAACCGCATTTGCTCGATTCAATGCGGTGCCTCGCTACGCATACCTCAAGATCAAGATGCCAGGACCTCACGGGGTTATAACAATTAATGGAAATACAGAGCGCTCCCTGCGTACGGAGGAGCATACTCTGGCCCTAGCGTCCGAAGTACAAAGCAGCCTTCTTAGGCAAACAACCAACTCGGCGATGAAGAACCCGGACACCGTCAAGTGAGTCCGGAGTACCCCGCAGGAGGATCATCCGATGCGTCCAGAGCTGGATTAACAATTCGGCCTCCGTCCTAGTCCCAACCAAGCGGCAAAACTTGTGCCGCGCATACATAATTACGCACTAAAAATACCATGGGCACGAGCGGAGGCACATCTATGACGCCGTCCACAATGCGGCTCAACCGCCATGGGACCCGTATCCCTTCATCATTTTCTTTCTTTTAGGACCCAATTTTCTGGAAGCCCTTTCAGATAGCCAGATTATCGGACTCATCACGGAAAGGAAAAACCAAGGAGGTAAGAAGCTTTGACGTACAAGGGAATACCCAGGTGGTCTTCGTTAATGATCGTTATACCTATTTTATGTACCCACACGTAGCTTACCCTTGGCTAGGACATGTTAAATAGTCCTATTTTGCTTATCGCACTACATGTATAAATATGCTTTGACGTATTATTTGAATAATAGTGGAAGAGACATACAACGTCAGCTTATTATTGCACTTCCTTCATATTTTGCCTTATACTGTTTATTCACTACAAATCGCGTCCGTACACTCTGGTACATTCATTTTGCCAGGGGCTTCAGTGTACCCCATAACACGGCAAGAAAAGTCTGAAAACTTTCAACAGTGCGGCACCCCGAACTAATAGCACTATATGCATCAGCTCCGAATCATGTCTTGGTCAATAGTTGGGTTTTCCCGGCTCCCTTGTTTTGGTGCCTCATGTTCCACTATATCGGCTAAGGTAGCGCAGGGAGAACTACTACGATTGTGTCATGGTTATTCCGGACGAGCACCTCAGTAGAGAAAGCCGAAAACTGACTGTCATGATACGGCGAGAGCTGGTCGCTGTCCGAGAGGTCTCAAATCCTTAAAGATTTTTTCCGCTTTGGGCAAGGAATCGGCCTTGTCCGATTTAGGAGTGTATAGCGCCCCAACTTCGGCCTTCCGTATACTAGGGGATTTGCCAAAATTTAAAATTGTAGACTTCTATGGCTAAGTGAGAGTGATAAAGCTGTATAGTCCGATTGCCTTGTTCGCTGCGCTAAACACCTCCTTCAAGGACCAAAATTTTTGATGAAGAGTGTTTAGATTCATCCCGAACACCTCGGTACTAGTTACATGGGGGCGGAAGCCGACAACTGGCCAAATCTCATATTTGATAAATGGTCGCACATAAGGTAATATTTTAAATCAACAAGCGTTGCATTACGTACGCACATGAACTCATTTTCATATTACAGGATGACATGATTACATTTCACTCATATATCACATCCTTAGCACATTCATCCGCCAGAAGGCGGGTGAGGGAGTCCTGGATTAGGGGGTATCCGGACAGCCGGACTATATACTTTGGCCGGACTGTTGGACTATGAAGATATAAGATCCAAGACTTCATCCCGTGTCCGGATGGGACTCTCCTTTGCATGGAAGGCAAGCTTGGCGATTCGGATGTTAGATCTCCTTCTCTGTAACCCTAGCCTCCTCTGGTGTCTATATAAACTGGAGGGTTTAGTCCGTAGGACAACAACAATCATAATCATAGGCTAGCTACTAGGGTTTAGCTTCTACGAACTCGTGGTAGATCAACCCTTGTAATACTCATATCATCAAGATCAATCAAGCAGGAAGTAGAGTATTACCTCCATCAAGAGGGCTCGAACCTGGGTAAAACATCGTGTCCCCTACCTCCTGTTACCATTAGCCTTAGACACACAGTTCGGGACCCCCTACCCGGGATCTGCCGGTTTTGACACCGACATTGGTGCTTTTATTGAGAGTTCCACTGTGTCGTTGCGATAAGGCTTGACGGCTCCTTCAATCATCTTCAACGACGTAGTCCAGGGGGAGTTTTTCCTTCCCGGACAGATCTTCGTGTTCGGCGGCTTCACACTGCGGGCCAATTCACTTGATAATCTGGAGCAGATCGACAGCTACGCCCCTGGCCTTTAGGTCAGGTTAAAAAATTTGAACTACACGGCCGATATCCGCGGAGACTTGATCCTCGACAGGTTCAGGCCTACACCAGGAGCGCCGAACAGTCACGACGAGCACGACTTAGATCCGCGGTCAGACAATATTTGGGATATCGCACCTGCAGTAGCTCCAGACCTAAATCCGGGGCAAATCACGTCGTCCGAGGACGGGTGGATGGACCCCGCCCCGGAGGCCGCATACTCATCGGTGGTAGAGCCGAACACAAACTCCACCACTGAGGGAGTCTGTGTCATTGGACCCCCGGACTTGTGTTCGGCCGTAGGTTGCAGGCCGCGTGCATCCGAGCCCATCGAATCCGATTGGGCTCCGATAATGGAGTTCACCGCTCCGGATATCTTTCAGCACTCGCCCTTCGACGACGAGCTGAATTCATTAAGGTCTCTCTCTTTGTCAGGAGGCTCTTAGCCGAAGTATCTCCGGCTCGAGTGGGAAGCAGGCGACGAAGAAATTCATTAACCATCCACCACCCACTTCATTGCCACGGTCGATGATTTGACCGACGTGCTTGACTTCGACTCTGAAGACATCAACGACATGGACGACGATGCAGGAGAAGAACAGGAACCACCGCCCATAGGGCACTGGACATCCACCTCCTCGTGTGATATATACATGGTGGACACTCCCAAAGAAACTAATGGCGATGAGGCAATAGAGGATAACCCCTTAGCGAAGAAATCAAAGCATGGGCGTCATCGGCGCCGCTCTAAGCCCCGCCACAGCAATACCGGCACAGGAAACGAAAACAATCTGGATGGTGCCAAAGATGAATACAATCCCGATCAGCCTGCCTTCGAGCAGGCCGAACAGGAAGACGGGCAGGTTAGCCCAGACGAACAGGCGACGGATGGCTACTTGGAGGACGACAACTATATGCCTCCCTCCGAGGACGAGATGAGCCTCGGCGACGATGAATTCGGTGTGCCTGAGGATCCCATAGAGCAGAAGCGCTTCAAGCGCCGGCTTATAGCCACTGCAAGAAGCCTGAAAAAGAAGCAGCAACAGCTCCAAGCTGATCAAGATCTGCTCACAAAAACATGGACTGAGGTCCTGGCAGCCGAGGAATACGGACTCGAGCGCCCCACCAAAGGTTACCCAAAGCATAAGTTGCTACCCCAACTCGGGGAGTAGTTCCTAGAGCCTACATTACCCGCACATGACGAGGCTAACCGACCACCTCGTAGCCGAGATAAAACGGCGTACCAGCCCGAATACCAACTTGCACCCCCACGCCAATGCACTACGGCCTGAGGCAATACACAGGACCTGCGAGATATATTGGAAAACAAAGTAGGACAGCCAAGATCGATCTATGGATCACGGGGGCGCGCCCGAGCACATGGCGATGACCGTCATGCTGGATACATTAACAACAAGTCTAGCCGGGCCGAACATAACAGACCAGACTTACTCGCACTGCGTAGTAACATAGCCCGACATAGAGGCGCCGCACACCACCTCTGCTTCACGGATGAAGTAATGGATCAGGAATTGCCAGAAGGGTTTAAACCTGTAAACATCGAATCATACGATGGCACAACAGACCCCGCGGAATGGATCGAAGATTTCCTTCTCCAGATTCATATGGCCCGCGGTGATGATCTACAGGCCATCAAGTATCTTCCTCTTAAACTCAAAGGACTGGCCCGACACTAGCTGAATAGCCTGCCGGCAAATTCCATCGACAGTTGGGAAAACCTGGAAGACGCGTTCTCGATAACTTACAAGGCACTTACGTGCGACCACCGGATGCTGATGACTTGAGTCACATTACCCAACAGCCCGGAGAGTCAGCCAGGAAATTCTGGACTCGGTTCCTAACTAAAAAGAACCAAATTGTCGACTGTCCGGACGCCGAAGCCTTGGCGGCCTTTAAGCATAATATCTGCGACGAGTGGCTCGCCCGACATCTCGGACAAGAAAAGCTGAAGTCCATGGCGGCCCTCACGACACTCATGACCCTCTTTTGCGCGGGCGAGGACAGCTGGCTGGCCCGCAGTAGCACCACGCCAAGAAACTCCAGCACTTCAGATGTCTGCGACAGTAATGGCAAGCCACGGCGCAACAGACATAAGCATCGGAACAATGGCGACAACACCAAAGACACGACAGTCAACGCTGGATTCAGTGGCCCAAAATCTAGTCAGCGGAAAAAGCCGTTCAAAAGAAACAATCCGGGATCATCCAGTCTAGACCGCATACTCGACCGCTCGTGCTAAATTCACGGCACCCCTTATAAGCCAGCCAACCACACTAACAGGGATTGTTGGGTGTTCAAACAGGCCGGCAAGATAAATGCCGAAAACAAGGACAAGGGGCTGCACAGCAATGATGACGAGGAGCCCCGGCGTCCGAACACTGGGGGACAAAAGAAATTTCCTCCCCAGGTGAAAACCGTAAACATGTTCTATGCCACCCACATTCCCAAATGGGAACGGAAGCATGCACTAAGGGACGTCTATGTGATGGAGCCAGTTGCCCTAAAGTTCAACCCATGGTCATCATGTCCGATCTCTTTCGATCGCAGGGACCACCCTACCAGCATCCGTCACGGCGGCTCAGCCGCATTGGTCCTTGACCCAATCATCAACGGATTCCACCTCACGCGAGTCCTTATGGAAGGTGGCAGTAGCCTGAACTTGCTTTATCAGGACACAGGGCACAAAATGGGCATCGATCCCTCGAGGATCAAACCCACCAAAACCACCTTCAATGGTGTAATTCCAGGTGTAGAGGCTCGTTGTACAGGCTTAATAACACTGCCAGTGGTCTTCAGATCCCCGGATAATTTCCGAAGCGAGGAGTTAATCTTTGATATCGTCCCTTTCCATAGTGGCTATCATGCACTGCTAGGACGAACCGCATTCTCTCGATTCAATGCGGTACCACACTATGCATACGTCAAGCTCAAGATGCCAAGACCTCGCGGGGTTATATCAGTCAATGGAAACACAGACCACTCTCTCCGTGTGGAAGAGCACACTATGGCCCCCGCAGCAGAAGTACAAAGCACCCTTCCACGACAGACTGCCAATTCGGCGATGAAAACCCCGGACACCGTCAAGCGAGTCCAGAGTGCTTTGCAACAGGATGGTCAGGCACACCAAGAGCGCGACTAGCAATCCGGCCTCCGCCCTAGCCCCACTCAGGCAGCATTTGTGCCGCGCATACACAATTACGCAGTCAAAATACCATGGGCATAGGCGGAGGCACAACAACAAGGCGGTACACAATGTGGTTCAACCGCCACAAGACCCGCATACCTTTATAACCTTCTTTCTCTTTCAGGACCCTACTTTCGGGCAGCCCCTTCAGAGAACCTAATTGTAGGACTCATCCTAGGAGGGAAAACCAAGGAGGCTAGAGGCTTTGTGTACAAAGGGAATACCCAGGTGGTCTCTGCTAACGATCGTTATACCTACTTTACATACCCGCATGCAGCCCGCCCTTGGATAGGACATGTCAAATAGTCCTATTTGTTTCTGCTTAACGCATTAATTGTACCCATACGCTTTGACGATCATTCAAATAACAACGGGAAACAATATACAGCATCAGCTTATTATCTCTATCTTCATGTTCTCCCTTGAATGCTTATATTGCATCTGTACACTTTGGTACATTCAGTTTGCCAGGGGCTTCTTATGGCGCCCCATAATAAGACAAGATAAGTCCGAACAATTTCGACAGTGCGGCACCCCAAACTTATAGCATTATATGCATCAGCTCTGAATCATGTCTTGGGTCAATAGTTGGGTTTGCCCGGCTCCCTTTTTTTGGTACCTTACGTTCCGTTATATCGGCTAAGGTAGCGCACGGAGAACTACTGTGATTGTGTCCCGGTTCTTCCGGACGAGGTCCTCAGTAGAGAAAGCGGAAAACTGACTGTCATGATGCGGCAAGAGCTGGTCGCTGTTCGAGAGGTCTTAAATCCTTAAAGATTTTTTCCGCTTCAGGCGAGGAATCGGGCTTGTCAGGTTTAGGCGTCTATAGCGCCCCGATTCGGCTTTCCGAATACTAGGGGCTTCGCCGAAATTTAAAATTGTAGACTTCTATGGCTAAGTGAGAGTTATAAAGCCGCATAGTCCGATTGCCTTGTTTGCTGCGCTAAACACCTCCTTAATGGACCAAAAATTTGGATAAAGAGTGTTTGGGTTTTCCACGAACACCCCCGTACTAGTTACGTGGGGGCGGAAGCCGACGACTGGCCTACTTTCAGAATTTTATAAACAGCCAAACAGAAGGTAATATTTTAAATCAACAAAGCGCCCTATAGTGCAATCAAACTCGTTTTCATATTACAAATACGACATGAGTACATTCACTCAAAGATTATGTCCTTGGTACATTCATCAGCCACGAGGCGAGCGCCTTTCATAACGCCATCATAATATTTCTCGGGGTAGCGATGCGCCTTACCCTCTGGCGGTCCATCCTTCACCAGCTTCTCTGCATCCAGTTTGGCCCAATGCATCTTCACGCGGGCAAAGGCCCGGCGGGCACCCTCAATGCAGACGAATTGCTTGATAACTTCAAGCTGCGGACAGGCATTTACCATCCGCTTTATAAGGCCGAAGTAGTTGTCACGTAGGGGCTCACCAGCCACATCCGGACTATGAGGTCCTTCATGGCCAGTTCGGCCGCCCTGTGGAGTCTGACCAATTGCTTCAGTCTGTCATTCAGAGGCATTGGGTGTTCGGCTCTAGCATACTTGGACCAGAACACCTTCTTCGTCGAGCTACCCTCTTCGGCACGGTAGAACTCCGTGGCATCCGATATGCTACATGGTAGATCTGCGAATGCCCCTGGAGAGCTATGAATGCGGGTAAGTAAAAGTAATGTCTCCTCCACATGCTTGCTCTGCAGAATGAATGCCTTACCCGCCACTATCTTCTTGGCTGCCTTGATTTCCTGGAGGGCCTTTTGGGCTTCGGCCTTGGCGTATTTCGTGCTCTGGAGGGCCTTTGCAAGCTCAGACTCTTATGTCTTGAAGTCACGCACCAAGGACTCAAACTTCTTGCCGAACTCCTGGAGCTCTTGTTGTACCTCGCCCACCCGAGCATCCTGCTTTTCATGCTCGGTGCACTCCGCGGCCGCCTTGTCTTCGGCCTCGGATAGCGCTTTCTTCAGGGCAGCCACTTTGGTCGTAGACCCTATTAAAAATCATGACGCTTTTTGTTAACGTCACCAATTTTTTCTCCCCTATATAACAAATGGATGGGGTATCACTTACCTTTGTTCTCTTCGAGCTGCCTCTTCGTGAGGCTGAGCTCCTCTTCAATCTACTCTAGGTCCTGCGTGAGTCCGGCGACCTCGGCAGTGCGGGCGGCAGTGGTCAGCAGCAATGCCTGCTTATTCACATAGGCATTTGTTGTTAGACTCATGCGGATTAAATGTTGACCCTCCGTTTGGTTCTTCTTTCCGAACACCAAACAGAGTATCAGGGGCTACTATCTATTTGGTGATAATTTCTCACATTTTTTATTAGCTACCTCAAAGCTTGTTAGTAGGCTGGTGCAGGCTTTGGTCAATCCACTCTTGGCGGACCGAACCTTTTCAATCACCGTACTCATAACAGTATGGTGCTCTTCATCAATGGAAGCGCCGCGAAGCACTTCCAGCAAATTATCCGATGCCTGCGACGGGAGGGAGGTCATCGGCACGGCCGGCTCCTCCTCCTTAGCGAGGGACTGCCTACCTGTATCCGGAACCTTTGAAGGTTCCAGTGCAGTGTCCGGCTGGGAGCCCAACTTGCTGCGGCTCTCGTCAGCATAGTCTATGGGGATCTTACCCCCCATGTGCCCGGCGTCTGGGATTTCGCCTTGGGGCGTCTCCAGAACCGCGGCCCCATGTTCCGGTATCCTCTGGGACAACACCTCCGTGTCATCCGCAGGCCGAGGGGAGGTGGCCGTTGGGAGTGAATTCATCGCCGAATCACTCAGAGACCCATCTGAAGAAGATACCTCGAGATGGGACCTGGCCGGACTGCATATGTGTGTTCAGCATTATAACAAACTATGAAGTTAAGTCACTCGAAATGTATTATGGAGTGCGGATACTTACGATCTCACCAGGGGCTTGCCCCTGGGCAGCCACTCCTCCTCGTTGTAGGCGGCCGTGGTGGAGTGATCCGGAAGGGACGCCTTTCCCTTCTTCGGCGTCCTAGCCTCCCCCTGTGGGGCGGCTTTTCTTTTCTTCTCCTCCCCAGTGCAGGGAGGGGGAATTTCTTCATGTCCCCCCCGTCTCCGTGGGGGGAATCTGCCTTGCCGTCCTCGGACAACGAATCTATTACGGCCTTGCACCAGAGAACCTTCCTGGTCCCCGCGGCCGCTTTCTTGGACCCTTCGGCTTCCCTGGATGGGGCAGCCTTCTTCTTCTTCTCCTCCCCTTCGTGGGAGGAGCACGCCTCATCGTCTTCGGACGAGGCGTCCGGTGCAACCTTGCACCGGAGACCCTTCCTGGTCCCGGTGGCCTTCTTTTGGGCCTTATTCTCTGGCACCTTATAAGGCGCTCGGACTAGCATCTCCGTCAGGAGTGCGGTTGCTGGATCTTCCGGCAGTGGAGCCGGGCAATAGATCCGCTCTGCTGTCGTCACGTAATCCTGTTTGACAAGCGTGGTGACCTAAATCCTCCCATGAATATGTTGGGAAAGGTACATCTAGTAATATTCAGAGAACTTACTGGATTGGCGAGCCGCGTGGCACTGAGCCCGCGGTCCTCGGATGTGGAAGGACGAACTTCGGTGGCCTTGAACAACTCCTTCCAGACGTCCTTATGCATCGTACCGAAAATCTCTCGTAGTGTCTGGTGTTCGGCTGGATCGAACTCCCACAAAGTGAATGCCCGTCTTTGACACGGGAGGTTCCGGTGGACGAGCATGACCTGGACCATGTTCACAAGCTTGATCTTCTTCTCTGTCATGTTTTTGATATAGTTCTATAGTCCGGTCAGCTCCGCGGGTTCACCCTAGGCCAGGCCTTCTTTTCCCAGGAGGTGAGCCGCGTGAGGATTCCAGATCGGAATTCGGGGGCTGCCGCCCAATTGGCATCGCGTGGCTCGGTGATGTAGAACCACCCCGATTGCCATCCTTTCACGGTCTCCATGAAGGAGCCGTCAAGCCAGGTAACGTTGGGCATTTTTCCCACCATGGCGCCTCCGCACTCCGCTTGCTGGCCGCTCACGATCTTCGGCTTCACGCAGAAGATTTGTAACCACAGGCCGAAGTGGGGTTTAATGCGGAGGAAGGCCTCGCACACGACGATAAATGCCGAGATGTTGAGGACAAAATTTGGGGCTAAATCATGAAAATCTAGCCCATGATAAAACATGAGCCCGCGGACAAACGGGTGAAGTGGAAAACCTAGTCCGCGGATGAAATGAGAGACAAATACTACTCTCTCCCGAGACTTTGGAGTAGGGGTGATCTGTCCCTCTACCGAAAGCATGTGCACGACATTTGCGGTCAGGTATCCGGCCGCCCGAAGCTTGGTAATGTCCTTGTCCGTGACGGACGAGGCCATCCACTTGCCTCCCGCTCCGGACATACTGCAACTGTTCCTACGGAGAAGGTGAGAACTTGGGCGCTGGGGCTCGAGAGTGCGAGGATGGATGAGCAAAGGAGCAAGAAGGCACGGGTAAGAATGGGGGATCCTTGTCTCTTTATAGAGGTACCGAAAGCTGTGCGCCTCCCCGCTTGCCGTTAAAATCGCTTTTTTTCCAGGCACCATGTTAAATGGCACAGTTGGGTTACCCGCACCCGTATTAATAAGAATCCCGTGATAAGGGGACACGATCTCTGCTTCGACAAGACGTGCCAAGGAACTGCCTCGCAATATGTGGGGCGGCTGGTTGTGGAAAAACGGTTCGAATAATGACTCGGCCATGGTGTGATGCCACGTCATCTAAACTTGTCAGCAGGTTATATTTGTGGAATATTGTTCTCTCTCTACGATGGTATGTGAAATTCATCTTGCAGAGCAGGACATGATTTAAGTGTTCGAGATTTACTTTGTAGTATTCGGAGATGGAACCCGCCTTGCAATGCTAAAGACAATCTGCGCGCCGGACTATATACTTTGGCCGGACTGTTGGACTATGAAGATACAAGATCCAAGACTTTGTCCCGTATCCGGATGGAACTCTCCTTTGCGTGGAAGGCAAGCTTGGCGAATCGGATGTTAGGTCTCCTTCTCTATAAACTGACTATGTGTAACCCTAGCCTCCTCCGGTGTCTATATAAACCGGAGGGTTTAGTCCGTAGGACAACAACAATCATAATCATAGGCTAGCTACTAGGGTTTAGCCTCTATGATCTCGTGGTAGATCAACTCTTGTAATACTCATATCATCAAGATCAATCAAGCAGGAAGTAGGGTATTACCTCCATCGAGAGGGCCCGAACCTGGGTAAAACATTGTGTCCCCTGCCTCATGTTACCATTAGCCTTAGACGCACAGTTCGGGACCCCCTACCCGAGATCCGCCGGTTTTGACACGGACAGCGGGCACCCTTCAGGACACCCTCATAATGCTTCTTGGGGTGACGATGCCCCTTGCCCTCCGGCGGCCCCTCCGTCACCAGCTTCTCGGCGTCCATTTTAGCCCAGTGCACTTTCGCACGGGCATAGGCCCTGCGTGCACCTTCAATGCAGACGGACCGCTTAATGACTTTGAGCCACAGACAGGCATGCACCATCCGCTTTAAAAGGACGAAGTAGTTGCCGGGAAGGGGTTCGCTAGGCCACACCCGGACTATAAATCCCTTCATGGCCAGTTCGGCCGCCTTGTGTAGCTCGTCCAGCTGCTTCAGCTGGTCGCTCAAGGGCATCGGATGTTCGATCCCAATATACTGGGACCAGAACAGCTTCTCCGTCGAGCTCCCCTCTTCCGCACGGTAGAACTCCGCAGCATCCGATATGCTACGCGGAAGATCGGCGAACACTCCTGGAGAGCTCCGAATTCGGGTAAGTAAAATGAAAGTTTCCTTCACATGCTTGCTTTGAATAATGAATGCCTTACCTGCCGCTATCTTCTTGGCCATCTCGATCTCCTGGAGGGCCTTTTGGGCTTCGGCCTTGGCGTCTTGCATGCTCTGGAGGGCCTTCGCAAGCTCGGACTCTCGTGTCTTGGAGTCACGCTCCAGGGACTCGCATTTTTTGATGACGTCCTGGAGCTCTTGCTGGACCTCATTTACCCGAGCATCTTGCTTCTCGTGCTCGGTGTGCTCCTTGGCCGCCCTGTCTTTGGCCTCAGACAGCGCTTTCTTCAGGGCCGCCACTTCGGTTGTGGCCCCTATTAAAATTCAGGTTGCTTCTCTTAGCATCAGAAATTTTCCTCCATATTATACATGAACGAGGTATCACTTACCCTTGTTCTCCTCGAGCTGCTTCTTCACGAGGCCGAGCTCTTCTTCGGCCTGCCCCAGGTTTTGCTTCAGTCCGGAGACCTCCGCAGTGCGGGCGGCGGCGGCCATCAATGAGGCGTGCTTATTCACATTCGCATAACATGATTAGACTCCTGCGAACATTTTTTGATCCTCTGTTCGGCTTTTCTTTACGAACACCACAGAGAGCATCAGGGGCTACTATCTATGCTAGGATACTTTCTCATAATGTGATTACTTACCTCAAAGCCTGTTAGGAGGCTGGCGCATGCTTCGATCAACCCGCTTTTGCCGGACAGAACCTTCTCAATCACCGTACTCATAAGTGTATGGTGCTCTTCATCATTGGAAGCGCCGTGAAGCGCTTCCAGCAAATTGTCTGATGCCTCTGGTTGGACAAAGGTCATCGTAACAGGCGGCTCACCCTCCTTAGCGAGGGGCTGCCTACGTGAATCCGGAACTATTCAAGGTTCCGGTGCAGTGTCCGGACGGGAGCCGGACTTGCTGCGGTCCCCCGTCGTCAAGATCCATGGGGGTCTTTCCCCCCATGAGCCCGACGCCTAGGATTTCGCCTTGCAGCGTCTCCAGAATTGCCTCCCCCTGCTTCGGTATCCGCTGGGACACCACCTTGGTGTCGTCCGCGGGCCAGGGGGATGTGGTCGTCGGGAGCGAATAGCTGTTCATCTCCGACGAACTCAAAGACCCATCCGAGGAGGATGCGCCTATATGGGCCTTGGACGGACTGTATGATCAAGTTCAACATGTTAGAAAGCAATACGCAAGGCATACCAGAAGATAGTATCCGGACACTTATGAGTTTGCCCGGGGCTTGTCCCTGGGCAGCCACTCCTCATCGCTATAGGCGGTGGTGGTGGATTGGTCCGGAGGGAGGGTTCTTCCCTTCTTGGACCCCTCGGCCTCCCCGGATGGGGCGGCCTTCATTTTCTTCTCCTCCCTGGTTAGGGGAGGGACTTCGTCTTCCTCGTCCTCATTTTCGTTGGAGGAGGGCACCTCTAAGTCTTCGGACGATGCATCCGACACGGCCTTGCGCCGGAGACCCTTCCTGGTCCCCATAGCCTTCTTCTTGGCCTTCTTCTCCGGCACCTTGTAAGGCGCCGGGACCAGCATCTCTGTTAGGAGAGCGGTTGCTGGATCTTCAGGTAGTGGAGCCGGACAGTTGATCCGCTCCGCCGTCGCCACATATTCCTGTTAAATCAGCAGAGTGGCTTAAACTTCCTCCCCCGAATATACCAGGAAAAGCTCATCTTGAAAGATGGAAGGCTTACCAGATTGGCAATGCACTTTGCGCTGAGTCCACGGTCTTCGGTGAGGGGAGGAGGGATTTCGGACGCCTTGAACAGCACCTTCAGTGAGGGGAGGAGGGATCGTGTCGAAGAGCTCCTGCAACGTCTGGTGTTTGGCCGAATCGAACTCCCACATATTTAATGCCCATCTTTGGCACGGCAGGATCCAGCGGAAGAGCATGACCTGGACGACGTTGATGAGCTTGATCTTCTTGCCCATCATATTCTTGATGCAGTTCACGAGTCCGGTCAGCTCCGCAGGGGCACCCCAGGCCAAGCACTTCTTTTCCCAGGAGGTGAGCTGCATGGGGATGCCGGATAGAAATTCGGGGGCCGCCGCCCAGTTGGCGTTGCGCGGCTCGGTGATGGAGAACCACCCCTATTGCCACCCCTTCACGGTCTCCATGAAGGAGCCTTCGAGCGAGGTGACGTTGGGCATCCTGCCCACCATGGCACCTCCGCACTCCGCTTTCTCACCCCCACTATCTTCGGCTTGACGTTGAAGATCTTTAGCCATAGGCCAAAGTGGGGCGGGATGCGGAGGAAGGCCTCGCACACGACGATAAACGCCGAGATGTTGAGGACGACATTTGGGGCCAGATCATGAAAATCTATCACATAGTAAAACATGATCCCGCGGACAAATGGGTGGAGGGGAAATCCCAGTCCGCAGACGAAGTGGGGGAGAAATACAACCCTCTCGTGGGGTTTTGGAGTGGGGATGATCTGCCCTTCGTCCGGGAGCCGGTGCGCGATGTCTGCGGCTAAGTATCCGGCCTCCCTAAGCTTCGTAATGTCCTCCTCCGTAACGAAGGAGGTCATCCACTTGCCTCCCACTTCGGACATGATTGGAATGGCCTAACGGAGAAGGTGAGAACTTGGGCGCTGGAGCTTGAGAGTGCGAGAGTGGATGAGCAATGGAGGAAGAACGGGTGGGTGAAAAAGGGGAATCCTTATCTCCTTATAAAGGCGGTAGAAGCCATGTGCCTCCCCTCTTGCCCGTTAAAATCGCTTATTCCCCAAGCGACATGGTTGATGGCGCGGTTGGGTTACCCACGCCCATATTGATGAGAATCCTGCGATAAGGGGACATGATCTCTGCTTTGACAAGACGTGCCAAGGAAACTGCCTCGCAATATGTGCAGTAGCTGGTTGTAAAAAAATGGTTCGAATAATGACCGGGTCGTGGCGTGATGTCACTCTACAAAAGTTGTCAGCAGATTTGATTTGTGGAATACTGTTCTCTCTACGGTGGTATCTGGAATTTGTTTTGCAGAGCCGGACACGATACTCGTGTTCAAAATCTTCTATGGAGTATTTCGAAGGGGGAACCCGCCTTGCAATGCCGAAGACAATCTGTGCGCCGGACTCATCGTCATTGAAGCCTGGTTCAGGGGCTATTGAGGGAGTCCTGGATTAGGGGGTATCCGGACAACCGGACTATATACTTTGGCCGGACTGTTGGACTATGAAGATAGAAGATTGAAGATTTCGCCCCGTCCGGATGGGACTCTCCTTTGCGTGGAAGGCAAGCTTGGCGATTCGGATATGTAGATCTCCTTGTCTATAACCGACTTTGTGTAACCCTAGCCCCCTCCAGTGTCTATATAAACCAGAGGGTATAGTCTGTAGGGCAACAACAATCATAATCATAGGCTAGCTTCTAGGGTTTTGCCTCTACGATCTCGTGGTAGATCAACTCTTGTAATACTCATATCATCAAGATCAATCAAGCAGGAAGTAGGGTATTACCTCCATCGAGAGGGCCCGAACCTGGGTTAACATCGTGTCCCCAGCCTCCTGTTACCATTAGCCTTAGACGCACAGTTCAGGACCCCCTACCCAAGATCCACCGGTTTTCACACTGACACTTAGATTTGGATTCAATCTTGCGGTGTCCTTTCCCAGTGACAGGAGGGGCAGCAAGGCACGTATTGTATTGTTGCCATCAAGGATAAAAAGATGGGGTTTATATCATATTGTATGAGTTTATCCCTCTACATCATGTCATCTTTCTTAATGCGTTACTCTGTTCTTCATGAACTTAATACTCTAGATGCATGCTGGATAGCGGTTGATGTGTGGAGTAATAGTAGTAGATGCAGGCAGGAGTCGGTCTAATTGTCACGGACGTCACACCTATATACATGATCATGTCTAGATAATCTCATAACTATGCGCTTTTCTATCAATTGCTCGACAGTAATTTGTTCACCCACCGTAATACTTATGCTATCTTGAGAGAAGCCACTAGTGAAACCTATGGCCCCCGGGTCTATCTTTTATTATATAAATTTTCAATCTACTTTTATTTGCATCTTTTACTTTCCAATCTATATAAAAAAATATCAAAAATATTTATCTTATCATATTATCTCTATCAGATCTCACTTTCGCAAGTGGCCGTGAAGGGATTGACAACCCCTTTATCCCGTTACACTATTAGGAAAAGGCCTACTAGTGGCGCACCAGTTTTTCCTACTAATGGCGCACTACTGGTGCGCCATTAGTACCACGCCACTAGCATTTTTAACTAATGGCGCACCACTGGTGCGCCATTAGTATACCAGATACTAATGGCGGACTTGTGGTGCGCCATTAGTATGCCTAGAGGTGCGCCATTACTATCTCACTTAGTAAAGGCGCACCACATTGGAGTGCGCCATTAGTAACAAATTTTTTTCAAAAAAAATTCAAATTTTATTTTTTAAATCTTTTGTTTTCTTAATCTCGACTCACTATGGCTTAATCTTAGGTCAATATGCTTAATCTCAGGTCAAATCACACTTCGTGGTCAAACTTCCCAAAAGGTCACCCATCCTCACACTACTCCAGCACAAGCACGCTTAACTTCAAAGTTCTATCCAACCCCAACACCAGCTCACTTCACACGCACTTGTTGATATATCTAGCATATCAATCCTATTAAACCTTGTTGATGTTTAGGACTTTGTTCATGTTCGTGAGTGTGATGAAATTTTGAAAAATTATTTCAAACTTTCGTTCATATTACGTATCATATTTTGAAAAAAAAATCCCGAAAAAAATTCGAAACTAATTTTCTTTTTCTATTACTAGTGGCGCACCTAGCAAACGATGCGCCACTAGTAAGTTTGGAAATTTTTGAATTTTTTTGCCTCTAGATCTTGAAAGTCCCGTAACTTTTCTTTGTCAGATTTTTGAGGATTTTGAAAATGTTTAACGGGGTTCCCCCCTGTTAAATTTGGATGTAACTTTTCGAGTAGATGATTTTTCATATAAAAAACTTTTTCATCTGAGTTAGTATGCAAAAATTATGCCCATTTTACAAATTCTAGAGAGATTTTGCAAATAAAGTCGAAATTCATATTTGTAAATTTTCCCAACAACTAGACCACATATCACATAGGAAACTTTTTTTTTATTTTTTTGACATTTCCATCATTTTCTTTTATTTTTTTTAAACTGAAAAGGCGGTCCAGGGGGGTGCATTCGGGGGAATTTTGGGTCAAAATTACTAATGGCGCACCGTTGGTGTGGTGCGCCATTACTAGTTAAACTAGTAATGCCGCACCACACCAACGGTACGCCATTACTAACTTTTAAAAAAAATAAAGAAAAATAAAGAAAAATAAAAAAATTGTTAGTAATGGCGCACCGTGGGTGTGGTGCGCCATTACTAGTTTTAACTACTAATGGCGCACCAGACCCACGGTGCGCCATTACTAACTTTGGAAAAAAAATTAAAAAAAGTTTGAAAAAAATTTGAATTTTTTTTACTAGTGGCGCACTGTGGATGTGGTGCGCCATTACTAGTTTAACTAGTAATGGCGCACTATCCCCTGGTGCGCCATTACTAGTTTTGAAAAAAAAATTAAAAAAAAAATTTGTTACTAATGGCGCACCGTGGATGTGGTGCGCCATTAGTATTTGGACACTAATGGCGCACCAACACATGGTGCGCCATTAGTATATACTAATGGCGCACCACATGTCTGGTGCGCGATTAGTGTCCATATCATTTATAGCCCTTTTCCTAGTAGTGTTGGTTGCGAGGTTCTTGTTTGCTTGTGTAGGTGTGTGGGACTTTTGAGGAGCCTCCTACTGGATTGATACATTGGTTCTCAAAAACTGAGGGAAATACTTATGCTACTATGCTGCATCACCCTTTCCTATTCAAGGAAAACCAACGCAAGCTCAAGACATAGCTAGAAGGATTTCTGGTGCCGTTTCCGGGGAGGTCTTCGCTCAAGTCAAGACATACCAAGTATCCATCACAATCTCATCTCCCTCGCATTACATTATTTGCCATTTAACTCTCGTTTTCATCTCCCCCACTTCACCCTTGCCATTTTATTCGCCCTCTTTTACCGTTTGCCTTCCATTACCATGGCCGAATCGAAAAGAACTAAGGGTCATTACCAGGGTTTTAGTACCTTGGATAGTCCCTCGATCATCTCTATGCGCTCATACATAATGATGTTGTGGAAAGACCTACTCGTCTTACCAACGAGAGTTTGAATAATTTTGATGAAGATGACTCCGGAATTTTTCGTTATTTACTTGATGAGTCTTTAAAAGATGTTTGGGATAGGTTATTAAGGATTCGAGCTAGTTATGTACCACAATACCAAATTGAGATATTCTTAAAAAGCTTTTATGTTGGTTTACCCGCTTTTTTCAAGCAACTTCTAGATTCTATTTTTGAAGGAGCTTTTCTTGAAGGGGGTGCTATAGATACTTATGCAAAAAATGAAAACTATATTTGGGCACTGACGGTGTCCTGGACTAGGGTGTACTCACCACGTCGTCTGTCGATCAGTTAGATTGGGCCGAGGACCCCCATGGCTGTATACTCATGGGCCAGTTCGGACAGTTTCCGCATACAAGGATGATTCCGCAAGACTTGGTGATCAAGACAAGGACTCCTCCCCCACCGGCGTATTCGTCTAGGACTCTTGTTACACTAGGCCTATGTTACATTATATAAACTGAGGCTAGGCTAGTCTTTATATTATTATGACATTACTCATCATACCTCTAGGGTTTAGACCACAACATATGATCTCGAGGTAGATCAACTCTTGTAACCCCTATACTCATCAAAGTCAATCAAGCAGCATGTAGGGTATTATCTCATCAAGAGAGCCCGAAGCTGGGTAAAATCCCGTGTTCATGTTACCATCGATCCTAAGAGGCACAGTTCGGGACCCCCTACCCGAGATCCGCCGGTTTTTACACCGACATTGGTGCTTTCATTGAGAGTTTCGTTATGTGATCGGCGAAAGGATCAATGGCTCGACTACAGGTCAACTGCAACGTTGGTTTCTTCGTCACCAGCTCGACTGGTCAGCTTGGCTTGACCAAGGACTGCGCCCTACCTCCGATCGTCATTTTCGGATGAGGGCCTTCATAAATATCAACTCCGATCTCTATCAAGATCATGTAGGGGTCATCCATGGAGCTCGGGGGCTCAACATCAACATTGCCCTCGGGCGAGTGTGCTGTTTTTCTGTACAGCAAACTCGTATCCGCTGCCACCACCTCCTCGAGTGTCTCCTAAACGATTGCTTTGGTGGAATTATGCGGAATTAAGTCTACAACAACCCTAAAAAAATTTTGTTGAGTTTTGATGGCGGAATCTCCGGCAATCTCCGATATACCGGAGCCCTGTTGAATCTGGATGAGAATCCGGACAAGTTTGGAGCGAGGTGTCCAGCATCTAGCTCGGATGTCCTTTAAAAGATCCAACTGTTGATTGGCTGCGGAATTCTCATATATACCACCTGCCAAAAATTTAGCTCGATCCGACCGTCCAAACTCCGATAACCTTCCAATTAGTGCATCACTTTTCGGATCTGTTTCCTGTGCGAGAACGAATCCGACCCAAGTTCATCTTCTTTACGAACGGGATTTCGGACATCATTTTTGAAGGACGTTTTCGTATGGGGTATTGTGTTTTATTCTCAAGCACATCCCACTAGTATTAAATGTATTCTTACAATACGAACTTCACCGCCGCGCGGTGTCAAGCCAGGTCGACAACATCACTCCATGGTGGCCGACCTGCGTTAGACACGTTATCGCTTTGTTGAGACGAGCTCAACTTCTTTGGATCATCATCTCGGCCAGCCGAACAATAGTTCGGCATCGCGGAGGATAAATCGTCACCAACATCGCCACCCCACGCATTACATGGAGCGGGCACACCGACATCACCGCGCGGTCACCTCATCAAGCCAGCATTGACCGCGACACAAGTTACGACCTGCCTCGGCATAGCCGCACTGTTGCTTCTTCAAGCCGATGTCCATCACGCCGAACTACTTCAACACCTCGGCTGACGCGGCAGCTGTTACGTCTCGTTATCGACCTGCTCCATCACCTCGGTTAGACCGAGGACTTCGCCATCTCTTCATCAACTTACTCCGGAGACTTCGGCGTCACCAGCCGACCAGCTTCATCACATTACCTGGACCACGGGCTTCGCCGTGGGAAGCCAAACTTTGTCAGGGTCGCCATGCCATCGCTTCATCACCCATCAGGGAATGGGTGTGCGGATCGAGTCCCAATTTTAGAGGTAACCTTTCTTTGGACTGATACAACAAATAAATCAGGTGCTATTAATCCCAGCAATTTTTGCTTGTTTGGGTTTATTTTTCCAAAGGAATTATTACTCTGCTTTGTTCTATCATCTATACACAGGCCTATCAAATGGTGGCCGCATTAACAACGGTCGCGTGGTGGTTCGGTCAGTTTTCGTACATAGTTCGGCGAACGCCATATCTGGAACTTGGACCGACCTGTGAATTCGGGCTTTGTCATGCCTTTACCACATCACGCCCTGCATCGACATTCACCTCGACGCTCAGGCCATATCTCTTTCATTATTTACTTCCCTTGTATTAAATAAGTACAATAATTTTTTTATATACATTACCATCTTTATTTTTCATTACTTTTGGTTTGCTCTATTTGATATGTGCAGCCAATCGACTCATACTGAGCCGCACTGTCGCTCCATTACCGCGCCTAGACTGAGGGCTTCATCTTCTCGGAGTGCCGATCTCTCCGCTCGGCCACATCGGGCTTGGGGGCTGAGACCTCCTCCTGCACCAAGCTCGGACCGCGTCATCAATGCCGAACACATTAACCATCTAAGTCGATTCATGCTCAAACTTTTAAATTTTCAAATTGTGTTCGGTCCGACCAAGCATTATACTTTTTTTAGCAAAAAGTGATTTGTGAAGGACTTCCTTGTCCAAACTTTGTTTGTGACACACAAATTCAAATACCCCGTCTACTTGGGGGCTTCCTTTATGAAGCATTTCCTCTTGCATATGATTATACTTGTACGGCTTCGTTCCTTGTTCGTGTATTACGCCACAATATGCACCATATTGACTGAAGTTGTGCTGCAAGCCGGGTTGCCTGGCTCCTGTGCTTACCCCTACGTTCCCGATTGTTCGGCTAGGGAGTAAAGGGAGCACCTCTGCGATTGTCATGACCGGGTCGCCCGAGCTCTGACCTCAGACTGGGTGAAGCCAAAAGCTAGCGCTCTTATTGTTTTCAATCATGGTCGGCACATAACGGAACTCATGAGTACAAAAAATCTATTGCACAAGTCTCATAATAAAAATGAGCAATCAAAGAAACGTATCGGTGGGGGTGCTATTTTCTTCGAAGATGCTTCTTACACTTTGTCAGTAATATAGCATAAGTTCCCCAAGCACGCTTTGTTTGTTACAGCCTTATGGCCTGATTGCCTGGTTATCGGAAACACCATCGATATTCTCAACAGGGGGAGTACATAACACTTTTCGGTACTTGCCCGAAGAGGGAGAAGCACATGGTCGGTTAAGATGCGTATAAAGTTCGCGTGGACACAGATATGATATATGTGCTTCGGTACATACAATCATTATACTTAAAATTCTTTTACCCAAGTAACTTAGAAGCTCTTAAGTTTATGTGAGCTATTTTATAATAAGTGTTCTTCTTCTTAGTCGTTGCAAAATCTTTTTTCTATCACTCCTTTTTTCGACGCTAGTGTGTGGTCAATAGCCGGATTTCCCTCTCAAAGCCGCTAAAGTTTGCTAAACTGGCCTAGATAGGAGGTTGAAGCCTGGCCCGCTTGAAGTCTTGAGATAGGATGTGTCATGTTAAAGCACGACAGAAGCACAATTTTTTTCC
The DNA here is from genome assembly GCF_002162155.2 of Triticum dicoccoides. Lineage (NCBI taxonomy): Eukaryota > Viridiplantae > Streptophyta > Magnoliopsida > Poales > Poaceae > Triticum > Triticum dicoccoides. The sequence goes on along the minus strand of NC_041381.1, from coordinate 526,564,589 downwards.
TAAAGACCAATTTTCTGATTGGCACCGAACAATTAATCTAGTTCAGACGTCGAGTTTTCACTCACGTTTTTTGGTTTTCCAATCCTATGGCACTTTTCAACTATTTGTGTGTTTTCCGCATAAGTCTCGCAGTGCAACGCCGGACACCTTTAGAGATTCGACAAAAATTCTCGGATATTGCTATATATGCATCGGTTTCAAATTACGTCTTCGGTCGATAGTTGGGTTACCCGGTTAGGTGTGCAAAAGGAGAACCACTGCGATTGTGCTTTCAACTCGTATGGTTAAGCACCTCGGTGGAGAAAGCCGAAAACTGACTGTCACAATAAAGCATAAACCGGTCAGCGATCCGATGACTATGTTAAATGAAGGGCCGTTCATAACATTGGCCTAAGTGTTTACGGCTTGACCTTGGCTATCGCCGAACACTAAGCAGGGGGCTACTTGTTGGCCTCCCAACTTTAAGCTCCTATGACTAAGTGAAAGTTATAAATCCCGTATATCTGATTGTCTTGTTTCCGCCAACACAACCGCCTTCAGGCACTGAGACGTCGGCTAAGGGTTGTTTTGTTATTCCGGAAACACCCTGCGTAGCATCTACAAGGAGGTAGAAGCCGACGATGGGCCACTTTTAGATTATAAACGGTCGTAACGGAATTGAAAATTAGGGTTCATCTAGACCTCAGAGTTTGGATGCTTTTCCCGAACTAAATCCTCAGTATTTTCCTCCCACATTGATCGGAGCTGAGGTTTCATCATCATGCTTAGCATGACATCCCGAAGAAAGGAACCGATAGCGGGACTATTTTCTTTGGACAATGTTTTTTATGTTAAAACAATAATATAACATGTCTCTCTGTGTACCTTTGTTTATAAAACCATATGGCCAGATTGCCTTGTTTGTCGTAAATCTTTGTCCTCATAAAGGCTTTATAAAGTGGGACAAACACTCCCCGGCTACTGGCCGAGGAGGTTGAAGCCGATGGCTGGTCAACAAAGTTCTGTACAATGCGGATCCGAGCATTGATGATGTAGAGTACTTGGATACATAGAATCATTACACATAATTTGTGATTTTACTTTGGAAATCGATCTTAATTCGGCCTCCCGTGCCCACATTAAGGCTCCGGGGCTACTGGGCTCCGTGCTTATTATTTACAAATATTAAAGGGGAACATCGATCCCCTGATCTGGTGTCGCCACCCGACCAGTGTCTCGGGGGCTACTGCATTGCCTGTCCAATGCAGAAAATTTAAAGAGCAATATAGTTTTCGAGGAGATTATTATCCTCAAGTTGGTCAGCCGCACCCAACTTGAGTCTCGAGGGCTTTGCACACCGCGTTTCTATTCCTATGTATGCTGCCGAGCTAGGAGTTGATCCTCAGGCCGATTTCGCGCATCGACCTGAGTCTCACGGGCAACTAGGATCAGCGGTTTCATGTTTTCCTTCAAGTGCATGTCGGGTTTTAGACCGACGCACACACCTTGAGGGTTACTGGCTATATATCTCGGCAGAGAATAAATTGCAGCAACCAAAAAATCAGCCCGCAGTCATGGGTGGTGCACCATCTCCGAAGCAGTCCGGCATTAAGCTCGGGCGCCAGTGGCTAGATCCATAGAGGGCATTTCCGGCATTAAGCTCGCCTGAACTCCTTCAACTTTTTGAACCTAGATGATCTATGCCATCTTGGATATAGTCCGGCGTTGGAGCTCGGATACAGTCCCGCGTTGGAGCTAGGACATAGTCCGGCGTTAGAGCTTGGATACATTCCGGCGTTGGAGCTCAGAAGAAGTCCGATGTTGGTGCTTGGATGCAAAACATACCTCGAATGCAATCCAATGTTGGAGCTCGGACGCAAGAGGACACTGCCGCGCGGGAATAACTTCAAACCTGAGGTGTGGCATAATAATAACAAGGCATTGATAAAGGCCGAAAACTTAAAGGGGCTCCTTGGATACCCGACATATAAACTCTTCGGATTTACTTCGCGATCCTCAAGATCGAAGATGAGAAGATTTCTTGAACCAGTTTTCAAGACCGATGACCGAAGATGAAGAACAGTTCGGAAGAATCGAGGAACGTCCCTGAGGGAGTCCCGGATTAGGGGGTGTCCGGATAGCCGGACTATATACTTTGGCCGGACTCCTGGACTATGAAGATACAAGATTGAAGACTTCGTCCCATGTCCGGATGGGACTTTCCTTGGCGTGGAAGGAAAGCTTGGCGATATGGATATGTAGATCTCCTCCCATGGTAACCGACTCTGTGTAACCCTAGCCCTCTCCGGTGTCTATATAAACCAAAGGGTTTTAGTCTGTAGGACGAACAACAATCATATAGGCTAGCTTCTAGGGTTTAGCCTCTCTGATCTCGTGGTAGATCTACTCTTGTACTACCCATATCATCAATATTAATCAAGCAGGAGTAGGGTTTTACCTCCATCGAGAGGGCCCAAACCTGGGTAAAAACACTGTGACCCTTGTCTCCTGTTACCATCCGCCTAGACGCACAGTTCGGGACCCCCTACCCGAGATCCACCGGTTTTGACACCGACATTGGTGCTTTCATTGAGAGTTCCGTTGTGTCGTCGCCATCAGGAAGGATGCCGCATCCCGTCTTTAAAGATGATGCTGTTGCTAAAGGATCTTTGGCTATCGGCCAAACTCTCCGGCTAGGTGGTTTTCTTATGACCGTCTGTTCGGCCGCCGCGCCGACGACGACTTCTCAGGTCATCGAAAGCAATCTCCACGTCAACTCGGAACTCGCCGAGTAGTGAGATTCGATGCAGCTCCCTTCCTTAAACGAGCTCTTGGATCGCATCGCTGCCCTGGGAGTCGCTACAAACTATGATCAGATTGGGCTTAAACCCGATCCGAAAGAGATTGACTCTCCCTAGGTCACCCACCACGTCGCAGTGGTGGAGGAACAATGCAGCGAATCTTCACCCATCTTACGGACCAGATATGTCCGGATTCCCGATCCCTCCAAGCCGGATACCCGCGGAGGGGAGGACGTCACTCAAGCCCTGAACCTAAAGTCAGGCAGCGGGCCAGATTCATTGGACAACATCCAAGAACCCAAACTTCCGAGTTCGGAAACTCCTTGGCCCCTGAGTATCAGATCGGGCGAGGTTCCGGATTTAACTTCACCCGCCCACCCAAATATAAGGGATCTATCCCAAATTCGGCAAGAGCCCACAGAAACAGTACACCATTACTGGGCCAGATTCCTCCTGGTTACGAACAGGATAGAGGACTGCCGCGAGGAGGATGCAATTTCATTCTTCTGCAATAATTGCACGGGCATCAGAATCCTCAACGCCATAAGTCGCCGTGAAATTACACGCTTCGCTGACTTGGCATCCATAGTACGAAAATACTGTGCGATGGAAAGCGTCCGGAAAACTGAAATAAAATTCTGGGATGATCCGGCCCTGAATACAACCCCAGTCCAAAATAAAAGGGCGCATTATCGCCAGGCACCTGGGCTAAACACCAAAAAGCACAAACACTCTATAGGGTATGGAACCATACTGGAGGGATGGCTCAATGGACCCTGTGAAATTCATAGTACAGAGGGCGCCACACCAACTCATAGCCTTAGGGCATGTTGGATACTCCGGCAGGTGGCCAGAAGTGGCGAGGAGCTTTTAACTCCAGAATCCGTAGAGCACCAGCCCAGGAATACTAGTACGGTATCAACAGTCTTCGAGACTTTCGCTTCAAACAATACGCGGAAACGAACACTTCGCAACCTTACCGAAGTCTACCAGGTGACAACAATAAACCCATGGAGTGACACGGCTATTACCTTTAATGCCAGTGATGAACCTAAATTCTGAACAGCCCGAGCACCAGCCGCATTGGTCCTCAGTCCAATAGTGGACTGCTTTCGACTTACCAAGGTACTCATGGACAGTGGCAGCAGATTGAACCTCATTTATGAGGAAACCCTTCGAAAAATGGAAATAGACTGGAGCCGCATTGAGCGAAGCAACCCAACCTTTAGAGGAATAATCCCCAGTCGGGAAGCGCGCTGTACAGGAAAAATCACACTAGATGTGGTGTTCGGCACGCCAGATAATTATAGGTCCGAGGAGGTCACATTTCAAGTGGCCCCGTTCAGCAACGGATACCATGCTCTGTTAGGGCGAGAGGCATTCACAATTTTTCAAGCTATACCCCATTATGGGTACATGAAGCTCAAAATGCCTGGACCCAACGGAATCATCATTCTTGCTAGTGACCCGGACATAGCACTCCGCGACGAAAACAAGACAGCCGCACTGGCCCTTGAGGCACTATCCAAAGCCCTAGCGGCCGAAGAACTGACTTCCCTGCGCTCCACGGTTAACAGGGATGACGTGATACTCGACAAAAGATCCAAGTCCACCTTCTTTAAACCGGCGGACGAAATAGTCAAATTCCAAGTCCATCCAATGGACCCTACAAAACGGCCTCCATCGGGGCGCGATTAAACCCTGATGTAGACGCCGCACTACAAGAATTCCTACGCGAAAATTGGGACATTTTTAACTGGCACCCTTCAGACATGCCAGGAATCCCACGCAGGCTGGCCGAGCACAGCCTAAACATCCTAAAAGGATTCAAGCCTGTTAAGCAGGCTCTTCGGCGTTTCTCTGACCCTAAGAGACAAGCCATGGGAGAGGAGCTAGCCAAACTACTCGAGGCTAGATTCATCAGAGATATAAAACATTCGGACTGGCTAGCAAACCTGGTGATGGTACCAAAGAAGGACAAATCGTGGCGCCTATGCGTCGATTTCAAGGACCTCAACAAGGCTTGCCCAAAGGATCCCTTACCCCTCCCCCGCATCGATCAAATCATCGACGCTACCGCAGGACACGATTCATTGTGTTTCCTCGACGCATACTCTGGCTACCATCAAATTATGATGGCAGAACTAGACCAAGCCACAACAGCATTCATCACCCCATACGGCCCATTCTGCTTGAACACAATGCCCTTCGGGCTCAAAAATGCTGGTGCAACATATCAGCGCATGATTCAGACATGTCTAGCAAACCAGATCGGAAAACAGTTGAAGCATACGTAGATGACGTGGTCGTCAAAACCAAGCATGTCGAAACTCTAGTAGACGACTTGAGGCTCACATTCGATAACCTCCAAATATATGACATCAAGCTTAACCCGGAAAAATGCGTTTTCGGTGTACCAGCCGGAAAGCTCTTGGGCTTCACTGTATCCGGTAGAGGAATTGAAGCAAACCCAGCCAAGATTTGAGCTCTGTCACAATTGGATATTCCAAAGGACCTCAAGAAAATACAAAAGTTGACTGGATGCGTGGCGGCTCGAAGCCGCCTCATCTCCCGGTTGGGAGAAAATGCATGACCCCTTTATCGCCTCCTCAGGTGCACCAAACACTTCGTGTGGACGGATGCCGCCACAGCCGGACTCAAAGAAATTAAAGCCATATTGGCAACAAACCCGGTCCTCGCCGCGCCTAACATCGGCGAACCAATGCTATTATACATTGCGGCAACTCATCATGTTGTAAGCGCAGTGCTCGTCGTTGAACGAGAAACGGACGGACACAAATTCCCCCTTCAAAAACCAGTTTACTACGTGACCACTATCCTCACTCCATGCAAGTCACGGTACCCGCATTATCAAAAGATAGCGTACGCGGTGTTCATGGCATCCCGGAACCTACGACACTACTTTCAAGAGTGTTCAATAACAGTAGCTTCCAAAGTACCTCTTAATGATATTATAAACAACCGCGACGCGACGGGCCGGATTGCCAAATGGGCCATTGAGCTCCTCCCGTTCGATGTAACCTATAAGCGACGGCGAACTATCAAGTCGCAAGTTTTGGCTGACTTTGTCGCCGAATGGACTGAAGCAGAACTCCCTAAAGAGTACGACACATATTCTAACTGGATCATGCACTTCGACGGCTCCAAAATGTTAGCAGGTCTGGGGGCTAGTGTTGTTCTGACGCCCCCAACAGGAGAGACAGTTCAATATGTACTCCAGATAATGTATACGGACTCTCACAATGCAGCCGAATACGAGGCCCTTCTACATGGTCTCCGGATGGTAGTCTCCATGGGCATCCAACGCCTAGAGGTGCGTGGGGATTCGAACCTCGCGATATCCCAAATAAATGGAGATTTTGATGCCAAGGATCCAAAAATGGCAGCTTATCGCAACTCCGTCCTAAAAATGTCAGCTTGGTTCGAGGGGCTCGAATTTCACCATATAGCCCGGGAAAACAATCAGGCAGCAGACGTCTTGGCATGCATCGGCGCAAAGCGCGATGCAGTCCCCCCCAACATTTTCTTGGAGAGGCTATTCAAGCCATCCGTACAACGGGAAGGGGAATCCAGAAATACCAACCCGGACCCAGCCGTACCACCTGACACCGAACATTCTGACACAATGGGAGGTTATGCTAACGAAGTAACATCCTCAGCCCACGTAATAATGGCAGTCATTGCCCCGTGGACAGAACCATTCTTAGCCTACTAAACTAGGCAGGAACTCCCCGAGGACCAAAACGAGGCACGCTGCATAGTGTGGCGATCTAAAGCCTATAAAGTCCATGAAGGAGAGCTTTACAAGAAAAGCACCACCGGAGTCCTTCAAAGGTGTATCTCCGAAGAGGAAGGGCGGAACCTTCTGGCTGAAATTCATGCCGGACTCGGCGGGCACCACGCCTCAGCCCGGGCCCTTGTAAGCAAGGCCTTCCGTACTAGATTTTATTAGCCGACGGCCCGGGCAGATGCTCAGGACTTAGTCCAAGGATGCATCGATTGCCAATTATTTGCTAACCAAAGCCATATGCCACCCACCGCCCTCCAAACTATACCCATCACCTGGCCCTTCGCAGTCTGGGGGCTTGACATGGTTGGACCCCTTAAAGGAGGAACCCACAAGCGAAAATACCTATTGGTCATGGTTGACAAATTCACCAAATGGATAGAGGCCAAGCCTGTCAAGACGGCTGAATCCGGACTGGTGATAGACTTCATATCAGGGGTCGTACACCGTTACGGCGTCCCCCACAGCATCATCACTGATAATGGCATGAACTTTATGGCTGACAAGGTAAAACTCTGGTGCAAAAACATGGGCATCAAGCTCGACTACGCTTCAGTCTATCACCCACAAACTAACGGTCAAGTCGAGCAAGCAAATGGTCTAATCATGAGCGGCATCAAACCCAGACTGGTGCGGTCCCTCAAGGAATCTAACACGCACTGGGTAGAGGAGCTCAACTCCGTAATCTGGGGGCTGCGGACCACGCCGAATCGCACTATCGGATTCACACCATTCTTTATGGTATACGGCACAGAGGCAGTTCTGCCCTGCGACATAATTCATGACTCACCTCGCGTGCGCCTGTATGAAGAAAGAGAAGCCAAACTCGATCGGCAGGACAGTTTGGACGCCTTGGAGGAGGAGCGCGACGTGGCAAAAGCCCGTTCCGCATTCTTTCAACAACAGGCTCAAAGATATCAAAGCAGAGAAGTACGGGCCAAAACTTACAATGTTGGCGAATTAGTTCTGTGCCTGCCGGACAAGAAAAAGGACAAACTCAAGCCCAAATGGGAAGGTCCCTTCATAATCGACCATGTCCTGACTGGCGGAGCGTACCGTCTGCGAAATGCATCGGATAACCGACTCGAGCCGAACCCATGGAACGCAGCCCGTCTACGAAGATTCTACGCCTAACGCCGGACTATGTGTTCGTCTCCTTCCTCTATCCATTTTTTACAGATTAGCGGTCTTATATTTCTCTCCTTTTCCCTCCTTTTCTCTTACAGCCTTTTAAGGGCTCGTTTGCGCCTCCTTCGCACACAATTGACGCGGTATCCGCGCTCATTATACCTGGGGGCTTCTTTAATAGAAGCTTGTTTATACGGGCCTCATGCCCAACACATGTGTCACACTTCCGCATGTACTTTTTATTCACCATTATATGCATCGATATGACTTAAGTTTTGGCCAAGCTGGGTTTCCTGGCTCCTGTGCTTACCGCTACGTTCCCGATTGTTTGTCTAGGCAGTAAAGGGAGCACCTCTGCGATTGTTACTGCGGGGTCAGCCAGATGTGTACCTCAGACTGGGTGAAGCCGAAAGCTAGCGTTCTTAAGGGAATATTCGGTCGGTGAACTAAATGATGATTTTTAACCCGTTTATTTATCTGCCCCTAGATGCTCTTCTACTTTTTTCGTAGTCCGGACATGCACTTTAGGGCATGCCTCCCAGGGAAAGGAACCCCTAACGGAACTATTCTCCTTGGAAGGTGTTTCTTACTAACCATGGAATATAACATAACTAGTTGGGCACTTGTCTGATAAAGCACTAATGACCCCTACGCCTGGTCTCCTCGCATGCCCCGGTTCTTACATAACCGAGAGGGTATTCGGACACACGCCGGACTATCGGGTCCCGAGGTTGAAGCGAAAAGATCCGCCATGACAAACGATCTACAATCTGGCTAGAAGGCATTTTACATGTCATTTTAAATTACATAATCAATTTGACTGGGTATATTCCTCTTCAATACCATCCAATAGGCTGTCTAGTTTGCAGTCTTGTTGGCAATATTTGGCGGCCAACACTACATGGCCATACACTAAACTAACAGGGATCTCCTTCCCATCGGGCCCTACAGGTCCGACATCGGCCATGTGGTTTGGGTCAGCCTTCGTGTACCGCGTCTTCACCATGGCCCAGGCCTCCCTGGCGCCTTGATGGCAGGCCGATATCTTCCATAATCGGAAGCGCCATCGCGCTTCCTTTAGCTTCTTTGCAAGCTCTCCAAGGCCTTCGGGCATGGAGACAGACGGCCACAATGCCTGGGCGACGCCTTGCATCACCTGCCGAACTCGTTCGTGTAGTTGTGAGAGCTCGGGAAGAAGGTCACCCGTAGAACCGGGAATTTCCTCCGCAGGTCGACCTGTCAGCATACCTACAGACATAACTCTGTCAATCGACTTCCTCGCCGAACTCTTCTTTTCGTAGTTCGTTCAAGCACTTACTAAAAATGCCGCATCGAAGTCGCCGATTCTCCTTCACGGAGTCCGACAACTGAGCACAAACATCCTTTAGTTCCTCGCCCATCTCGTTGTTGGCATCTTGTAGCTTATTCTTCTCTTGCCTCACCCTCGTAAGCACGCTCTCGTCGGCCTTTACCGGTGCAAGAGTTGTTGCTTGTCCGGATCCACTCTGGCGCCTTCTGCAATGTTATTGTCCGATTTGCAAGCATGCCGCACTCTTCAACATACTTATCTTTCGAAGCATATCTTACCAGAGAGGGTCTCCTTGGCCTCCCCTGTCGCGGCTGGTGCGGCCTCAAGTTGGGCCTTGCACTCTTCCAGCTCCTGGGACAGTTGGGTATTCTTTTCTGTAAGATCCTGCATAACAAATGATCCTTAAATCAGTTATTCTAATGGTTTCAAGTCTCGGGGGCTACTGGCATATAAAACCATAAAATTTTCTCACCTGTATGTCTTTTACATACTGCTCTGTGGCTCTGGCAAGACCATTTTGAGTGGCACAGAGGTATGCATCTCCTGTATTAAAGGCATCCAATGCCTCTTGGGAGAAACAAGCGTCACGAAGAATTGTCCGGCGACGCCTGTGGTTCATGGCACTCTCCACCTCGGAATTGGTGGCAGACAGCCTGTCCACATCCTCTGTCGGAGGAGCGTCCAGTGCACGCCTCGTGTTCGTCTCCGCTTCCGGACCCGGCCTTGGAGCCTGGCCGGTAGAGGTGCGATTGGCAACCTCTTCGGATATAGTCCGGCGAGCGCCCTTCTTCCTGGAAAAAGCACGAGCGTTAGTATGCCTTGAGGGAATACAACCTGGGAATAAAATGGCACGCCATACCATTGTGCCGGCGTCTCAATCCGGACCGCACTTCTTTTCAACCTGCTAGGCCTTGATGCCCCTTGTTGGCTAGGCACCGTGGGCTCGGCCCTCCGCCTCAAGGACTTCCCCTGCAAAAACACCATTGATATACGGTGATCAAAAATAAGCACGGGTGGATCGTCTTAAAGGTACTGGGACTTCGGTCTCGGTTACTTGTGAGGATGGAAGTAGTCTGGGATAATCAGCCGTAATGGCCACTAAGGTGTTGTCCTTGCTCAATTGATGAAACACCCCATCGATCAGCTCCACACATAAGTCCGGGTCCTCTTGGGAGTCCGGGTCGGGGGACCGTTTCGGGTCCTCGGGTTGTGGAGGAGGGCTGTTTATCTCCTTCACAGTCTGGCGTAGCTCCTGTGTTGAAATTGCTAGACTAAGTACTTAACTATGGGAATATGAAATGGATGGGCAAGTGAAAGTGTTCGCTTACCCAGCTTGGAGGATTGTACATAAAAAATCCGCCCCGTGGGTTGACGCGGAGGAATTCCTCCTCTTCTCCCTTGTACAAAGCGGATAAGATCTTTATTACAGTGGCGGCCGATTCCGGCCCCTTACGGCCGCACCGGGTGGCGTCGTCCTCCCCATTGAAATCCCACATGGGGTGGCCTCTGTACTGAAGTGGCTGCACCCCCCGCATAATGCATGTGGCCATGACCTCAATCATGGTCAGTCCGGAATGAGCTAACAACCTTATCCGGTTCATTAGATAAGGGACATCCTTGCCATTTTCCTTCTGAGGGCTCCATGGACGCTAGCTTAGGCGCTTCTTCAGAGGAGCATTATCGAACTCAGGAAGGCCGATACGAATAGGGTCCGGCAGGGGGACGTCTTCTATATAAAACCATTCTAAAGGCCAGTCTTCGGACGCCTTCTTTGGGGTTCCGGATAGATATCCGGTCCCGGCGATGCGCCATAGTTCGGCTCCGCCCACTTGATATATCGACCCCTCCTGAGAACGGGGCACGAGGCAGAACAGTTTCTTCCACAGCGCGAAATGGGCCTCGATGCCCGAAAACAGCTCGCAAAGGGCTACGAAACCCACAATATGCAATATGGAGGCAGGCGTGAGGTTGTGTAACTGGAGGCCATAGAACTCCAGAAGCCCCCGGAGAAATGGATGAATTGGAAATCCGAGCCCTCTTATCAAATCCGAGCCCGCTCTCCTTTGGAGGGATTGGGGACACTCTCCGCTTGTTCTCCGCCATTATAGGTGGCAAGCCCGGCTTGAACTGGGACCATGTAAGCTGGGGGGAGAAGCCCCTTGGCTTGGAGCGCCACTAGCTCACTATGCGGGACGGAACACCTCTCCCAATCTCCAGGCTGACGGCTGGGGGGGCGAGAGGAGGAGCTGTGTCGACCGGCCATGATGGAATGGATCTCTGTCGAATGTGCTCCGATGAATGCTCGCGGAGGGAGGATGGTGTGATTCAGATCTGAATCACCGTCTCTTTTATAGACGGCCCATTTGCGCAGCAAGGGGGCTAAATGAAAAAACACCCTGTCTTTTCGCATTCGTTTGACACGTGGAAGATGGCCATTATTGGGCGTAGAAGCCAAGGAGTGCAACGTTCACCAGAAGCCGGACACTATTCAGCAGGTATATGGGATTTGGAGAAGAACCCGCCTTGCAATGCCGAAGACAAATTTGCGTGCCGGACTCATCTTCATTGAAGCCTGGTTCGGGGGCTACTGAGGGAGTCCCGGATTAGGGGGTGTCCGAATAGCCGGACTATATACTTTGGCCGGACTCCTGGACTATGAAGATACAAGATTGAAAACTTCGTCCCATGTTCGGATGGGCCTTTCCTTGGCGTGGAAGGCAAGCTTGGCGATACGGATATGTAGATCTCCTCCCATTGTAACCGACTCTGTGTAACCCTAGCCCTCTCCGGTGTCTATATAAACCGAAGGGTTTTAGTCCATAGGACGAACAAGAATCATACCATAGGCTGGCTTCTAGGGTTTAGCCTCTCTGATCTCGTGGTAGATCTACTCTTGTACTACCCATATCATCAATATTAATCAAGCAGGAGTAGGGTTTTACCTCCATCGAGAGGGCCCGAACCTGGGTAAAAACATCGTGTCCCTTGTCTCCTGTTACCATCCGCCTAGACGCACAGTTCGGGACCCCATACCCGAGATCCGCCGGTTTTGACACCGACAGTCCCCAACTTGAAGACCGGTTCAGAGGGCTACTGACAGTGTCCTGGACTAGGGGGTACTCACCACATCGTCTCTCGATCAGTTAGATTGGGCCGAGGACCCCCATAGCCGTATACTCATGGGCCAGTTCGGACAGTTGCCGCATACAAGGAAGATTCCACAAGACTTGGTGATTAAGAAAAGGACTCCTCCCCCACCGGCGTATTCGGCTAGGACTCTTGTTACCCTAGGCCTATGGTACATTATATAAACTGAGGCTAGGCTAGTCGATAGATTATTATGACATTAGTCATCATACCTCTAGGGTTTAGACCAGAACATATGATCTCGAGGTAGATCAACTCTTGTAACCCCTATACTCATCAAAGTCAATCAAGCAGCATGTAGGGTATTATCTCATCAAGAGAGCCCGAAGCTGGGTAAAATTCCGTGTTCATGTTACCATCGATCCTAAGACGCACAGTTCGGGACCCCCTACCCAAGATCTGCCGGTTTTGACACCGACAGGCACCCCATGAATGATAAGGTTGAATCCACCACTCTCTTATGCTTTTATCAAAACAAAATTATCAAAGAAATGAAGGCTAGCGTAGATGCAAATTTTCGTAATGTGCTTAACCTTTCTTCATCCATTAATGGCAATGTGCTTTCCCAAAATAGAAAAATGAATGCTATAGAAAGGAAATTTCGCTTTTCTCTCCAAATACCAAAGATGACAATGTTGGAAATATGAGCAATTTACCGAATGATTTTGTTAACAGAAATAGTAGATAAAGCATGGCTAGTATAGCAGTGATAAAATAAGCCACGTGATTTGACAAAGAGAAGGTAAACAACATGTTCATATATGAACCGTAACTAAACATATCTAGAGCAGACAGTATAGCAGGTTGCATATATGAAATAGAGTCTAACATATCTAGGGAAATACTACAACAAGGAACTGTAGCAGAACCTCTAATAGAAAGGGGAGAAACACATACGTGACAGCAGCAGGAGTAGAGGCACTGGACTTGGGGTCGGTGTCCTCCATGTCATCGAGGAGGTTGTCGATGTCGAGGAAGTAGTCGTCGTCTGGGAAGTAGTCGTCGGACTCTGGGGCGTCCATGACGAAGAAGTTAGTAGTCGCGCAGAGCGCTCCCCAAAAACCTTATTATCCTTCTCCCATACATGACTCAAAAGGTGCGGTTTCGGAGGCCTACTGTCTCGACCTGTGGTGCACGCCGCAAGCCGGGATGGGAAAGATTGAGCAACAGGGGAGTGCTCAGGAACTGTGTGGCGAGAGGAAGCGGACCTTCTGATGTGTCTCTCTGGAGAGGAGCTATCTCTCTTATATAGGCACAGGAGAGGGACACGAACAAGTTGCGACGGGAGGTGAAGCAACGGAGGGAGACGAAGTGAACGGGCAGCACGCGAAGAGGTGCGCCGTTCGTATTCATTATCCACTACCACAAAAACTTTTCAGCTCCCGAGTGACCTTTCGTATACCCGTAGTGTGTGGCAAAAATTAGACATCGGCTCGGCTCATTCCCGCAACCCACGTCGCGTCGTGACGAGGCGTGGCGTGGCGAGGCAGGCGGCGGAGGAGGAGCGCGTGTGGATGTCCCTCTTGTTCTGATGCTCATACAAGTGGGGAAAGAACCTACCTTATAAGGAGGTCCAACTCCCACTCAACTAGCATTGTGGGACTAAACTTTAGTAGTATCCCTTGCCTTGCACAAATGGGCTAAGCGGGCCTCTAGGATTTATTTAGGAATTTCTGAAATAGTTATTGGGCTGTCCCAAAATAGACTAAATTCCAGCAATCCCCCACCAGATCCCAGAGGCACACATAATTTGCCTTTGGTTCCAAAACACTGTTTTATATACTGGTACTACAATGGAGACTGTTAAGTTGAACTTCCACCTAGAACTCTATGCTACACTAATAAGCAACTTGAACAGTGGACTGGGCCTTGAACTGCAAGTTTTCTGCGAATCTAGCTTCACATAAAGCCTTGACCGATACGTGGCTACCGTGGGTCTTCCCCGCAGGTGGAGCTTATGCGTCATACTCTGAGACCTTTCATGAGTTTACTAGAGAGAACCCAACTCTCATAGATTGCGACGTTTAACAATCAGACTCATATTGGTGCGTTCTTCAAAAGATGTTCTGCAGGACAACATCTCTGCTTCAGTGAGCCTCTTAGAACACATTAAGATATACATCAACCTGCCATGCAGATTTAGGAGAGTATTGCATCTTCATGGAGTGGTATTTTTAATAGTAAAGGTACTCTCCCCTTAGTTGACCAACAACTTGTCTTCCACATCTAATTCACGGGATCTCCGATCACAAAGAATAGGTTACCACTGTGAACAACTCATATTTTGGGTCTCATACCCATCTCCCTCGATGCATTATCTATCACATTACGTGATAGACCCTTAGTAAAAGGATCTGCCAGATTTTTGGACGTTTGGATATAATCCAATGCAATAACTCCGGAGTTTCTCATTTTTCTGACAGACTTTAACCTTCTCTGAACGTGTCTTGATGACTTCATGTTATCCTTTGAGCTGTTCACTTTCGTGATCACAGTTTGATTGTTGTAGTTAATTAGGATACCCGGTATAGGTTTCTCAACAACCGGCAAGTCATTCAAGAGCCGGCGAAGCCAATCTGCTTCGACCGTAGCTGTATCTAGTGCTGTGAGTTCTGCTTCCATTGTTGACCTTGTTAAGATGGTCTGCTTGCAAGACTTCCAAGAAACAGTGCCACCTCCGTGAGTGAATACATAACCGCTCGTGGCCTTTATCTCATCAGCATCTGAGATCCAGTTTGAGTCACTATACCCTTCAAGCACCTTTGGATGCCCAGTGTAGTGAATTCCATAATTTGCAGTGCCGTTCAAATAACGCAAAACTCTCACTAGAGCTTTCTAATGCAGATCTCCTGGTTTTGAGACAAACCGGCTCAGTTTGCTAACAGCAAAAGAGATGTCAGGTCTTGTAGCACTGGCTAAGTACATAAGCGAGCCAATAATCTAAGAATATTTCAATTGGTCTCTAGAAATTCTTTGATTCTTTCGAAGCAACATACTAGCATCATATGGTGTTGGAGAGGGCTTGCAGTCACTGTAACCAAAGCGACTCAAGATCTTTTCCACATAGTGAGATTGAAGCAATGTAATCCCACCATCATCGTCTCTCAACAACTTGATGTTCAGAATGACATCAGCCACTCCTAAATTCATCATCTCAAAACAGCGAGATATGAAATCCTTGACCTTCTTAATAACATTCAGATTTGTTCCAAAAATCAGTATGTCGACAACATACAAGAAAAGCATAACTCCCTCGCCCCCACCATGGCGATAGTACACACATTTGTCAGCTTCGTTCGCAACAAAGCCTACAGCTATCAAAGTTCTTTCGAACTTCTCATGCCACTGTTTGGTTGCTTGCTTAAGTCCATACAAAGACTTCAGCAACTTGCACACTTTCCCTTCCTGACCATCTATTACAAACCCATCTAGTTGTTCCATATAGATTTCCTCGTCCAACTCTCCATTTAGGAAAGCAGTCTTAACGTCCATTTGATGAACGAGAAGACCATGTGAGGCAGCTAGTGAAAGTAGAACTCGAATGGTGGTCATTCGAGCCACAGGTAAGTAAGTATCAAAGAAATCTGCACCTTCCTTTTGGGTATAACCCTTAGCCACGAGCCGAGCCTTGTACTTTTCAATAGTACCATCAGGCCTAAGATTCTTCTTGAATACCCATTTGCATCCTATAGGTTTGCACCCATAAGGACGATCAGTTATCTCCCAAGTTACATTTTCCAAGACGGAATCCATGTCACTACGGATCGCTTCCTTCAAGTAGTCAGCATCCTCAGATGCATAGGCCTCTGAAATAGAACTGGGAGTGTCATCTATGAGATACACAAGAAAATCATCACCAAAGGACTTTGCAATCCTCTGTCTGTTGCTCCTAGTAGGAACTTCGTTGTTCTCCTCCACAGGTTTTTCAAAGTGTTCCATCAAAATGGCAGGTTCATTAATTGTAACTAGTTCCTGATTTGATGAACTAAGCATCTCCTGATTGGATGAGGTTGCCATATCCTTCATGGGAAAGATATCTTCAAAGAAAGTCGCATCATTTGACTCCATGATCGTACCGACATGCATGTCAGGTATCTCAGATTTTACAACCAAGAATCTATAACCAATGCTATGGAAAGCATATCCCTGGAAAACACAATGCACAGTTTTTGGTCCCAGCTTTCGCTTCTTTGGAATTGGCACATTGACTTTCGCCAAACAAGCCCAGGTTCATAGATAAGAGAGCTTTAACCTTTCCTTCTCCCATTCCTCGAATGGAGTTATCTCTTTGTTCTTTGTGGGAACTCGGTTTAGGACATGACATGTTGTCAATATCGCCTCCCCCCACCATGCCTTGTAGAGACCTGATGTGTCTAACATGGCGTTAACCAAATCAGTTAGAGTACAGTTCTTCCTTTCGGCCACCCATTTGACTGAGATGAATAGGGAGGCATCCTCTCATGGATTATACCATCTTCCACACAAAAGGAATCAAATTCATTTCAGAAATACTCTCCACCATGATCCGACCTAAGCCTCTTGATCTTTCGATCAAGTTGGTTTTCTGCTTCAGCTTTATAGATCTTGAGATAGTTCAAATCCTCATCCTTAGATTTCAGAAGATACACATGACAGTATCTAGTGGAGTCATCAATTAACGTCATGAAATATTTCTTTCCACCTTTTGTCAAAACACCATTCATTTCACATAGATCTGAATGTATGAGTTCTAGTGGTGCAAGATTTCTCGTTTCTGCAGTCACATGAGACTTACGTTGTTGCTTAGCTTGCACACATACTTGACACTTGGATCCCTTGACAATGGTGAAACTAGGGATTAAGTTCAACTTCGCTAGTCGCGACATGCAACCAAATTTAACATGAAAAAGACGTGAATGCCCCACATTTGATTCACTATTGTTGTAAATATGATTAACAACTTTATTACAAATGTCTGATAAGGATAAACGAAAAAGGCCTCCTGACTCATAGACTTTACCAACAAAGGTTCCATACTTGGAAATTACAAATTTATTCGACTCAAATACAAGCTTGTAGCCATCTCTACACAGAAGAGATCCACTAACATGATTTTTATTGACGGAGGGGACATAATGCATGTTCTTCAGCCACATGATCTTGCCCGAAGTAAACTTCAGATCGACCGTGCCAACACCACGAACAGAAGCACTTAAGCCGTTGGCCATCAGCACGGTTGAAGACCCTGCGGTCTGATAAGACGAAAACATGGAAATATCACCGCATACATGCACATTAGCACCCGTATCAATCAACCAATCAGGAGAATGACATACTGAAAGAATTGTGGGAAATATACCACATCCAGCATCCTTCATGTCGGTGTCTCCAATGACAACATTAACGGTCTTGCCGCCTTTTCCAGGATGACGCTTGTCATAGCGATTGGGGCAACTAAGAGCCCAATGATCAGGATCTCCATACACATGACAAACACATTTCTTCTTGTCATTCTTCTTCTTGAAGTTCGTGTGCTGCAAAGCCTCGTTCTTCCCATCAAACTTTGCCTTACCATCAAACTTGCCCTTGTTCTTGAACTTGTGGGGCTGAAAGTTCTTCTTCTATACCTGATTGGCACTAGAACCTCCCTCAACACCTCGAGCACGGTTTTCCTTTGCTCTCGCCTTTTCTTCCACATCAAGAGTACCAATGAGATCCGGAACAGAAAACTCCTGCCTCTTATGCTTCAGTGAGGTAGCAAAGTTCCTCCACGTGGTAGGAAGCTTAGTGATGATAACTCTAGCAATAAACTTGTCCTGTAGGATACAATTGAAGTGCTCAAGTTCTCTAGAAAATGACTGTATCTCATGAGCTTGCTCAACCACGGAGCGCTCTTCAGTCATCCTGTAGTCATCGAATTGCTCCATGATGTACAGCTCAGTGCCAGCATCCGAGACCCCAAACATGGCCTCGAGTGCATCCCACATATCTTTTCGATTATCAATTGACGCATAAGCATCAACTATGTTCTCACATAGAACACTCAAGAAAGTAGCCTTAAACAAAGTATCCATTTTCTGAAAAGCTTGTGCCTACTGGGCATCTTGCTCTCCTTCAGGTTTGCTAAGTGGTGTCATAGCAGCTCATGGTCTAAAACCATAAGACTGCTCTCACGCGCCACCTCTTATAGTGGATACCCTCAAACATAGGAGGTCTCATGGAAGCAGCAAAACCACTCGTGGTAAATTTCCTATAATAAGGTTTTTGGATTGTTGGAAATATGAGCAATTTATCGAATGATTTTATTAACAGAAATAGTAGATAAAGCATGTCTAGTATAGCAGTGATAAAATAAGCCATGCGATTTGACAAAGAGAAGGTAAACAACATGTTCATATATGAACCGTAACTAAACATATCTAGAGCAGACAGTATAGCAGGTTGCATATGTGAAATAGAGTCTAACATATCTAGGGCAAATACTAGAACAAGGAACTGTAGAAGAACCTCTAATAGAAAGGGGATAAACACGTACGTGACAGCAGTAGGAGCAGAAGCACTGGACTTGGGGTCGGTGTCCTCCATGTCGTCGAGGAGGTTGTTGATGTCAGGGAAGTAGTGATCGTCTAGGAAGTAGTCGTCGAAGTCCGGGGCGTCTGTGGCGAAGAGTCAGTAGTCGCGCAGAGTGCTCCCCAAAAACCTTATTATCCTTCTCCCGTACAGGACTCAAAAGGTGCGGTTTCGGAGGACTATTGCCCTGACCTGCGATGCACGCCGCAAGCCAGGATGGGAAAGATTGAGCAGCAGCGCAGTGCTCAGGAACTATGTGGCGAGAGGAAGAGGACCTTCTGATGTGTCTCTCTGGAGAGGAGCGACATCTCTTATATAGGCACAGGAGAGGGACGCGAACAGGTTGCGAAGGGAGGTGAAGCAACGGAGGTAGACGAAGTGAACAGGCAGCACGCGAAGAGGTGCGCCATTCGTATTCATTATCCACTACCGCAAAAACTTTTCAGCTCCCGAGTGACCTTTTGTATACCCGTAGTGTGTGGCGAAAATTAGACATCGGCTCTGCTCATTCCCGCAAGCCGCAACGCGTTGTGACAAGGCGTGGCGTGGTGATACGTCTCCAATGTATCTATAATTTTTTATTGCTCCATGCTACTTTATCTACTGTTTTGGACTATATTGGGCTTTATTTTCCACTTTCATATTTATTTTGGGACTAACCTATGAACCGGAGGCCCCGCCCAGAATTTCTGTTTTTTTGCCTATTTCAGTATTTTGAAGAAACAAAATATCAAACGGAGTCCAAATGGAATAAAACCTTCGGGAACGTGATTTTCTCACCGAACGTGATCCAGGAGACTTGGACCCTGCTCCAAGGAACAGCCGTGGAGGTCACGAGGGTGGAGGGCGCCCCCCCTGGGCGCGCCCCCCTACCTCGTGGGCCCCCTGTTGCTCCACTGACGTACTCCTTCCTCCTATATATACCTATGTACCCCCATCAGATCAAATACGGAGCCAAAAACATAATTCCACCGCCGCAAATTTCTGTATCCACGAGATCCCATCTTGGGGCCTATTCCAGAGCTCCCCGGGAGAGGGCATCTACCACGGAGGGCTTGTACATCAACACCATAGCCTCTCCGATGAAGTGTGAGTAGTTTACATTAGACCTTCGGGTCCATAGCTAGTAGCTAGATGGCTTCTTCTCTCTTTTTGGATCTCAATACAATGTTCTCCCCCTCTCTTGTGGAGATCTATTCGATGTAATCTTCTTTTTGCGGTGTGTTTGTTGAGACCGATGAATTGTGGGTTTATGATCCAGCTTATCTATGAACAATATTTGATTCTTCTCTGAATTCTATTAGGTATGATTGAGTTATATTTGCAAGTCTCTTCGAATTATCCGTTTGGTTTAGCCAACTAGATTGGTAGTTCTTGCAATGGGAGAAGTGTTTAGCTTTGGGTTCAATCTTGCGGTGTCCTTACCCAGTGACAGAAAGGGTTGCAAGGCACGTATTGTATTTTTGCCACCGAGGATAACAAGATGGGGTTTTTATCATATTGCATGAATTTATCCCTCTACATCATGTCATCTTGCTTAAGGCATTACTCTGTTTTTAACTTAATACTCTAGATGCATGCTGGATAGCGGTCGATGAGTGGAGTAATAGTAGTAGATCCAGAATTGTTTCGATCTACTTGTTTTGGATGTGATGCCTATATACATGATCATACCTAGATAATCTCATAATTATTCACTTTTCTATCAATTGCTCAACGGTAATTTGTTCACCCACCGTAGAATACTTATGCTCTTGAGAGAAGCCACTAGTGAAACCTATGGCCCCGGGTCTATTCTCATATCAATCTCCATTACTTTATTACTTGCTTTGTTTTTACTTTGCCTTTTACTTTTTACTTTGTATCTCTATATCAAAAATACCAAAAATATTATTTATCATCTCTATCAGAACTCACCCTCGTAAGTGACCGTGAAGAGATTGACAACCCCTAATCGCGTTGGTTGCGAGTAGCTATCGTTTTGTGTAGGTACGAGGGACTCGTGCGTGTTCTCCTACTGGATTGATACCTTGGATCTCAAAAACTGAGGGAAATACTTACGCTACTTTACTGCATTATCCTCTCCTCTTCGGGGAAATCCAACGCATTGCTCACGAGGTAGCAAGAAGAATTTCTGGCGCCGTTGCCGGGGAGTTTGCGCAAAAGTCAACCATACGTACCAAGTACCATCACAATCCCTATCTCTCGCATTACATTATTTGCCTCTCGTTTTCCTCTCCCCCACTTCACCCTTGTTGTTTTATTCGCCATCTCTTTCCCAATCTCCTCCTCTCTTTCTCTTTTGCCTTTTTCTCGTTTGCCTTTTCGTTTCTTGTGTGTTGTATTACTTGCTACCATGGCTGAATCAAAAATAACTAAGGGATTTCTCCCGAGTTCTAGTGCCTTGGATAACCCCTCTATCCTTTCAAAGCTCATAAACAATGATGCTACGGAGAGACCCGCCGGGATCACCAATAATACTTTAGATGATTTTGATGATGATGACTCCGGAATCTTTTGCTATTTACTTGATGAATCTTTAAAAGATGCTTGGGATAGGTTATTAAGGATTCGGGCTAGTTGTGTGCCACAATATCAAATCGATGTTTACTTAAGAAGTTTCTATGTTGGCTTGCCCGCCTCTTTCAAACAAGTTCTAGATTCTATTTTTGAAGAAGGTTTTCTTCAAAGGGATGCTATAGATACCTATGAAAAAATGAAAACCATATTTGGGCACCCTTTAAATGATAAAGTTGAATCAACTACTCTCTTGTGCTTTTATCAAAATGAAATTATCAAAGAGATGAAGTCTAGCTTGGATGCAAATTTTCATAACGTGCTTAATCTCACCACATCCATTAATGGCAATGTTCTTAATCTGAATAGAAAGATGAATGATTTATAAAGGAGATCCTCTCTTGCTACTTACACATCAGGTGCCAAAGATGGCACTCGTTAGATCTATCTTCGCTTTTATGCCTAGCTAGGGGCGTTAAACGATAGCGCTTGTTGGGAGGAAACCCAATTTTATTTTGTGTTTTTTGTTTTTGCTTCTGTTTAGGAATAAATAAGCCATCTACTTTCTGTTTAGATGTGGTTTTATGTTTTAATTAGTGTTTGTGCCAAGTAGAACCTATAGGATAAGCTATGATGATAGTTGATTTGATTCTCCTGAAAACAGAAACTTTGCGCTCAAGAGAAAAAATTCAATAAATCACAGAAATGTGCTTTTGCATTGATTCTTTTTGCTGCTGATCAATAAAAAATTGTCCAGTACATCCTATTTTGGTAGATTTTTTAGATTTCCAGAAGTTTGCGTTAGTTACAGATTGCTACAGACTGTTCTGTTTTGGACAGATTCTGTTTTTCTTGTGTTGTTTGCTTATTTCAATGCATCTATGGCTAATAAATTAGTTTATAAACCATAAGGAAGTTGGAATACAATAGGTTTAACACCAATATAAATAAATAATGAGTTCATTACAGTACCTTAAAGTAGTCTTTTGTTTTCTTTCGTTAACGGAGCTCACGAGATTTCAATTGAGTTTTGTGTTGTGTAGTCTTCAAGTTTTGGGTGAATTCTTTTGATGGACTATGGAACAAAGAGTGGCAAGAGCCTAAGCTTGGGGATGCCCATGGCACCCCCAAGATAATCCAGGGACACCAAACAGTCAAAGCTTGGGGATGCCCTGGAAGGCATCCCCTCTTTCGTCTACTTCCATCGGTAATTTACTTGGAGCTATATTTTTATTCACTACATGTCATGTGTTTTTCTTGGAGTGTATTGTATTATTTGCGTCTTTGCTTGTTAGTTTGCCACAATCATCCTTGTTGTACACACCTTTTTAGAGAGCCATCATGATTTGGAATTTGCTAGAATACTCTATGTGCTTCACTTATATCTTTTGAGCTTGATAGTTTTGCTCATAGTGCTTCACTTATATCTTTTGAGCGTAATAATTTTTGCTCTAGTACATCACTTAGATCTTTTAGAGCACTGTGGTGGATTTGTTTTAAAGAAACTATTGATCAATCATCCTTCACTTAGATTATTTTGATAGTTGTTAATAGCATGGTAATTTGCTTAATGTTAACATACTTGGTATTCAAGATTTGTGAAACTTTCTTTTGAGTGCGTTGAATACTAAGATAAGTTTGATGCTTGATAATTGTTTTGAGATATGGAGGTGATAATATCAAATCTATGCTAGTTGGGGTGATTATGAATTTAAATAATGCTTGTGTTGAAGTTTGTGATTCCCGTAGCATGCACATATGGTGAACCGCTTTGTGATGAAGTCGGAGCACAATTTTATTTATTGATTGTCTTCCTTATGAGTGGCAGTCGGGGACGAGCGATGGTCTTTTCCTACCAATCTATCCCCCTAGGAGTATGCGTTTAGTGCTTTCGTTTTTGATGACTTCTAAATTTTTGCAACAAGTGCATGAGTTCTTTTGATTAATGTTGAGTCCATGGATTATACGCACTCTCACCCTTCCACCATTGATAGCCTCTCTAATACCGCACACTTTTCGCCGGTATCATACACCCACCATATACCTTCCTCAAAACAGCCACCATACCTACCTATCATGGCATTTCCATAGCCATTCCGAGATATATTTCCATGCAACCCTCCACCGTTCCGTTCATATGACATGCATTACTTTTGTCATATTGCTTTTCGCATGAACATGTAGTTGACATTGTATTTGTGGCAAAGCCACCGTTCATAATTCTTTCATACATGTCACTCTTGATTCATTGCATATCCCGGTACACCACCGGAGGCATTCGTATAGAGTCATCTTTTGTTCTAAGTATCGAGTTGTAATTGTTGAGTTGTAAGGAAAATAAAAGTGTGATGTTCATCATTATTAGAGCATTGTCCCAGTGAGGAAAGGATGATGGAGACTATGATTCCCCCATAAGTCGGGATGAGAATCCGGACTTTATGAAAAATAAAAGAGGCCAAAGAAGCACAAATAAAAAAAGGAGTGGCCATAAAAAAAGAAAGGTCAAATAAAAAAATGGGAGAAAAAGAGAGAAGGAACAATGCTACTATCCTTTTTCCACACTTGTGCTTCAAAGTAGCACCATGATCTTCATGATAGAGAGTCTCATATGTTGTCACTTTCATATACTAGTGGGAATTTTCCATTATAGAACTTGGCTTGTATATTCCAATGATGGGCTTCCTCAAAAGTGCCCTAGGTCTTCGTGAGCAAGCAAGTTGGATGCACACCCACTTAGTTTCTTGTGTTGAGCTTTCATATACTTATAGCTCTAGTGCATCTGTTGCATGTGCAATCCCTACTCACTCATATTGATATCTATTGATGGGCATCTCCATAGCCCATTGATACGCCTAGTTGATGTGAGACTATCTTCTTCTTTTTTGTCTTCTCCACAACCACCATTCTATTCCACCTATAGTGCTATGTCCATGGCTCACGCTCATGTATTGCGTGAAAGTTGAAAAAGTTTGAGATTTCTAAAGTATGAAACAATTGATTGGCTCGTCATTGGGGTTGTGCATAATTAAATACTTTGTGTGATGAAGATAGAGCATAGCCAGACTATATGATTTTGTAGGGATAACTTTCTTTAACCATGCTATTTTGAGAAGACATGATTGCTTTAATTTGTATGCTTGAAGTATTATTACTTTTATGTCATTATGAACTTTTATCTTGAATCTTTCGGATCTGAATATTCATGTCACAATTAAGAAGATTTACATTTAAATTATGCCAAAGTATTACTCCGCATCAAAAATTCTTTTTTATCATTTACCTACTCGAAGACGAGCAGGAATTAAGCTTGGGGATGCTTGATACGTCTCCAACGTATCTATAATTTTTGATTGCTCCATGCTACTTTATCTACTGTTTTGGACTATATTGGGCTTTATTTTCCACTTTCATATTATTTTTGGGACTAACTTATTAACCGGAGGCCCAGCCCAGAATTGTTGTTTTTTGCCTATTTCAGTATTTCGAAGAAAGATAATATCAAACGAAGTCCAAATGGAATAAAACCTTCGGGAACGTGATTTTCTCACCGAACGTGATCCAGAGACTTGACCCTGCTCAAAGGAACAGCCGTGGAGGTCACGAGGGTGGAGGGCGCCCCCTGGGCACGCTCCCCTACCTCGTGGGACCCCTGTTGCTCCACTGACGTACTACTTCCTCCTATATATACCTACGTACCCCAGTCAGATCAAATACGGAGCCAAAAACCTAATTCCACCGCTGCAACTTTCTGTATCCACGAGATCCCATCTTGGGGCCTGTTTCGGAGCTCCCCCGGAAAGGGCATCTACCACGGAGGGCGTGTACATCAACACCATAGCCTCTCCGATGAAGTGTGAGTAGTTTACTTCAGACCTTCGGGTCCATAGCTAGTAGCTAGATGGCTTCTTCTCTCTTTTTGGATCTCAATACAATGTTCTCCCCCTCTCTTGTGGAGATCTATTCGATGTAATCTTCTTTTTGCGGTGTGTTTGTTGAGACCGATGAATTGTGGGTTTATGATCCAGCTTATCTATGAACAATATTTGATTCTTCTCTGAATTCTTTTATGTATGATTGAGTTATATTTGCAAGTCTCTTTGAATTATCCGTTTGGTTTGGCCAACTAGATTGGTAGTTCTTGCAACGGGAGAAGTGTTTAGCTCTGGGTTCAATCTTGCGGTGTCCTTACCTAGTGACAGAAAGGGTTGTAAGGCACGTATTGTATTGTTGCCACCGAGGATAACAAGATGGTTTTTTTTATCATATTGCATGAATTTATCCCTCTACATCATGTCATCTTGCTTAAGGCGTTACTCTATTTTTAACTTAATACTCTAGATGCATGCTAGATAGCGGTCGATGAGTGGAGTAATAGTAGTAGATGTAGAATCGTTTCGATCTACTTGTTTTGGATGTGATGCCTATATACATGATCATACCTAGATATTCTCATAATTATTCGCTTTTCTATCAATTGCTCAACAGTAATTTGTTCACCCACTGTAGAATACTTATGCTCTTGAGAGAAGCCACTAGTGAAACCTATGGCCCCCGGGTCTATTCTCATCATATCAATCTCCATTACTTTATTACTTGCTTTGTTTTTACTTTGCCTTTTACTTTTTACTTTGTATCTCTATATCAAAAATACCAATAATATTATTTATCATCTCTATCAGATCTCACCCTCGTAAGTGACCGTGAAGGGATTGACAACCCCTAATCGCGTTGGTTGCGAGTAGCTATCATTTTGTGTAGGTAGGGACTCGTGCGTGATCTCCTACTGGATTGATACCTTGGTTCTCAAAACTGAGGGAAATACTTACGCTACTTTACTGCACCATCCTCTCCTCTTCGGGGAAATCCAACGCAGTGCTCAAGAGGTAGCACGTGGCGAGGCGGGCGGCAGAGGAGGAGCGCGCGTGGATGTCCCTCTAGTTCTCATGCTCATACAAGTGGGGAAAGAACCTCCCTTATATGGAGGTACAACTCCCACTCAACTAGCAATGTGGGACTAATCCTTAGTAGTATCCCTTGCCTTGCACAAATGGGCTAAGTGGGACTCTAGGATTTATTTAGGAATTTCTGAAATAGTTATTGGGCTGTCCCAAAATAGACTAAATTCCAGCAATCCCCCATCAGATCCCAGAGGCACACATAATTTGCCTTTGGTTCCAAAACATTGTTTTACATACTGGTACTACAGTGGAGACTGTTAAGTTGAACTTCCACCTTGAACTCTATGCTACACTAATAACCAACTTGGACAGTGGACTGGGCCTTGAACTGCAAGTTTTCTGCGAATCTAGCTTCACATAAAGCCTTGACCGATACATGTCTACCGTGGGTCTTCCTCGCGGGTGGAGCTTATGCGTCATACTCCGAGACCTTTCATGAGTTTACTAGAGAGAACCCTACTCTCATAGATTGCGACGTTTAATAATTAGACTCATATAGGTGCATTCTTCAAAAGATGTTCTGCAGGACAACATCTCTGCTTCAATGAGCCTCTTAGAACACATTAAGATATACATCAACCCTGCCATGCAGATTTTGGAGAGTATTGCATCTTCATGGAGTGGTATTTTTAATAGCAAATGTACTCTCCTCCTAGTTGACCAACAACTTGTCTTCCACATCTAATTCACGAGATCTCCGATCACAAAGAATAGGTTACCACTATGAACAACTCATATTTTTGGTCTCATACCCATCTCCCTCGATGCATTATCTATCACATTATGTGATAGAGCCTTAGTAAAAGGATCTGCCAGATTTTTAGACATTTGGATATCATCCAATGCAATAACTCCGGAGTTTCTCATTTTTCGGACAAACTTTAACCTTCTATGAATGTGTCTTGATGAATTCATGTTATCCTTTGAGTTGTTCACTTTTGTGATCACAGTTTTATTGTCGCAGTTAATAAGGATACCCGGTACAGGTTTCTCAACAACCAGTAAGTCATTCAAGAGCCGGCGAAGCCAATCTGCTTCGACCGTAGCTGTATCTAGTGCTGTGAGTTCTCTTCCATTGTTGACCTTGTTAAGATGGTCTTCTTGCAAGACTTCCAAGAAACAGTGCCACCTCTGTGAGTGAATACATAACCGCTCGTGGCCTTTATCTCATCAGCATCTGAGATCCAGTTTGAGTCACTATACCCTTCAAGCTCCTTTGGATGCCCAGTGTAATGAATTCCATAATTTGCAGTGCCTTTCAAATAGCGCAAAACTCTCTCTAGAGCTTTCCAATGCACATCTCCTGGTTTTGAGACAAACCGGCTCAGTTTGCTAACAGCAAAAGAGATGTCAGGTCTTGTAGCACTGGCTAAGTACATAAGCGAGACAATAATCTGAGAATATTTCAATTGGTCTCTAGCAATTCTTCGATTCTTTCGAAGCAACACACTAGCATCATATGGTGTTGGAGAGGGCTTGCAGTCACTATAGCCAAAGCGACTCAAGATCTTTTCCACATAGTGAGACTGAAGCAATGTAATCCCACCATCATCGTCTCTCAACAACTTGATGATCAGAATGACATCAGCCACTCCTAAATCCTTCATCTCAAAACAGCGAGATAGGAAATCCTTGACCTCCTGAATAACATTCAGATTTGTTCCAAAAATCTGTATGTCATCAACACACAAGCAAAGCATAACTCCCTTGCCCCCACCATGGCGATAGTACACACATTTGTCAGCTTCGTTCACAACAAAGCCTGCAGCTATTAAAGTTCTTTCGAACTTCTCATGCCACTGTTTGGGTGCTTGCTTAAGTCCATACAAAGACTTCAGCAACTTGCATACCTTCCCTGCCTGACCATCTATTACAAATCCATCTGGTTGTTCAATATAGATTTCCGCGTCCAACTCTCCATTTAGGAAAGCAGTCTTAACATCCATTTGATGAATGAGAAGACCATGTGAGGTAGCTAGTGAAAGTAGAACTCGAATAGTGGTCAGTCGAGCCACAAGTGAGTAAGTATCAAAGAAATCTTCACCTTCCTTTTGGGTATAACCCTTAGCCACGAGTCGAGCCTTGTACTTTTCAATAGTACCATCAGGCCTAAGCTTCTTCTTCAATACCCATTTGTATCCTATACGTTTGCACCCATAAGGACGATCAGTTATCTCCCAAGTTTCATTTGCCAAGACGGAATCCATGTCACTATGGATCGCTTCCTTCCAGTAGTCAGCATCCTTAGATGCATAGGCCTCTGAAATAGAACTGGGAGTGTCATCTATGAGATACACAAGAAAATCATCACCAAAGGACTTTGCAATCCTCTGTCTGTTGCTCCTAGTAGGAACTTCATTGTTCTCCTCCACAGGTTTTTCAAAGTGTTCCATCAAAATGGTAGGTTTAGTAATTGTAACTGGTTCCTGATTCGATGAACTAAGCATCTCCTGATTGGATGAGGTAGCCATATCCTTCATGGGAAAGATATCTTCAAAGAAAGTCGCATCATTTGACTCCATGATCGTACCGACATGCATGTCAGGTATCTCAGATTTTACAACCAAGAATCTATAACCAATGCTATGGAAAGCATGTCCTAGGAAAACACAATGCACAATTTTTGGTCCCAGCTTCCGCTTCTTTGGAATTGGCACGTTGATTTTCGCCAAACAACCCCAGGTTCGTAGATAAGAGAGCTTTAACCTTTTCTTCTCCCATTCCTCGAATGGAGTTATCTCTTTGTTCTTTGTGGGAACTCGGTTTAGGACATGACATGCTGTCAATATCGCCTCCCCCACCATGCCTTGGAGAGACCCGATGTGTCTAACATGGCGTTAACCAAATCAATTAGAGTACGGTTCTTCCTTTCGGCCACCCCATTTGATTGAGGTGAATAGCAAGGCGTCCTCTCATGGATTATACCACGTTCCGCACAAAAGGAATCAAATTCATTCGAGAAATACTCTCCACCACGATCGGACCTAAGCCTCTTGATCTTTCGATCAAGTTGGTTTTCCGCTTCAGCTTTATAGATCTAGAAATAGTTCAAAGCCTCATCCTTAGATTTCAGAAGATACACATGACAGTATCTAGTGGAGTCATCAATTAATGTCATGAAATATTTCTTTCCGCCTTTTGTTAAAACACCATTCATTTCACATAGATCTGAATGTATGAGTTCTAGTGGTGCAAGATTTCTCGTTTCTGTAGTCACATGAGACTTACGTTGTTGCTTAGCTTGCACACACACTTGGCACTTGGATCCCTTGAAATGGTGAAACTAGGGATTAAGTTCAACTTCGCTAGTCGCGACATGCAACCAAAGTTAACATGACAAAGACGTGAATGCCACACATTTGATTCACTATTGTTGCAAATATGATTAACAACTTTATTGCAAACGTCTGATAAGGATAAACGAAAAAGGCCTCCTGACTGATAGCCTTTACCAACAAAGGTTCCATACTTGGAAATTACAAATTTATTCGACTCAAAGACATGCTTGTAGCCATCTCTACACAGAAGAGATCCGCTAACAAGATTTTTATTGATGGAGGGGACATAATGCATGTTCTTCAGCCGCACAATCGTGCCCGAAGTAAACTTCAGATCGACCATGCCAACACCACGAACAGAAGCACTTGAACCGTTGCCCATCAGCACGGTTGAAGTCCCTATGGTCTGATAAGACGAAAACATGGAAATATCACCGCATACATGCACATTAGCACCCGTATCAATCAACCAATCAAGAGAATGACATACTGAAAGAATAGTGGGAAATATACCATACCCAGCATCCTTCATGTCAGTGTCTCCAATGACAACATTAACGGTCTTGCCGCCTTTTCCAGGATGACGCTTGTCATAGCGATTGGGGCAACTAGGAGCCCAATGATCAGGATCTCCACACACATGACAAACACCTTTCTTCTTGTCATTCTTCTTCTTGAAGTTCGTGTGTTGCACAGCCTTGTTCTTCCCATCAAACTTTGCTTTACCATCAAACTTGCCCTTGTTCTTGAACTTGTGGGGCTGAAAGTTCTTCTTCTGTACCAGATTGGCACTAGAACCTCCCTCAACACCTCGAGCACGGTTGCCCTTTGCTCTCGCCTTTTCTTCCACATCAAGAGTACCAATGAGATCTGGAACAGAAAACTCCTGCCTCTTATGCTTCAGTGAGGTAGCAAAGTTCATCCACGTGGGAGGAAGCTTAGTGATGATACCTCCGGCAATAAACTTGTCCGGTAGGATACAATTGAAGTGCTCAAGTTCTCTAGCAAATGACTGTATCTCATGAGCTTGCTCAACCACGGAGCGCTCTTCAGTCATCCTATAGTCATAGAATTGCTCCATGATGTACAGCTCAGTGCCAGCATCCGAGACCCCAAACTTGGCCTCGAGTGCATCCCACATATCTTTTCCATTATCAATTGACGCATAAGCATCAACTATGTTCTCACCAAGAACACTCAAGAGAGCAGCCTTAAACAAAGTATCCATTTTCTGAAAAGCTTGCGCCTGCTGGGCATCTTGCTCTCCTCCAGGTTGGCCAAGAGTGGCGTCATAGCAGCTCATGGTCTAAAACCATAAGACTGCTCTCACGCGCCACCTCTTATAGTGGATACCCTCAAACATATGAGGTCTCATGGAAGCAGCAAAACCACTCGGGGTAAATTGCCTATAATAAGGTTTTTGGATTGTTGGAAATATGAGCAATTTACCGAATGATTTTATTAACAGAAATAGTAGATAAAGCATGTCTAGTATAGCAGTGATAAAATAAGCCATGCGATTTGACAAAGAGAAGGTAAACAGCATGTTCATATATGAACCGTAACTAAACATATCTAGAGCAGATAGTATAGCAGGTTGCATATATGAAATAGAGTCTAACATATCTAGGGCAAATACTAGAACAAGGAACTGTAGCAGATCCTCTAATAGAAAGGGGAGAAACACGTACGTGACATCAGTAGGAGAAGAGGCACTGGACTTGGGGTCGGTGTCCTCCATGTCATCGAGGAGGTTGTCGACGTGGGGGAAGTAGTCGTCGTCTGGGAAGTAGTCGTCGGAGTCCGGGGCATCTGTGACGAAGAAGTCAGTAGTCCCCAAAAACCTTATTATCCTTCTCCCATACATGACTCAAAAGTTGCAGTTTCGGAGGCCTACTGTCCTGACCTGCGGTGCACGCTGCAAGCCGGGATGGGAAAGATTGAGCAGCAGCACAGTGCTCAGGAACTGTGTGGCAAAAGGAAGAGGACCTTCTGAAGTGTCTCTCTGGAGAGGAGCGACCTCTCTTATATAGGCACAGGAGAGGGACACGAACATGCTGCGACGGGAGGTGAAGCAACGGAGGGAGACGAAGTGAACAGGCAGCACGCGAAGAGGTGCGCCGTTCGTATTCATTATCCACTACCGCAAAAACTTTTCAGCTCCCGAGTGACCTTTCGTATAACCGTAGTGCGTGGCAAAAATTAGATATCGGCTCAGCTCATTCCCGCAACCCACAACCCGCGGCGCGTTGTGACGCGGCGGGGCGAGGAGGGCAGCGGAGGAGGAGCGCGTGTGGATGTCCCTCTTGTTCTCATCCTCATACAAGTGGGGAAAGAACCTCCCTTATAAGGAGGTCCAACTCCCACTGAACTAGCAATGTGGGACTAAACTTTAGTAGTATCCCTTACCTTGCACAAATGGGCTAAGTGGGCCTCTAGGATTTATTTAGGAATTTCTGAAATAGTTATTGGGATGTCCCAAAATAGACTAAATTCCAGTAGACAACACTTAGATCTATCCTCGCTTTTATGCCTAGCTAGGGGCGTTAGACGATAGCGCTAGTTGGGAGGAAACCCAATTTTATTTTTGTTTCTTGCTTTTTGCTTCTGTTTAGTAATAAATATTTCATCTAGCTTCTGTTTAGATGTGTCTTCATGTTTTAATTAGTGTTTGTGCCAAGTAAAACCTATAGGATAACCTATGCTAATAGTTAATTTGATTCTGCTGAAAAACAGAAACTTTGCGCTCACGAGAAAAAAAATCAATAAGTCACAGAAACATGATTTCGCGTTGATTCTTTTCGCTGTAGATCAATAGACAAATTTCCTAGGACTTCCTATTTTGGTAGGAGTTTTAGAGTTTCATAAGTATTCGAAAGTTACACATTGCTACACACTGTTCTGTTTTTGACAGATTCTGCTTTTCGTGTGTTGTTTGCT
>NC_041381.1:526529169-526531891 GCF_002162155.2 Triticum dicoccoides | reverse complement strand
GGGGTATGAACCATAGAGAAGTTGGAATACAGTAGGTTCAACACCAATATAAATAAAGAATGAGTTCATTACAGTACCTTATGTGGTGGTTTTTCTTTCTTGCACTAACGGAGCTTATGAGATTTCCTGTTGAGTTTTGTGTTGTGAAGTTTTCAAGTTTTGGGCAAAGATTTGTTGGACTATGGAATAAGGACTGACAACAGCCTAAGCTTGGGGATGCCCATGGAACCCCAAGATATTCAAGGATAACCAAAAGCCTAAGCTTGGGAATGCCCCGGAAGGCATCCCCTCTTTCGTCTTCGTTTATCGGTAACTTTACTTGGAGCTATATTTTTATTCGCCACATGATATGTGTTTTGCTGGGAGCGTCTTGTATGATATTAGTCTTTGATTTTTAGATTTACACAATCATCCTTGCTGTACATCCCTTTTGGGATAAACCCACATGATTTGGAATTTATTAGAATACTCTATGTGCTTCACTTATATCTTTTGAGCTAGATAGTTTTGCTCTAGTACTTCACTTATATCTTTTAGAGCACGGCGGTGGTTTAATTTTGTACAAATTGTTGATCTCTCATGATTCACTTATATTATTTTGAGAGTATTTTAGAACAGCGTGGTATTTGCTATGGTTATAAAATTGGTCCTAGAATGATGGGCATCCAAGTTGGGTATAATAAAAACTATCATAAGAAGTGAATTGGATGCTATCATCAATTTGATACTTGATAATTGTTTTGAGATATGGAGGTGGTAATATTAGAGTCATGCTAGTTGGGTAATTGTGAATTTAAAGAATACTTGTGTTCAAGTTGGCAAGTCCCGTAGTTTGCATGTATGGTAACCATTGTGTAACAAATTTGAAACATTAGGTGTTCTTAGATTGTCATCCTTGTGAGTGGCGGTCGGGGACAAGCGATGGTGTTTTCCTACCAACCTATCCCCCTAAGAGCATGCGCGTAGTGCTTGGTTTTTGATGACTTGTAGATTTTTGCAATAAGTATATGAGTTCTTTATGACTAATGTTGAGTCCATGGATTATACGCACTCTCACCTTCCATCATTGCTAGCCTCTTCGGTACCGTGCATTGCCCTTTCTCACCTTGAGAGTTGGTGCAAACTTAGTTGGTGCATCCAAACCCCGTGATACGATACGCTCTATCACACATAAACCTCCTGATATCTTCCTCAAAACAGCCACAATACCTACCTATTATGGCATTTCCATAGCCATTACATGATATATTGCCATGCAACTTTCCACCATTCCATTTATCATGACACGCATCACCATTGTCATATTGTCTTGCATGATCATGTAGTTGACATCGTATTGTGGCAAAGCCACCGTCATAAATTCATACATGTCGCTTTTGCATCATTGCCCATCCCGGTACACCGCCGAAGGCATTCATATAGAGTCATATCTTGTTCTAGTTTTGAGTTGTAACTCATGAGTTGTAAATAAATAGAAGTGTGATGATCATCATTATTAGAGCATTGTCCCTTATAAAAAAAGAGAAAGGCCAAAAAGAAAAAAAAGAAAGGCCAAAGAAAAAAAAGAAAAAAAGAAAGGCCAA
Source organism: Triticum dicoccoides (assembly GCF_002162155.2). Classification (NCBI taxonomy): domain Eukaryota; kingdom Viridiplantae; phylum Streptophyta; class Magnoliopsida; order Poales; family Poaceae; genus Triticum; species Triticum dicoccoides. The sequence goes on along the minus strand of NC_041381.1, from coordinate 526,530,308 downwards.
ATAAAAAAAGGCCCAAAAAATAAAAAATAAAATAAAAAGGGGGACAATGTTACTATCTTTTTCCACACTTATGCTTCAAAGTAGCACCATGTTCTTCATATAGAGAGTCTCATTTGTTGTCTCTTTCATATACTAGTGGGAATATCTCATTATAGAACTTGGCTTGTATATTCCAACGATGGGCTTCCTCAAAATGCCCTAGGTCTTCGTGAGCAAGCAAGTTGGATGCACACCCATTTAGTTCCTTTTGTTGAGCTTTCATACATTTATAGCTCTAGTGCATCTGTTGCATGGCAATCCCTACTCCTCATGTTGACATCAATTGATTGGCATCTCCATGGCCCGTTGATTATCCTCGTCAATATGAGACTTTCTCCTTTTTTGTCTTCTCCACACAACCTCCATCATCATATCCTATTCCACCCATAGTGCTATATCCATGGCTCACGCTCATGTATTGCGTGAAAGTTGAAAAAAGTTTGAGATTGCTAAAGTATGAAACAATTGCTTGGCTTGTCATTTGGGGTGTTCAAGATGAGAGCACATTTGTGTGACGAAAATGAAGTATGACCAAACTATATGATTTTTTAGGGATGAACCTTCTAATGCCATGTTATTTTGAGAAGACATGATTGCTTTGTTTGTATGCTTGAAGTATTACTATTTCTTATGTCAATACAAACTTTTATTTTGAATCATTTGGATCTGAATATTCATGCCACAATAAAGATAATTACATTAAGAATTATGCTAGGTAGCATTCCACATCAAAAATTATATTTTTATCATTTACCTACTCGAGGACGAGCAGGAATTAAGCTTGGGCATGCTTGATACGTCTCCAACGTATCTATAATTTTTGATTGTTCCATGCTATTACATTACCTGTTTTGGATGTTTATGGGATTTACTCTACACTTTTATATCATTTTTGGTACTAACCTACTAACCGGAGGCCCAGCCCGAATTGTTGTTTTTTTACCTATTTCAGTGTTTCGAAGAAAAGGAATATCAAACAGAGTCCAAATGGGATTAAACCTTAGGGAGCGATCTTTTTGGAACAAATGCCAACCAGGAGACTTGGAGTGGACGTCAAGCAACAAACGAGGCGGACACGAGGGTGCCCGACGCCCCCCCCC
>NC_041381.1:526512936-526529012 GCF_002162155.2 Triticum dicoccoides | reverse complement strand
GCCCCCCGATCATCCACCGACATACTTCTTCCTCCTATATATACACCCGTACCTTGAAACCATCAGAAGCGACCACGAAAACCTAATTCCACCGCCGCAACCTTCTGTATCCGCGAGATCCCATCTTGGAGCCATCGCCGGCGCTCAGCCAGAGGGGGAATCCACCATGGAGGGCCTCTACATCATCCCCAAGGCCTCTCCGATGAGTTGTGAGTAGTTTACCACAAACCTTCGGGTCCATAGTTATTAGCTAGATGGCTTCTTCTCTCTATTTGAATCTCAATACAAAGTTCTCCTCGATCATCTTGGAGATCTATTCAATGTAACTCTTTTTGCGGTGTGTTTGTCGAGATCCGAGGAATTGTGGGTTTATGATCAAGTTTATCTACGAGAAATATTTGAATCTCCTCTGAATTGTTCTATGTGTGATTAAGTTATCTTTGCAAGTCTCTTTGAATTATCAGTTTGGTTTGGCTACTAGATTGATCTTTCTTGCAATGGGAGAAGTGCTTAGCTTTGGGTTCAATCTTGTGGTGTCCTTTCCCAGTGACAGCACGGGCAGCAAGGCATGTATTGTATTGTTGCCATCGAGGATAAAAATATGGGGTTTACATCATATTGCATGAGTTTATCCCTCTACATCATGTCATCTTTCTTAATGCGTTACTCTGTTCTTCATGGACTTAATACTCTAGATGCATGCTGGATAGCGGTCGATGTGTGGAGTAATAGTAGTAGATTTAGGCAGGAGTCGGTCTACTTGTCATGGACGTGATGCCTGTATACATGATCATGCCTAGATAATCTCATAACTATGCGCTTTTCTATCAATTGCTCGACAGTAATTTGTTCACCCACCGTAATACTTATGCTATCTTGAGAGAAGCCACTAGCGATACCTATGGCCCCCGGGTCTATCTTTTATTATATAAGTTTTCAATCTACTTTTATTTGCATCTTTTACTTTCCAATATATATCGTAAAAATACAAAAAATATTTATCTTATCATATTATCTCTATCAGATTTCACTTTTACAAGTGCCGTGAAGGGATTGACAACCCCTTTATCGCGTTGGTTGCGAGGTTCTTCTTTGTTTGTGTAGGTGCATGGGACTTTTGAGGAGCCTCCTACTGGATTGATACCTTGGTTCTCAAAAACTGAGGGAAATACTTATGCTACTTTGCTGCATCACCCTTTCCTCTTCAAGGAAAACAAATGCAAGCTCAAGATGTAGCAATTGTCTTCGGCATTTCAAGGCGGGTTCCTTCTCCGAATACTCCAAAATAGATCTTGAACATAAGAATCGTGTCCGGCTCTGCAAAACGAATTCCACATGCCATTGTAGAGAGTACAATATCCCACGAGTCCAATCTGCTGACAACTCAAAGTGTGACATCACGCCATGGCCCGGTCTTTATTCGAACCGTTTTCATCCAGCCCCTCCATATTTCGAGGCGCGGTTTCATTGGCATGTCTTGTCAAAGGAGAGATCATGTCACCTTATCACGGGATTCTCATAAATGCGGTCATGGGTAACCCAATCGTGCCATCAGCATGACGCTTGGGAAATAAGCGAGCTTTAGGGCGAGCAGGGAGGCGCATGATTTTTACTGCCTTTATAAAGGGATAAGGATTCCCCTCTTTCACCCACACCCTCTTCTTCCTTAGCTCATTCATTCTTGAGCTCCAGTGCCCAATCTCCCATCTCTTACACGCAAAAAGCACTCCAACCATGTCTGGATCTGGATCACAAGGCAAGTGGATGGCCTCCTCCGTCGAGAAGGATATCAAGAAACTCCGGGAGGCCGGATACCTAGCCAAGAAGATCGCACACCATCTCCCAGCGGCGGGATAGATCGTCTCTACTCCGGAACCCCACGAGAGGGTTGTATTCCTTCCACACTTATTCCGCGGGCTGTGGTTTCCCCTCTACCCGTTTTTTCGCGGCCGGATGTACTACTACGTGGTAGATTTCCATGACCTATCCCCCAATTCCTTCCTCAACATCTCGACATTCATCGTCGTGTGCGAGGCCTTCCTCCGCATCCCGCCACACTCTATATTGTGGCTAAAGATTTTCAACGTGAAGCCAAAGGTGGTAGGCGGTGAACACGCCGAGTACGGAGGAGCCATGGTGAGCCAGATGCCCAACGTCACATGGACATCAGGTACATTCAACGAGTCCGTCAAAGGTTGGCAATAATAGTGCTTCTATGTCACCAAGCCACGTGGCACCAAATGGGCCGCAACCCCCGAATTCCGATCCGGAGCCCCACTACAGCTCACGTCCTGGCCTAAAAAGGGCTTAGACTAGTCTTCATCAGACGATCTGACGACGCTCCAAGCGTGTATCAAGAGCATGGAGGACAAGAATATCAAACTTGTCGATGTGGTCCAGGTGACGCTAGTTCGCCGGATCCTTCCATGCCAACGCCGTACTTGCAATCTATGGGAGTTTGATCCAGCCAAGCACCAAACCTTGCTGGAGTTCTTCGGCACGGCACTCGAAGACAACTTGAGGGTGCTATTCAAGCCCGGCAAGTCGTGGTCGGACACCGACGAGGATCGCTATCACAAATTGTCCCGCCCAGCAAGTTCGATAAGTCTTTATATGTTTCCAAGGTGTATCCTTTATTTGCATACTTTGGGGAGAACACCTAATATTTCCCTAGCGATTCTCCCAGGGCTGGACGAAGAAGGCATAGCGGATCTACTGTTTGGCCCCGCTGCCTGTAGAACAAGCCGGCCCACTTCTGATGAAGATGCTGGTCCCAGCGCCTTACAAGGCGCCGAAGAAGAAGGCCAAGAAGGAGGCCAAGGAGACCAAGGGCAGGCTCCACCACAAGGATACTTCGGGCGTGGTGTCCGAAGACACCAAGGCCCACTCCTCCGCTGAAGAAGACGAGGGAGAGGAGGAGGAAGAATAGGAAATCCATCCCCCCTACGAGGGGGAGAAAGAAGAGTACAGCCTCCACATGTTTGGAGGATAAAACGTCTAAGAAGGGGAAAGCTTCCCTTCCAGACGAATCCACCCCACACATCGACAGCAGCCCGGAGTGGGAACCCTGGGTTAAGCCCCTAGCCAAATCGTGAGTACAAAGAAACCCGGACACATTCATATATCCAGTCTCACTTTCGCATAGCATTAATGTATTGAGTCACGCATTCTGAAGTCTGACCGGGTCCAGCATTGAGCGATCTTCATCAGAAGATTCGCTGGACCCGGATGCGATGGACAACGAGACCCTCCCGACGGCCTCCTCCCGCAAAGGCGTGGACAACACCTAGGTGTCGTCCCAAAGGGGCCCAGGCGAGGCGGAGCTCAGTAGACCGTCGAGGCGGCGCCAGAGGGTCAAACCTCAGCAGCTGGACACATGGGGGAGCAAACCCCCATGGATGCTGACGGCGGGGGCCATTTTGAAATCGGCCCCCAGCCCGAGACAATTCCGGGGACCAATACGGCTCCGGAATCGGGCCAGCAACCTCCTTCAACAAAAGGTGGTGCGCCTGTTTCGCCGGTGACCTCGGTCCACCCCGAGATGTTGGATATCTTATTGGCAGCGCTGCGTTATCTTATTGGCAGCGCTGTGAAGCGCTTCCATTGTTGAAGAACTAAGTACCCTTATGGGTGCGGTGATTGAGAAGATCCAGTCCACCAAAAGCGGCCTAACCAACGCCAGCACTAGCCTTCTAACAGGTTTTGAGGCAAGTAATGAAGTTAAAAGAATGTCACAATATAGATAGTAGCCCCTGATACACTGTTCGGTGTTTCGAAAAGAAAGCCGAACAGAGGATCAAATATATTTTACAGGAGACTAATTAGGAAATACCTATGCGAATGATCAGGCGTCGTTATTGACTGCAACCGCTCATACTGCAGAGGTCTCCGGACTGAAGCAGAGACTGGAGCGGGCTGAAAGGGAACTCGGACAAGTAAAAAAGCAATAGAAGGATAACCAAGGTATGAGATAACTTTGTTTGTATTTAAATACAAGTGAATAGTTATTTTGACTGAAAAAATGTCGTGATATGTAATAGGAGCAGCGACCGAAGTCAAGGCTCTTAAGAAGGCGGTAACGAAGGCTGAGAAGAAGAAGGCCAAGGAGCATGCCACTTGTGAAAACTACGAGGCCCGGGTCATTGAAGTTCAACAAGAGCTCCAAGAAGCCATAAAGAAGTGTGAGACCTTGGAGCAGAGTATAAAGGATCAAGAGTCCGAACTCACCAAGGCTCACCAATCCGACACGATGCCCGGGCTGAAGCCCAAGGCGCCCTCTAGGAAATTCAGGAGGCTCGAAATATCGCAGCGGGTAAGGCCTTTATTATGCAGAGCAAATACGCGAAGGAAAGATTTCATTTACTAACCCAGATTCGGAGTTCTCCAGGGGTGTTTGCGGATCTGTCACGCAACGTGTCTGACGCTGCAAAATTCTACCGAGTCCGATGTACATACTAAATTCCCCCACCCCACTTTATTTCTTGTTTGAACCAAGTACAAGATTCGACTCCATGAAGTATCTTTACCTCTAACAATAGAAGAAAAAAATAGGTGACGTTGGACCATCTGATCGAGAGGGGCTGAGAGGTAGAAAATGATGCACATGCAGCGACATAGCGAGCTGGGGAAGTAGAGCTAAGGTGGTTCGAAGGAAGATGTACCTGAAGGTCGTCGGGATGTGGATAGGTGGGCGGCGAGAGATCGGATCCGCCGACACTAGGGCAACAACGAAGGGATCGGAGGACCTCCCGCGCCAACGCTCGGCGAGAGATAATGGTGCGCCCGGCAGTGGGTCTCCTCCCTCGCTATCGATGATGGCCTAAACACTGCCCCTCCTCCCCTTCACCGGCGGAGGGGGATACGTCCGGATCTGTAACCTGCGGTGAGGATAGAAAGACAGTGTCTTTTGAAATGAGAAAGACAGTGTTACCACCGCTATCTTGTTTAAATCTAGAGAGGATGAGAGTGTGTGAATAGAGCAACCCTAGCAAGCAAGCGCGGAGGCTCCGACCTATATATACGTAGTGGGGTAGCTTTCCTTTTTCACTCCATCAAAACAATCATTTAAAATTGTGTATGTGCCAGGTCGCCATTTGTTTAGTTGTTGATTTCTTTTTGAGATAGCTACCTGCTTATTCCAAGTGGTGTTATGGTGTGCCAGGCCGCACTTTGTATCGTTCAAGTCTGGACAAGTCCCTCCATTAAATGAACAACCACCCCCTCGTGAAAATTGTGAACAAGCCTACAGCTAAAATTATCAGAAACGTGGGCTGCCCCAACATGCATTATTATTTATATTTTCTACTCCCTCCGTTCCTAAATACAAGTCTTTTTCATTAGCCACACCTAAGACTAGAATTGTTTTATTAGCAGTGAACCCCACATGCATGTCGTAGACACAAAAAGTGTGGCAAGATTCCCTTAGGCAAGCCAAAATGTGTCTAAACATTTGAGCAACTCAAGTTAGGCAATTGTGGCAAGTGTGGCAAAAATAATTTGGCAACATAAGACAAACATAGTCACAATCCAAACAGCCCCGTAATTTTTTGTGACATGCATGAACATTTGGTTAGTTAAATTTATAGTCAAAATTTGGAAGGTGCAGCAAATCAACACATGCAAGTATCAAAAGGGAAGTCACGGCATGCATGCATGCATGCATGCGTTGTACTTCCTCTGTTTCCAAATATAAGTCTTTTTAGAGATTGCAACAAGTGACTACATACGAAGCAAAATGAGTGAATCTGCACTCTAAAAAATGTCTACATACATCTTTATGTTGTAGTCCATTTGAAATGTCTAAAAAGACTTGTATTTAGAACGGGGGGAGTAATTAATGCATCGGTAAACAAAAATTATTGAAATATATCGAGTGCAATGCTTTGATGTGTCGCGTCAACTTGTACAAGACCGGGAAGTTTGATTACTACAACGCCCTCTCCCTCGCGGACTAAGCTCTGGTGCCTTAATTGCACCTGCCTTTAGCTGCATGACAGGTGGGCCACCCACCTATTGGGCCACCTATCATGGACATAATGGTAGGAGCAGTAAGTCAATGAAGCTGCGTCCCTCCCTCGCGCATGAGCGTGGTCGCTCGCAGGACTGGGAGAAGCTTTCACTACACGCTATTCCTCATGCACGCGGTGGATGGACATGCAGCAGTAGATTCGAAACTTTAGAAGTAGTACAAACATCATTGTTCGTCTTCTCGAAGAGGCGAAGAACCAAGCGCAACCCGAACGTGGCAGTTGTGAACGCTCGTGTGGCAGTCATTGTGTAGGGGTGGGGCATGATGCGGTGCCTTGGAGCACGCATATAGCCAGGCTCTTGCATGAGACAAAATTGCTATTTTAGCCTACTATTTGATCCCACTATTGGAGTACTTGCTAGTATAGCCATGTAAACCGGAAAGGAGTATTTGCCTTTCTAGAGATTTCAACAAGTGAGTAGACTACACCGCATGCAGTATTCCCTCCCTTCCGATTTATAGGTCTCCAATCTCGAATCTCATCAACCAAGGCATTTTGTGATTGGAGGAATGTATCTCATACTTTACAAAACTACCCTAATTAAACTCATGCTTTAATTACGTAGTTCTCTCGTTTTCCTCTCCACCTTGGTCGCGGTGCACAATATTGAGCACTCCTATATGACTAGTTGCTCTATCTACATGTGAGACATCAAAGCATCCGGGCCTGCGTGCCATCCACCGAATCACAGCGAGGTGCTACAGTCGAGACTCACCGGTCACCCTAGTGTGGCCATCATGACCCGTCATATCACAAAACCCACACCTTTACCTGCAGTGGTAAAGTGGCCTCGAAGTTGGACTAGATGAAGCAACCATCATTTCACTGGAACGCTCGTTGAAGCCCTTTCTACCCTTTCTTGAAGAAAACCTCACTCCAGGCCACTCACTTCTGCCATTTTTCTTCTGTACCGACGAAGAAAAGGTGGGCGAATTAGTATGCTGCTATATTTTTATTCCAAGAATCTTCTTTCTGCGAAACACCGACCGATTCTCATAGCCTATTCTTTCCAGTTTTCATTGCGATTGTGGTTTCCTTTCGATTGCTTTTTGTTTGTCAGTTAATTGATGGATCCTGGATCACTAGGCAAAGAGTTGCTGGCGGACAACCCAATGGAGATAGCGATCTCCAGAAAGCGAGCACCGACCAACGAGTTGACCATGTTGGCGGGCCAACCCATCAACAAGAAGAACTCCAAGAAACAAGCACTGGCCAAAGATTTGACGACATTGGTGGATGAACTCCTCAAAGAAAGTTGGAAAAATATCAAGGGCCCCATCGTGCCTACCCCAGAAACTCTAATGGACACCTATGCGAGGCTCAAGGCCGAGTTTGAGGAGATAGTCACCATTGAGAAGCAGTATTCTCTGGCAAGTTGATGGCCCCCATCGAGGATGAGTAGATATGGCCCCTGGAGGGATGGGATCCCCAGGTGAGCTGCACAAGGTAAAAAATAATGGCTTACAATAGTTGTGATTTTTGATTATTTGCAATGTGCTTGCTAACATGTTAGGGTTGTGCAGGTTCCAGTGGACGTCCTTGATGATTCTGATGTCATGGCCCGTCCTGTGGACAACGCCCCAGATATCATTTTCGATGTTGCAGTCCATCCTGTTGACATCGCCCCGGAGATCGATTCCGATGCCGCTGTCCATCCTATGGACATAGCCCGAAAGATTGATTCCGATGTCGTGGTCAGTCCTGTAGACATCGCCCCAGAGATCAATTCCCATGCCGCTACCCGTAATATGGTCATTGCCCAAGATATCGATGACAAGAAATAGTTGGTCGCGCTAATCCTTTAGGGTAGTTTGCATTGCCATGTGTTTAATTACCAGAACGATGCGTGTTATCAAACCATCTTAGGGCTAGTGCACTATCTTGTGTGGGTGGTACTTGCTACTTTTGTTTGATAGTGAATCATGTGAACCCTCTCCGAGTTATGGAAACAGATGTATCCTCACCAGCTTTTGATGTAATATATGGCATGCTTAGATGTAAGTTTGAATTGTTTATCATATCAGCAGGGCTTGTTTGATGATTCTTGGTCTTAGTAGGAGCTACTGTGCGAGCTATAGTACTTGCAAAACAGTCACCAAAGAGAAATGTTGGGGCTGATGAGCTCTTGGTACGCTTATACTTATCTATCGTCGATCGGCCAATAGCCCTATCTCGTAAAATTGTTGGCTTAGCGATCGATCAGACAATAGTTGACACGGATACATTCAGGCCTCATTTGGTTCATAGGGTAGGAAAATTATAGCAAAAGTACAGAGACGTACAACACAAAATCATAGCAGTACAGCGTACTCCCTCCGTTCCAAAATAGATGACCTAGGCGGGCTAGTTTGGCCTAGTGGGTTTCAGTGATATGACGTGGTATAGTGCCGTCCAGTCTTCGCGTGTGGTAGCAGTATTGTGGGTACAGTAAGTTTTCTTGAAGAGGCGGAATTCAACGAAGTCATGATGGTTCCTTCGTCCGATCAACTTAAAGTGGGAAAGGTTGGGCCTGCGCTACGACCGGGGTGGACCAAGATAGTTTTGTGCATGGCAGGTGGACCAGGATAACTTTGTCAATGCCTCTCTCTCCTCCACATAAGGGCATCTCCAACAGTTTGTATGTTAGCTTGTTGGTAAAATATGCCATGTCATCAATCAACCCCTTAACATACAACAACTCCAATGGGTTGTATCTAGTTTGCCTAATAGGATGTGAGATTATAAATAAGGTGCTCTCTCATTCTACATTGGAGCTTCTGCAAGGGGTGTTGGTTCATGTACATACATCCTTCCTCTCTTCCCTCATTTATTGTATGCCACATCATCAAAAATCCTATTTGGCAAAGTATACCAACAACTATCTTACAACCATTGGAGATGCCCTAAGCGGACTTATAGCCCAGTATTTTACTAGTACTACTTGCTATGAATGCAGGCAGCTGGCGTCTAAGGGGGGAGCGTGCGCGGGGAGGTGGGGGGGGTTTCTGGTGGGCCAGGGCGGTCACAAGCGGGTTTGGAAGCGGTCCAAACTCCCGCATGGCCCACCTCACATTATCACCATATATTTCTTGGAGTTCGTTGCGGCGGCCAGGTGATCTCTTATCCCTCCCTGTCTCTCTCTTCTTAGCCAATGCCCGCCGAGCGATTAGATTTCGGCTATCGACGGTTTATTCAATTGCAGTCCCACATGTCAGTGAAATTGCAAGACAACGCGTGTCCCCTCTGGTGAGCGGCATGCGAGCCGGACTGTCGGGGGTGTGAAGCGTACGAGTCATAAGTGTGTCGCCTTTTCCTTTTGAACTTGCAAAGAGTAACATTTTCGTGCAATGGATTGATTGAAATCCAGAATAAAATGACGAGGGCAGTGCTTTCCCACGCGTTAGGCGGTCTAGTTTGAGTGATATGACGTGCTACAGTGTTGTACACTTGCTCCATTTTTATGTAAGCAAGAGTTTACACTCTTACATGGGAGGAGTGCGAAACACGGCGGATCTGATTTCGATCGAGGGATAACTGTTCCCTGCCAAATAATGGACCACTGTTGGTGATTATAGCATGATAGTTAGGGCATCTCCAGCACTGGCCCACAAATTTGCACCGGCATCTGTCCGAGGACACTGATGGATGCCATCCGATGCTGCCCGCATACCTTTCGACAACTATATGAACTAACCGGACGAAATTCATGCAAACAAAGCAAATTTCAAATTAACTGGATGAAATTCATTACATTTTGAAAACTTTTCCTACAAACTATATGAAATTCATTACATATTTCGCACAAACCATACTAATACCTACTGTAAACCTAATCTAAACGATCGCCAGTGCCCGACCACCATGTCCGGTCATAAACCCGAGAAAGCCGGCCATTGCCTTTGCCTCCTCCTCATCCGCCTCGATAACCTCCTCCTCCGGAGCACAAGGTTCTGAAGATTTCTGCCTCCACGTCGCTATCAAGCGGCTAATCGACCGCCGATGTTTACCCCACCAAGCTTGGCATCGACTGAGTGGAGTAGTGGTGGCCTTCCTGGGACCAGAGCGGCGGCGACCTTCCATGTACTACTCTTACTCGCTGCCGGTTGTGCCCGCGCACGCGCGCCGGCTTCGTGGTCGTGGCGGCAGAGGGCGGCCAGGGGCAGCCGGTGACATCCTTCGTCTGCTCCTATGATAGTACATCGAAGAGAGCTTTGGAGCGTGCCCGGAGCAGAGCCGCCGATGTCCTTTGTCTTTTCCTACGACAGTACGTCCAAGAGAGCTTTGGAGCACCAGGAGGACATGGTTAGAGTGGTGCCGACAGAAAGAAGGTACCGGAGGAGAATGAGTGTGGGTCTTTGGCTATGGCTGGGAGCTGGGGCTCAAGTGAATATAGTGTTGGAAATATGCCCTAGAGGCAATAGTAAAATGATTATTATTATATTTCCTTGTTCGTGATAATTGTCTATTATTCATGCTATAATTGTGTTATCCGGAAATCGTAATACATGTGTGAATACATAGACCAGAACATGTCCCTAGTGAGTCTCTAGTGGACTAGCTTGTTGATCAACAGATAGTCATTGTTTCCTGACTATGGACATTGGATGTCATTGATAATGGGATCACATCATTAGGAGAATGATGTGATGGACAAGACCCAATCCTAAGCATAGCACAAGATCGTGTAGTTCGTTTGCTAGAGCTTATCCAGTGTCAAGTATCACTTCCTTAGACCATGAGATCGTGTAACTCCCGGATACCGTAGGAGTGCTTTGGGTGTACCAAATGTCACAACGTAACTGGGTGACTATAAAGGTATACTACAGGTATCCCTGAAAGTATCTGTTGGGTTGACACGGATCGAGACTGGGATTTGCCACTCTGTATGACGGAGAGGTATCTTTGGGCACACTCGGTAATGCATCATCATAATGAGCTCAATGTGACCAAGTGGTTGGTCACGGGATCATGCATTACGATACGAGTAAAGTTACTTTCCGATAACGAGATTGAACGAGGTATTGGGATACCGACGATCGAATCTTGGGCAAGTAACGTACCGATTGACAAAGGGAATTGTATACGGGATTACATGAATCATAGACATCATGGTTCATTCGATGAGATCATCGTGGAACATGTGGGAGCCATCATGGGTATCCAGATCCCGATGTTGGTTATTGGCCGGAGAGTTGTCTCGGTCATGTCTGCGTGATTCCCGAACCCGTAGGGTCTACACACTTAAGGTTCGGTGATGCTAGGGTTGTAGATATATTAGTATACGGTAACCCGAAAGTTGTTCGGAGTCCCGTATGAGATCCCGGACGTCACGAGGAGTTCCGGAATGGTCCGGAGGTGAAGATTTGTATATAGGAAGTCTAGTTTCGGCCACCGGGAAAGTTTCAGTGGTCACCGGTATTGTACCGGGACCACCGGAAGGGTCCCGGGGGTCCACCGGGTGGGGCCACCTATCCCGGAGGGCCCTATGGGCTGAAGTGGGAAGGGAACCAGCCCCTGGTGGGCTGGTGCGCCCCCCTTGGGCCTCCCCTGCGCCTAGGGTTCGAAACCCTAGGGGTGGGGGCGCCCTACTTGACTTGGGGGGCAAGCCCCCCCCCCTTGGCCGCCCCCCCCTTGAGATTGGATCTCTAGGGGGCCGGCGCACCCCCTAGGGCCCCTATATAAAGAGGGGGGAGGGAGGGCTGCACACCCTAGTCCCTGGCGCCTCCCTCTCCCCTCGTACCACCTCTCCCTCTCGCTAAGCTTGGTGAAGCCCTGCCGAGATCGCCGCTACTTCCACCACCACGCCGTCGTGCTGCTGGATCACCATCAACCTCTCCTTCCCCCTTTCTGGATCAATAAGGAGTAGACGTATTACCCAACCGTACGTGTGTTCAATGCGGAGGTGCCGTCCGTTCGGCACTAGGATCTTCGGTGATTTGGATCACGACGAATACGACTCCCTCAACACCGTTCTCTTGAACGCGTCCGCTCGCGATCTACAAGGATATGTAGATGCACTCCTCTCTCTCGTTTCTTGATGACTCCATAGATTGATCTTGGTGAAGCGTAGAATTTTTTTATTTTCTGCAACGTTCTCCAACAGTGGCATCATGAGCTAGGTCTATGCGTAGTTTCTATGCACGAGTAGAACACAATTTTTTTGTGGGCGTAGATTTTGTCAATTTACTTGCCACTACTAGTCTTATCTTGTTTCGGCGGCATCATGGGATGAAGCGGCCCAGACCGACCTTACACGTACGCTTACGTGAGACAGGTTCCACCGACTGACATGCACTAGTTGCATAAGGTGGCTAGCGGGTGTCTGTCTCTCCCACTTTAGTCGGATCGGATTCGATGAAAAGGGTCCTTATGAAGGGTAAATAGAAATTGGCATATCACGTTGTGGTTTTGGCGTAGGTAAGAATCGTTCTTGCTAGAACCCTATAGCAGCCATGTAAAACTTGCAACAACAATTAGAGGACGTCTAACTTGTTTTTGCAGCATATGCCTTGTGATGTGATATGGCCAAAAGGATGTGATGAATGAATTATATGTGATGTATGCGATTGATCATGTTCTTGTAATAGGAATCATGACTTGCATGTCGATGACTATGACAACCAGCAGGAGCCATAGGAGTTGTCTTTATTTATTGTATGACCTGCGTGTCATTGAATAACGCCATGTGATTACTTTACTTCTTTGCTAAACCGTTAGCCATAGTAGTAGAAGTAATAGTTGGCGAACAACTTCATGGAGACACGATGATGGAGATCATGATGATGGAGATCATGGTGTCATTCTGGTGACGAAGATGATCATGGAGCCCCAAAGATGGAGATCAAAGGAGCAATATGATATTGGCCATATCATGTCACTATTTGATTGCATGTGATGTTTATCATGTTTTTGCATCTTATTTGCTTAGAACGACGGTAGTAAATAAGATGATCCCTCATAATAATTTCAAGAAAGTGTTCTCCTTAACTGTGCGCCGTTGCGAAAGTTCGTTGTTTCGAAGCACCACGTGATGATCGGGTGTGATAGATTCTAACATTAACATACAACGGGTGTAAGACAAATTTACACATGCATAAACACTTAGGTTGACTTGACGAGCCTAGCATGTACAGACATGGCCTCGGAACACAAGAGACCGAAAGGTCAAACATGAGTCGTATAGAAGATACGATCAACATGGAGATGTTCACCGATGATGACTTGTCCATCTCACGTGATGATCGGACACGGCCTAGTTGACTCGGATCATGTATCACTTAGATGACTAGAGGGATGTCTAATCTGAGTGGGAGTTCATTAAATAATTTGATTAGATGAACTTAATTATCATGAACTTAGTCTAAAAACCTTTGCAAATGTCTTGTAGATCAAATGGCCCATGCTCATGTCAACCTCAACTTCAACGCGTTCCTAGAGAAAACCAAGCTGAAAGATGATGGCAGCAACTATACGGACTGGGTCCCGAACCTGAGGATCATCCTCATAGCTGCCAAGAAAGCATATGTCCTAGAACCACCACTAGGTGAAGCACCCATCCCAGCGAACCAACATGTTATGAACACTTGGCAGTCGCGTGTTGATGATTACTCCCACATTCAGTGCGGCATGCTTTACAGCTTAGAACCGGGGCTCCAAAAGCGTTTTGAGGAACACGGAGCATATGAGATGTTCGAAGAGCTGAAAATGGTTTCCCAAGCTCATGCCCGGGTCGAGAGATATGAAGTCTCCGATAAGTTCTACAGTTGTAAGATGGAGGAAAATAGTTCTGTCAGTGAGCACATACTCAAGATGTCTGGGTTGCACAACCGCTTGTCCCAGCTGGACATTAACCTCCCAGACGAGGCGGTCATTGACAGAATCCTTCAGTCGCTCCCACCTAGCTACAAGAGCTTTGTGATGAACTACAATATGCAGGGGATGGTAAAAACTATTCCTGAATTATTTTCAATGCTGAAATCAGCGAAGGTGGAAATCAAAAAGGAACATCAAGTGTTGATGGTCAATAAAACCACTAGTTTCAAGAAAGACAAGGTTAAAAAGAACTTCAAGAAGGAAGGCAAGGGAGTTGCCGCGCCCGGTAAGCTAGTTGCCGGGAAGAAGCCAAAGAATGGACCCAAGCCTGAGACTGAGTGCTTTTATTGCAAAGGGAACGGTCACTGGAAGCGGAACTGCCCCAAGTACTTAGCGGACAAGAAGGCCGACAACACTAAAGGTATATGTGATATACATGTAATTGATGTGTACCTTACCAGTACTCGTAGTAGCTCCTGGGTATTTGATACCGGTATGGTTGCTCATATTTGTGACTCAAAACAGGAGCTGCGGAATAAGCGGAGACTGGCGAAGGACGAGGTGACGATGCGCGTCGGGAATGGTTCCAAGGTCGATGTGATCGCTGTCGGCATGCTACCTCTACATTTACCTACGAGATTAGTTTTAAACCTCAATAATTGTTATTTAGTGCCAGCTTTGAGCATGAACATTGTATCTGGATCTCGTTTAGTGCGAGATGGCTACTCATTTAAATATGAGAATAATGGTTGTTCTATTTATATGAGAGATATGTTTTATGGTCATGCCCCACTGGTCAATGGTTTATTCTTAATGAATCTCGAACGTGATGTTACACATATTCATAGTGTGAATACCAAAAGATGTAAGATTGATAATGATAGTCCCACATATCTATGGCACTGCCGCCTTGGTCACATTGGTGTCAAACGCATGAAGAAGCTCCATACAGATGGACTTTTCGAGTCTCTTAATTTCAAATCATTTGACACGTGCGAACCATGCCTCATGTGTAAAATGATCAAGACTCCGTTCTCCGGAACAATGGAGTGAGCAACCAACTTATTGGAAATTATACATACTGATGTGTGCGGTCCAATGAGCATTGAGGCTCGCGGTGGCTATCGTTATGTTCTCACTCTCAGTGATGACTTAAGTAGATATGGGTATGTCTACTTGATGAAACACAAGTCTGAGACCTTTGAAAAGTTCAAGGAATTTCAGAATGAGGTAGAGAATCAACATGACCAAAAAATAAAGTTCTTACGATCAGATCGTGGAGGAGAATATTTAAGTCATGAATTTGGTACGCACTTAAGGAAATGTGGAATTGTTTCACAACTCATGCTGCCTAGAACACCTCAGCGTAACGGTGTGTCTGAACGTCGTAATCGCACTTTATTGGATATGGTGCAGTCTATGATGTCTCTTACTGATTTACCGCTATCATTTTTGGGATATGCTTTAGAGACAGCTACATTCAATTTTGGGGACATGTACTCAACCTTTTGCATCGGGATATAAGTATAATGGTATTACACTTTAGCTAGTGATTTACGTGGCCATGTTAACATGGTTGTGTAAAAAAATGTCAGTTCTTGCTCGTGATTTGCGTTATATAATTACAAGCAAGATGCTCGTGCATTGCACAGAACATCAATATGCATTTTTTTTTACAAAACACCTGTTGTGATTGACCCATGCAGGAGTAATCCCATGTGTAAAAACTAATGATATCTTGAGAATTTTATCGAAAAACTGGTATCCCAAGAATTTCATCGAAAAAATGAAAGATGAGAGATAAGGTGGGGAGGAGTGGAGTGTGGTGGTGATTGGTGGTCGGACTGGGCGGAGGCATGGGGATGGACGGCGCCGGCAGGCGGCAGCGGCCACCATGCTAGATTGTTCTAGAGACTTCCTTTTCAATTGTTTAGCAATGAGGTTGTGGGAGATAAGGATGTGAAGAGAGGTGCGGGTATCTTTTGTAAACTTATCATAGTTTGCTTTCTATCCGTCAGATATAGATCGGACGGTCTATATTACAAGTTGGCAGGCACACCATCATCACCAACTCGGTTTTTTATAAGAGTAAAGATGATAAGTTTACTAACTACTAAAGTAAAGTGGAATTTGTCCATGTTATACATTTAAATTAAGGTGATTGTTTATCATACGGGTAAGTTTCGATGAAGGGTGGTAGGAACAAATGCTCCGCCTAGAGAATGTGTGTGTGAGATGGAGTCTTAGTGTGTCTGG
>NC_041381.1:526493712-526512541 GCF_002162155.2 Triticum dicoccoides | reverse complement strand
GGTGCATGCATGCGTGCGTGTGTGTATGTGTGTGTGTTTGTGTGTGGGGGGGTGGGTGGGTGGGTGTGTGTGTTACGCGGGGTCCTCAGTGGCGGATGTAATTTAAGTGTGTGTGGCTTCATCATAGAGAGGTGATGTGTATGGCAGAGGCCACCAACGATGGGGTGCGAGAGAGAAAAGGCCTGTAGAGAGGGAAGAGAAGGTGTGTGTGTGTGAGAGGAGTCGACATCGAGAGAACGTGTTTGTTCGAGAGACACCGAGGAAGACTACTATATATCGTTGGTGCATGTAGGCGGGAATTAAACGAAGGGATGGTCTTATTGGTTTTGGGGATATAGGGGAAGAGTGAGAGGGGGGATAGCTAGAAGGAGATTCTTAAGTGTGAGTGTGTGTTTTACCCATCCAGGCGGAAGTTATGTGCACACAAGAAGAGAACGATTCGATGTGGCGTTAGGGTTGAGGGTAATTAACTATGTATGGAGACATAGAGACCTTGAACGTGCATGTGCGAGAGGTATACATGTATACGTGGGATGTGTGTGTGCGCGCGCGCATGATCGAGATAAAAGAAAGAAGACGTAAGTCATAAGATCAACAACATGGGAGAGATGGATTGGTATGACAATATGCATGCATGTGAGAGTGCAGGGAAGAAGGCCGGACAATTGAGCATGTGTTTTTGTCTTTAAGAGATAGTGGTGTGGGCTGGAGCATGCATCTATGGCGAGCAGAGGGAGTGAGACGCAACGATTGTGCAAAAGAGATCAACCTATAAATGCATGTATGGAGAGACATATATAGTGTGGGTGATAGGAAGCAAGAGTGCGTGCGAGTAAGAAATGTTGACGGAGAAACTACAGATAGATACAGAGATGGAGATGCTAGCTAGAGGGACATCCGCTAGTTTGAGTGTTGGAGATGACCGTCAGGTGGTTCACAGGGTGAAGTTATGTGTGTGTGAGAGAAAGATAAAAAGAGGGCACTTGACTGCATGTAGAGACAAACATATGTAGTGTGCGTGATAGGAAGCAAGAGTGAGGGAGAGAAAAAAGGTTAATGGTGAAACAGATAAATAGAAAGATAAAGTGTGCGTTAGAGATAGGAGTCGAGTGGATCGGAAGGCTGAGTTATGTGTGCGGGTGTGAGAGAGATAGAGAGAGGGTGCATGTGAGTCACATACAAACAAATATCAGAGAGAAATGAGATCCCGAGAGACGGAGTTTTGTGTCTGCGAGAGAGAAAGATATTTCACAACGAGAGTGATAGCTAGAGAGACATATGAGGCAACGCAAGATATCTCTAGGGAGAGAGAGTCTGTGTGAGTGACATACAAGAGAACGGTGGAGAAATATGAGACCCTGGGAGAAAGAGTTTGTGTTTGTGTGTGAGAAAGAGATATTTAAGAGGAAGATTCGTAGCTTCTCATACCTAAGGAGCGAAAGACATCTCTATGTGAGAGGGGGTGTGGAAGTGGCACACAGGGGAGTAGTAGAGAGAAATGAGACTCCGGGAGACAAAGTTTTTGTGTTTGTGAGAGGAAGAGATTCCACATGTAGAATCATAGTTAGAGACACATAGCAGGAAGCGAGATATACATAGAGAGAGATAGAGTGATGAAGGTCAAGGGAGAGAGTACCGTCAGTGCGTTACGAAGATAAAATATCATTGTCGACATACATGTAGCATGAGAGATACTCGAGAGAGGATGAGCGCGTATAGGCCTAGAGAGATACTCCTATATAAGCATGAGTGATAGCTATATGAGAAGAATATCTGGATTATAGGGGATTCAAATATTTAAACTGGAGATCACGACATCGATAATATGATAACGCAAATTGGTGTATCAACATGCATATTCATTTGAATTTGGGGACACGTGTAATGTTATATAGTTTATCAATATTAGTGATCCATCGATTCTTTAATTAAAAACAATGCATGGTTTATATGCAATTAATGTCTAAACGGGATTACACTATATGTCGCGTGTGTGATACAATTATACATGTTTGAGAAGTAAAAAAACCACATGAAACACACATTAATTGGAGAAAGTTAGTGAGGAATGGATACATTGGATTTCAACATAAAGTGGTTTCAAATATTTGAAAATCCAAATTAAGATGGATACAGCCTTATGAATCTAAGATCATGCCATTGGTAAACCATATTTATGTATAAAGGGTGTTGTGCTTTTGAAAGTATATATAAAAAATGATGTATATAGAATTTTATTCCAATCGAAAATGGATCTTGCCCGAACAAAAATAGAATACAACCGGGATTCGAATTGAGTCGGCACGGTAAATGTGCACGCTGCAAAATTTGAACGAAGCGGGGAAAGTAGCAGTAACTGCTTGATACCAAATTCTGCGAGATGGAAATTACTGCCTATCCCTGCCACACAAAGCCTAGAAATTACCAAACCCTAGGTTTATGAACTATTGCATGAGGAGTTGTTGGAACCCCAAAGTTTATGGCTATGGTTAGATGTTATCTTAATTCTCCTCTTGTATTTGTGCATGCTTGTGCAGAAGGTACAATCATAATTATGATGTTTGTTAAAGTAAGAACAACACATTATCATAGGTTCCACCACGCAACAAATTATCCATGCAATGAATGGTAACTCAATGAAACTTAATGAAAGCAACTTAGTGGAAATCCCGTGTGTCCTCGAGAATGACTTCATCCCTACAAGTAAAAAACACCAGCTTGTTCTTATCACAATTAAGGATTCGGCCACTTGATGCACTGTTGCACTTTTGTTACTATTTACTTTCTTGCAATTACTATTGCTTTCATACCAACCATAAAACACTCTTTGCAGCTTTACACTGAACTCTTGCTAGTTTCATTAACCAATTCCTTCAACTCCTCATTGGGTTTGACACTCTTATTTATCTTCATTGCTGAGGAGTGTAACACTTTTCGTAAGTGGGATTTGGTAAGAGAAACATATAATATGCTTGTTGTTTTTATTTTCCTTTTCTACTTTAGTCCATTATGGATTTGCTAGCTACTGATAACTTAGTAGGAGGAATTGTCTATGCCACCCATGTGGTTAGGAGAGAACCTCCACCTTCAGAAAAACCATATGATATTCCTATTGGATTTCTTGAATATGTGATAGCTAACCATTGTGTGGGTGATGAAACCGGTCCTCCCGAAGAACACATACATTATCTTCTTGAATTATGTGGTCTCTTTAAGCTTATAGGTTTATCCAAGGATGGTGTATTGAGGAAAACGCTCCCTTTTTCTTTGGAGGTAAATGATTTATCATGGTTTAGGTTTTTGGACAACCCTTATGCTTTGTATTGGCATGTTCTGAGTTTATCTCCAACTTTCATCCTACTCAATAGATACATGAAGAGATGGACTATCATTATAATTTTTTGCCTCATTCCGGTGAGCCAAGCATGGGGGAGGCTTAAGTCATTAATTCTCAAACGTCCCACTCATTGGTTGTCTAAAGAGATGATTCCTACAAACTTCTAAGAAAAACTTCCTGAACCCGCAAGAGGAGCAATGGAGAGGAAACACCATCACTGGGGACAAGCTAGAAGAACAAGTCCGCCACCGAAGCCGAATAAACCGGAAGAAGCCCACCAAGTAGCGACCCGAATAAACCGAAGGACGCTCGCAAGACACCGATGATACGCCTCTAACGTATGTATAATTTTTGATTGTTTCATGCTATTATATTATCATTCCTACATAGTTTTGCCATCATTTTATATTATTTTTTTGGACTTACATATTAATTTAGTGCCCAGTGCCAGTTGCTGATTTCTGCTTGTTTTTGCTTTTACTGAACCTACTACCAAGCGCCTCTCCCATTGAAGATAAATCAATGGGATTTTTATTTCTGTGCCCCTGGTTTGTTAGTTGTACTCATTCATCCCCACGCTCTTAACTTTTGCTCACTTTTCCCCACTCCCTTGCCCGAAACCCTCAGAACAGGTTACAACGGACGTTGCCGTCGGGTCAATGCCTATGACCGTTAACTCTAACGAGTGGGGCCGCATAGGGCCGAGTCCACATTTGACCGTTTATTCGTATAGTGCTTTTGTATGTATGATGACCATACAGTGGTATTCGTATACGTTGGGCGCATTCAATTGACTGCGGTCGTGTAGGAGCATGTGTCCATGGGACATGGACGAAATGTCCCATCATATAAAGAGGGGGAACCACCTACCGACGTGTCGCCCCTACCATTTTCCTCCAAATCCCCTCCCTACCGCATCGTCTTCCTCTCCGCCACTGGTGTTGTATCGCTCTCGTCCACTGCCTCCACCGCACCATCTCGCTCTCCCCCACCGCATCCTCTTCCTCACCTTCATCACCTCCGTCTATCCGATGGCGGAAGCTCGTGGCGACGCTGGCATAGCGGCCGGAGATGTAGTGGAGCTGCAGGGCATGGTGACCTGTAACATCCCAATTTTCAATTTGGATGTTATTCATAGATCATTCATATGCATCCATGATTTATGCATTTGGTTGCATTTGTTTTAGTTTCTTTTTGATCCAAGAGACATTAAGCAACTCAAGGACCAATTTGAGAGAGTTGGAGGTTTCACAAAAAGTCCATTTTTAATTTATCAAAATTTGGTAAATTGGATCAAATTGTTTTTCAAAATTCTATTCCAATTATTTTAAAATAAAGAGAGAAGGTAAAAGGACTTATTCAAAACAGCAAAGATATATTGGAAATTAAATTTTGAATTTTTGGTTATTTTATTTTATTTTATTTGCAAGTTTATTTATTTATTTGCGGAGTAAATTAGAACTATAATGTTGTTTTTAGCTTAGGCATTTAGGCCCAAAAAAACGTTCACTAGGTCACGGATAAGGCCATATTAATATGTGAATTCTTCTGGTATTTTTAGTTATTTATTTATTTTAGTTTGGCGTGTTTTTCTTCTCTGGAAAATTGTTTTTTTAACTTCTCCACCGAACTGGGCCGGCCCAACACCCCGCCAGGCCGCGGCCCAGCCTAGCCGCCCGTCCCGACCGACTCCGACCAGGAGACTGGCCGGAGCACGCCGCCGTCGCCGAATCCCGCTCGCGAACGCGCCCCGCCGCCTTGCCCCCTTCCGCAAGCCGCCGACCCCCGGCCTTTATAAGTCGTGGCCCCCGCACCCTCTTCTCCTCAAGATGCCATCACCGCCGCAACCACCGCCGCCGCCGGAACCCGCGCCGCCTCCGCCGACACCGACACCCCGCGTCGCAGCCGCTGATGCCGCCACCCCGCGTCACATCTGCCACCGCCGCTCGCCGACGCCGTTGCCCCGCAAGCCGCTGATGCCACCGAAGTCTTCGCTGTCATTCGCCTCGCCGCCATCGACCACCGCCGCCTCCGATAGCCTCTGATCCCCTCTCGAGCGTCGGATCTTGATCCGACGGGGTAGATCGTTTCTGTTTTTTTTTCTGAACCGTTCTTTTATTTAGGAAGCGTTCGCTCGTTAGTCTTTGGTAGCGAACATTTTGGTTCATTTAGTTTCTGTAGTGAACGTTCGTTCGATAGATTTTTTTTTCTGTTTCTGTTATGTTTCTACCAGGGACCTATCCGCTAGGATTTATTTTATAGTTTAGTCCCTGCATTTCAACAAGCACAACCTTTTCCTTGTTTGTCCAAATTCGATGAAACCAACGCCAAAATCTTCAGAGCGATCCCCTCTATCCAGTAAACCAACATGAACATGTTTTTCAAATTTTAAAATTTGAATTTGTTAAGGTTTGAGTTTGAACTTCTTTTGATCCTATCTTGACTTTCGTAGCTCCGTTTTAGTTGATTCTTTTTGCAAATCGAAGCTAATCACATGTACATTCTGTTATGATCTAATACACATAAATATAATACTGTTAAATTTTATTTTCTGTTTAGATTAGTTACTTGCTTGTTTTTGTGTTTTCTGAATCTGTTCTTTGATTTCTCTTTGCCTCTTTTGCTTAAGTGCTTATGTATGCTATTGTTTGTTTACGAAAGATTTTCCGGAGTGTGAAGCTTGTTACTACGAATCTCTAAAGTTTTCCGATCGTCGGCAAGGGAAGTTACACTTTGATCATACTTTTCAATACCCGGTTTCTACTATGCATTAGTTTGACCACTCAAAGATTTGAATGAGTAGGATTTGGAACATGTGGTTTGGTTGTAGTTCATGAGGTAGGAACCTATTACCTTCGATCACCCCGAGAATATATGTTATGCTCATTTATTGCTTAGCCATGCCCGTATATGGGGATTGGTTTGTGAGATTCATGCAAGTTGTGAGAGATAATAATTTTGGGACAACATGAAGGTGGCAACTTTAATACACATCTGGGTGGATTGTTTGGGGCACCTTGAGAAAATAGTGCTTGCCCATGGGAATCCCGGAGTACCCATGTGATTACCCTAGGTCCGCCACCCATGCTCAAAGGGGTCATATGATATTTCATTCCTAGAAACTTTCGTGTAGCCACAAGCCATTATCGGATCTGGCATAGCTGAGTAAGTTGTGTGACCTCTTTTAGTGGTAGAATAGCAGATGTAGGTGAAAGTGGTGTGCCGGTATACCCAGAGTAAAGAGTTAATGATTCATAAAGACTATGTCTCGATCTTCCGATAATGGATGCGTTTGAGTCTTGTGGGGAAAAGTGCGCAAACCTATACAGAATGTACAAACTAATCATTGTTAGTCGTGTCCCGGGTTATGGACAATTTGAGTATCCAGAAGTGAATATTTTGTTCATCTCATCACTCTATTAAATTAATGTATTGGGTTTAATTGTTTATTACTTGGTAATTTTGGGAATGAGTTGGAGGAACCTTCTCAATGATGGCATAAACATGGTAGTCAATAAAATTTATTCCTTTCTTGTAGGGAAAAAGTAGCTTTATGAAAAAATAAACTTAGAGCCTCCACCAGCATGTAGATATATTTCTTTCATTCATTAGCTCTACAGTGTGACTCTACCAGCATATTCCATGTGCTGACCTACATAGCTGCAACGTCTCATGTTGCAGAGTTTTCCAATGAAGAATAAGGTGCTAGGTCATTGTCATGCACTCAGTTATGCCGTGGAGTTGATGGACTCATTTATCTTTGAAGCTTCCGTGGTTACTTTATTTAGATGGCCTTCAGCCATATTATTTTTGTAATAAATACTCTTTATGAGGATCTCGATGTAATAAGTGTTTGATTGAACTCTGTTATAATTCCTCGAGTATTGTGTGTGTCAGCATGCCGATCTATGGATGACACTTAAGCACAGAGACTTTGATCCATTGGGATCGGGTCGTTACAACATGGTACCAGAGCACACGCTGACTTTAGGACGCGACCACAAGGAAAAGCCACATGATACTCTTCTCTATTCATTTCTAATCCTCTTATATTTCTACTCTATAGATGTCGGACCCCAGGAACAAGTTCACTCAGCCGGATGACGATACCCCTTCCGGACGACACCTGAAGGAAGTCACGAAGTAGCTGAGCATTGGTCTACCAAGTTTCACCACAACCTTCACTACAACTTTACCAGAAGAGGAGCACTGGAGGATCAAAGTTCGTGTTCCAGGAAGGACTTTTACACCAACTACCAAGCCCATTGAATTTACCTTGGATGCTAACTTGGAGCTTAGGAAAGAGCATGCCAGCCCACATCACCTTTGGACGCATTTGTGAGGTGTACCACAAGGATCTTGAAGACACTGTCTACCAGATATGTGGACGCCGGGATGAGCATTGGGAGATGATTCACACAAGGAAGGATGGATCTATTGCGGCGTACATTCAGGAGATGGATCAACACATTCGTCGGTATGAGAACAAGATGTGTGCTATCATGAAGAAGACCAAGAAGGTGATGACCAGGAATATCGAGCTAGAAGAGGAACTGAAGACAACCCATGATGGATATGAAGAGGAAATTGTTGTGCTACTCGATAAGAACGAAAACCTAAAGAAGAAGCTAGGAATACCTGAGGTGAAACAGGAACGTGAAGTGCATATTCATGAAGATGACTACATCATATTAGATGACATAGACACCGATAAGGATGAAGATGAAGATAGTGATGAGGATGATGACAATGATGATGGTGCTAGAGATCACGGTTATGAGCCCATGGAGTCTTTCACTGATCAAAACTTCTAGACGACCACCATATTACTATTAGAGTTCTTCCAAGTAGTTAGAAATCGTTCGTGAGATTTTTAATAGTAGCTTAGATTGATTGTGTGAATCTTGTTTGATGTTGAGTGGTGTGAATTGAATGTATTTGCCTCATATGCATATGGGTAGTGAAATCTCTCATTAGACCTTATTCTATTCTGTTTTCCCACCCCTTTAACCCATCAGATGCCTCCGAGACGTGACCCCGAATTCACTTTCCCGCCGGAGCTCACCCAATTGATCCAACAGCAGAATGCCTTGACGCAGATGATGATCCGGAACCAAGGAAACAACAACAACAACAACAACATCAACAACAACAACAACAACAACAACAACAACAACAACAACAACAACAACTACTACTACTACTACTACTACTACTACTACTACTACTACTACTACTAATACTACTACTACTACTACTACTACTACTACTACTACTACTACTACTACTACTACTGCTACTACTACTACAACAACAACAACAACAACAATAACAACAACAACAACAACAACAACAATAGCCCATCGCCACCACCCCTAGGTTACAACCTAGCCCGTTTCCTAAGGTTGAATCCGTCGGTGTTCTCTAGCAGCACCCAGCCGATTGTTGCTGATGATTGGCTCTGCAAGATAGGGAGGGAGCTAACCACTGTTGCATGCACGAATGCATAGAGAGTGCGCTTTGCTGCACATCAGCTTGATGGACCCCCAGCCTCTTGGTGGGAGAATTTGACCACCACTTACCCCATTGCTACAGTTACATGGGATCAGTTTCAGCGGGCCTTCGGCACCGCACATGTCTCAGCTGGAGCCATGAGTTTGAAGAAGCATGAGTTCCGCAACTTACGTCAGGGTGTGGCACCCCAGCTCAGAGAAACCGGACCGCCCCGTATTCCAGCCCAAAGATCAAGGAGAAGTCTCTGGAATACGGCACTGCTTGATATAGAACGAATCAGCTCTTATTACAAGAATAAATACAAAGGTTTGATGTTACAAAGGTTCACATCAGCATGGCGACACTACGCCTGCGATACTATACTTGCTCTATGCTAGCAACAGAACAACTCATAGCAGCGGAAATCTTCTAGCAGCGGAACAACGACGAAGGTGGTGAACTCCACTCCGCAGGGACTCTGGCTGGGACACGATCTAGCTCGCACGACCGGGAACCACGACAAGCAAATCAAGCAATCACGGCATCACCTGCAATCTGGCATGACATGCCAGGTCAGTACATTGAATGTACTTGCAAGCTCACATCAACAAAAAACATCAAGGCAAGACAACAACATAGCATTAAGCAGGTTAATTAAATTAACAGCTACCATGATATAACAGCAACTCCTAAGCATAATATGAAACTACTACAATACTGATAAATCACCATCTCCGATCTCCATAACCATATCTCTCTTGGCTAACCAGACAAGCAAAATACCATCTCGATCACCTCGTGATCAAAACCAAACTTTAACCGTGATCCTTACGACGATCACAACCCGACCAATGAATGGCCCGTGATCCTTACGGCGATCACAACCCGGCCAATAAATGGCCCGTGATCCTTACAACGATCACAACCCGACCAATATCTGGCACATGATCCTTACGGCGATCACAACCCGACCAATAAATGGCCCGTGACCTTATGACGATCACAAGCCGACCAATATCTGGCCCATCTGTACTGCTCCAAATATCCACATATCCATCATCTATAAGTCATTCTGTCATGTGAGTGTTGATCGAACAGTGTATCCTAGTACAAACCCATGCCCATGACCGAGGACGCGACTATCGATAGATTAAACACACACTCTGCAGAGGTAGCGCACTGTACCCACACCATAGAACCCATGGCCTCGCACTCCCATTCGGGTGGACCAACGGCCGACAAAACCGATCTACTGCCATGACACTCTCCCGGCCACTCCGACTCACTCCCCACTGGGCTAAGTCATGGGTGGCCCCATGTCTACCTCAAGACACATCGACCACCGTCGTGGCCCATCCCACATGGGGACACGGATCCAAATACTCAAACAATGAGCACACAAGGCTTATGTTCGCCTACCTAATCAAGGTAGTGCATGCCCATAACCTTCCCTCGTTAGAGGCACCGGCGAGAGACACAATAACAGACCGCATTAGGGCCGTCCCATACCGGCAAATGGGGTTGCACTGGAAAAGATCAATTCGGCGGCACCTGACCAATTTACTGACGGAATTTATCCCCAAAAATATAACCATGATAACTGATACTCCGATGTCAACCATCAAACTATAATCCATGTCATAACAATATCCAACAAATAATCCAAGCATAATATCATCATCTCAAAATACTCCGAGGATAGCATAACACTATTATCATGACGAATACTACTACTCCAATGACCAGAATAAATCTATCCAGCTAAGCTCCACATGAAACCATCATCTCCGAAAATAATACTCTAAGCAACAGAACGTCAACTAGCATCATGAAAATAATCATACTAACTGCTAATAGTCCAAAGGTAGCATGATATCCAAAGTAATATTCCAAACATAACCACAGATATCATCATGGAAATAATCGTAATACCAGCCACTAATACTCCAATGGCAATATGATACTCATCAACTAAACACATAGCTCCTAGTAATCCAAACAATAGCATGGCATCCACAAGATCAAAATAATACTCCGAGAAAATAAAATGCACAGATCACAAGTAGCTAAAGCAATATTTTAAACAAGTTCAAAATGAAATAAATCATGTCACTGCATTGCAATCATGCAAATGGAGGGTGTGGCTTGCCTGGGGTGGAAGAAATCACCAGGAGAAAGTGCAAGAAGCTCGTGGAAAGAATCGGCGGAAATCATTCACTCTCGGAGGGGGCTGAATAAGGGCAAGGGCATAATGGTCATTTTCATAGTGTCAAACCATAGTGATAATGAATCCAACAGAACAGGCTCGATGAAACGAAGAAGTGAGCGTTCGTTTCACCTTAAACGGAGTTACGATTGAAAAGTTATGAGGTGTTGAAATTCAGGGACTTTTCTGCAAAAATAACATCACAACCAAGTCCCTGAGTGGATAAGGAAGACACGGGTTTTCAGAAATACGCTTTCAGTCAGTGTACACGTACTCACCAGAAATACGCTTCCACTTGCCACATCAGCAGGGATGGGGCCGGCCGGCTGGGTCGCTGACGTGCGGGTTCTGTGGGCTGTGGGCCCGTCACTTATCCAGCTGGGCAGGCTGGGTCAACGCCCACCCACCAACAGTTCGGGCCGCGAGAAGCTGGGACTGCCTGGCCTGGCTGTCTTCAACCTCCCGCTCAGGGAGCTCCTGGCCGAGGGGAGAGGCACGCCCTGATGGCGATTGTCGGCGCTATGGGGCACCTCCGGTGAGGCTCCGGCAATGGATGGATTCAGCTCTCAACGACGCATCCAAAGATCCTATCCACGACCGGTCGGGGGACCCGAGACGACGACAAGCTTGGCACCGGCGGACAGGGGCGTCGGCCATCAAAGAACTCCTGGCAAGAGGCCGCCGGAGGAGGACTGGGAGTGAGGTGAGGCCAGAGGTGAGGTCGAGAGGCCTCGGGGGGGGGGACTATATATAGCCGGGCAAGAGGGAGGGGCTCGGGTGCCGTCGTGCGCATCCGGCCGACGTTCTGGCGAGGCCAGCGAGCACGGGAGGGCTCGGGGAAGGCGACGAACGAGAGAGCAGCGTGCTAGTGTGCTCGACACGCCGGCTGTGGACCGTAGTTGCGAACCTTCTCGGTAAGCCATAGGCATACTATACACCGACGGTGCTCCTGGATATTTTGTACTACATCTCACACGATTGGTGATAATAAACTGTATGGGATCTACTTGATTTTTCATCTTGATTTGAATTACATAATGGGGTCATAGCTGCAAAGGATGGTGTTTGATTTGCTAGAACTTCTATCTATAGAGAACATGCAACTGTAGGTGTGTTGTCAAAAAATTGTAAATATTCAGGGTTCATTTGGACATTTTAATACCGTAACCTTCTTTTCTAGGCATTTCAGATGCACAATTCAAAATTAAACCACATGCACATGCTCCAATGCACCAAAATGGGTTGTAAAATGATATATGTGTCCATGGGTTGATGCTTACGTCCCATTCAAGAAATGGGCATGAATTTCAAACACCACAACAAAGTGGCTCTCCGGGAACCGTTTAGGTGCTTGCTTTTATAATTCTAGTAAATACAAAACTCGTCTGAAATTCATGAACCTTGGCATGCTATCATGGAACGACATCAAGATGCTGGGGTAAAAAAATATGGTCCCATTTGGGCTAGCTTATTGTATAAGCTTCTCGCAAACCATAGCTTCTCTCTCAACAAGCATAAGGGTTTCGGTAGGGAACGTGCAGCCTTGGGGCACAAAACGATATTTGTTGCATCTTCTTACTTTCATAAAATTTCTCGTGTCAACATAGAACAGCATGAGTGTTTGCAATTTTTGGGATATTTCAGGGTTCGCGTGGACATTTTCATACATTAACTGAGTTTTCTATGCATTCATATGCATAATTCAAATTTGAACTACATGCACATGCTCCAATGCATATAAACGGGTTGAACAATCAAATGTGTGTCCTTGGTTGCAACCTTAGGTCCCATGCAAGAAATGGCAATGAATGTCAAACACCTTTGCCACCATCGCTGGACCGCTAACATTAAGATACATGGTTTGAAAATTCTAGTAAATCGACAACTTGTCTAAAATTCATGAAACTTGACATGCTATCATGGAACGGTAGCAACATGCATTGGTAAAAATATTGTCCCATTCGGGGCAGGTTGGGGTATAAGCTTCTCACAAACCAGAGCTTCTCGCAACAAGCCTCATGGTCATGGTAGGGAATGTTTCACCTTTCTGGATGAAACGATATTCGTTGCCTCTTCTTGATTTCAATTTTTGCTCTAGTGTCAACATATAGAACAACAGGAGTGTTGTGTTAAATTTTGAAATTTTTCGGGGTACGTTAGGACATTTTTATGTATTAATTTACCTTTCAATGCATTTATGTGCATAATTCAAATTTGAACCAATTTTCAATGCATATAAATTGGTTGAAAATTCAAATCAGTCTCCTTGGTTGCATGCTTAGGTCCCATGCAAGAAATGGGAATGAATGTCAAACATCCTGCCACCGTCACTCGGCCACAAACATTGAGATACATTTTTAAATTCTAGTAAATCCAAAACTCATCTGTAATTCATGAAACATGGCATGCTATCATGGAGAGGCATCAACATGTCGTCGTAAAATTTTTGTCCCATTTGGGGCAGGTTTGGGTATAAGCTTCTCACAAACCAGAGCTTCGCACAACAAGCCTGATGGTTTCGGTAGGGAATGTTTCACCTTTCTGGACGAAACGATGGTCGTTGCCTCTTCTTATTTTAATTTCTTTTCTCTAGTGTCAACACAGAACAACATGAGTGTTGTGTTAAATTTTGGAATTTTTGGGGTTTGTTAGCACATTTCTTATGTATTAATTGAGTTTTTAATGCATTTATGTGCATAATTCTAATTTGAACTACACGCACATGCTCTAATGCATATAAATTGGTCGAAAATTCAAATATGTGTCCTTGGTTGCATGCTTAGGTTCCATGCAAGAAATGGGAATAAATGTCAAACACCCTTCCACCATCACTCGGCCGCAAACATTGAGATACCTGGTTTTTAAATTCTAGTAAATCCAAAACTCGTCTAAAATTCATGAAACCTGGCATGCTATCATGGAATGGCATCCGACATGCCATGGTAAATTTTTTGTCCCAATTGGGACAGGTTTGGGTATATGCTTCTCACAAACCAGAGCTTCTCACAACAAGCTTGATGGTTTCGGTAGGCAACGTGCCACCTTTGGGTACGAAATGATACCCGTTGCCTGTTACTTCTTTCAAAAAAATTCTAGTGTCAACATAGAGCAACAGGAGTGTTGTGTTCAATTTTGGAAAAAAATCGGGGTTCGAATGAACATTTTTATATATTAATTGGGTTTTCTAGGCATTTTATGTGCATAATTCAAATTTGAACTACATGCACACAAGCTCCAGTACATATAAATTGGTTGAAAGGTCAAATTTGTGTCCTTGGGTGCATGCTTAGGTCCCATACAAGAAATGGGAATGAATTTCAAACACTAGCACTATTGACTGCCGGGAAAACGTTGAGATAGTTTGTTTTTAAATTCTAGTAAATCCAAAACTCGTCTGAAGTTCATGAAACTTGGCATGCTATCATGGAATGGCACCTGACATGTTGTGGTAATTTTCGTGTCCATTTTGAGAGAAGGCGCACTCCAATAACAGTCAACAAAGGCATTTTGAAACAACTAGCTGTCACTCTAACACCGCAAACGTTTTAGATAGAACAATCGTATGTACACTGACATCTTTCCTAGTAAGCCAAGGGAAAATGTGCCGAGCAGGATTTCTTCAGCTCTTCATCGCAAACATTTTAGATAGAACACATGTATGCAAAGTGAGAGCTATGGTCTTCCGCAGTAAGCCAAGGGAAAATTCGCTGCGCAGGATTTGTCCATCTCTTCAACGCAAACAGTTCAGATTGAATAAGGTATGCAAAGCGGGACTTCAGCGCTAAGCCAACAGAAAATTTGGCAAGAAGGATTTCTACCTCCCTTCAACACAAACGTTTTTTGGATGAATCGTATGCAACCACGTACAGACAATTTGGTAAGATTTGCATTTGTCATATTGGGTATATTGCCATTTGTCAAACTAGAAAGATTGATATTTGTTGATCTAGTAACATTGCCATTTGTAAATCCTTTTAACACTGCGATTTGTCAAAATCTAGAGCTAAAAATCACTAGCATTGTCTAATTTTTTCAACTAAAATTCAGTAATTAAGCATAGATTTCATTCATAGATTAAGCAGTCGTGCTTAATTTATACAAATAGTTCAACTTTACAGCAGAACTGACCAAACTTTTCCCCAATTGTTGCCAACCACGTACTGAAATAACTAGTTCAACTATATATATACTAGCTAATTTTAAGTATGTTGTACAATTTCCACTACAAAAAAAGACACATCCGTGACATTTTTGGCCGAACGAAAAAAATTCGGTCATACATATGACACTTCTATGACGATAATTGTGACAAAACCCGGTATCATCATAGATGTGGTGAGCTCCTACTTCTATGACAAAAAATCATGACAGAAAAAATGGGCTTTTCATCCTGGGCGGGCCGGAGACGCAGCTGCAGGACATTCTTTGGGCCGTCCACGACGGAAAAAACAGTGGTATAAGCAAGGGCGAGGGAAATTTCGGGGAGTTCCCGGTTACGGTGGGAGGTCGGGGGCCGAGCGATGAGCGTTTCTCTTGTACACGTATGCGCGTGTGTGCGAGGCGTTGGCTCTAACTGAACCCGAGTGAGGCGTTGGGCTCTAACTGAACCCGAGCGATTGCACTGCAGGCTATGTGTTACTGAACCCAAGCGATCGATCGATGGCTGTTAACTGAACCCGATCGAGCGATTCCTTCGCTACTGCTGCTAACTGAAGCCGATCGATTGGATGAACAGTGAGCGTTGCGGGGGGTTTGGATGAACAGTGAGTGGTGGCATTGCCTTTGGATGAACAAGGCCTCGTGGTGTGTAGGGCTGGATGAACAGTAGACGGTGTAGGGGTGCTCATGGAGGGGTGGTTGAACAGGACCCCGTGGTGTGGAGGGCTGGATGAACAGTAGACGGTGGAGGCGTGCCCGAGGAGGGGTGGTTGAACAGTAGCCGGTGGAGTAGCGCGCGGTGGAGGCTGGATGAACAGGAGCCCGTGGAGGCTGGAGTAGGTCGACGGTAGCCCGTGGAGGCTGGAGGAGGTTGACGGTGGTGATGAACAGTATCCCGTCACTACTAGGAAAAAGGCTACTAGCCGCGCGGGTAAAATGGCTACTAGCAGCGCGGGTACCCGCGCTACTAGTATCGCGCTACAGCTAATAGTTAGTAGTAGCGTGGGTGCACCCGCGCTACTACTAAAAAGGTTAGTAGTAGCGCTGGTGCACACTCGCGCTACTACTATTTGAACCCACACTACTACTATCAAAATAGTAGTAGCGCTTCTATTATACCAGGCGCTACTACTATGCTAGATAGTAGTAGTGTGAAGTTTTCCCCAGCGCTACTACTAACAAATTATAAATTAAAAAAAATAAAAATTACATGCATTATTCATTGATAGAAATCAGGGACACGTCCTGTGCAAAATAAGTTAAACACACACAACCGAAGGTAGCTACCTTCTCTAGTGTTCCACCACCAGCCTAAACAGACAACTTCTCTACATGTATCTACCAAGGCTCGGAGTTCACACGCTGGAGGACCCGAATCCTCCCTCGCCCCGAAAGATGGCGTCGAGGTCCTCCACCTTGGTGACATCCGACATCGTGATCACATGGACGATCATCCATGCGGCGCGGTCGCTGGGCTTCACGTCGAAGTCCACCTCTAAGTGGTTGAAGAGCACGACGCCCACCAGGCTGCTGTAGTCAGTGTCAATCACCCTACGACCACATCGGGAAAGTTAAAACTTGTTAGTACGCATCAACGTTCAAATCTGGTAGGGTATTTTCTTTTTTTAGCACATGCACATGCATCAATAGTAACAGCTGGAGGCTAGTCCTTACTTTGGAAATTTTTAGCACATGCACATGCATCAATAGTAACATCCGGCCGCTTCAACATCTCATTATCCTGCAGCAATGGAAATTTGCCCCGAAATTACCTTTGGCAACAACATAAGATTGCATTGAGATTTCAGAATTAAACATAGGCATATCTCATAGTTTAAAACAAAGGCACTCAACAGAAAAGTGGATAAACTGAGAGAAAACCTTTGGCTAGAACATTAACACAGCACAGGAGCTATGTTCAGTGGTGGAGCTCACTAATCGGTGAAGAAGGTCGAACGACAGAGGAGCACGTATGTTTGCTGCCCACACAGATGATTTAACTCTTACTAGTTCTTACTAGTTCTTACTAAATTTACCAAGTAATAACTATAATAATAAACGTGTCCAGCCCTCTTTTTTGGACTTAGGACTCCACATACTGCAGCCTATATGATGTAAGCAGTTTGCGTCACTACTAAAACAGAACTGAGGTAGATAGTTTGGTGATGATCAGATTAAGTTTAACCAACATTTCACAATTTACATTAGCAAAGATTAAACAAAATCATATGACAGCCCTATCAATTCCTGCTTAACACTTGGAACAAAAAGCATCAAGATAAAACTCAGGAATCAGTAAGTCGGTAAGTTTACCATCGATCATATTTGAAACATATCATATGCATCTTACATATTACAATGAAAGTTAGCATTATGCAGATCAACGGCCTAAGTGGATAACGATCTAGGACAGAATATGATTGAGCACTAGGAGCAAATATGTTGTAACTTTGAAGAACATGTTCAAGTCCCCAACAGACCACAATCCCAGATAGGAATACCGTTGTTCTTTCTTCAAATTACCATACACAGGGAAACAATGACAAGACTAGATTGTTTTAAACTCTCATCGGGGAGAGGAATAAAAATGAGAGAGAGAGAGAGGACCTTTTATCGTGTGGGCAGTAGCAGGGTCGGAGTAGCCACTCGCCTCGTCGTCGTCCTCTCACAGCAGCAGATTTTTGGTTGACAAGCACATACTTGGACTTAGTAGACTAGTGAATATTGAACCCCTACCAAGAAATCATGTCAGGTTCATCAGGAGAATTCTTGGAAGTAGAATGCTGCACAGGCATAGCAATCAGTTCGATGATTAAAGCTTTTGCTGCACCAACCATAGCCGATCAGTGCTCCCAAGTGTCGGTGTACTAGAATAGGGGTACCCTAGTACCCCGAACTTGTGCACAGGCAGTTGCAGTGCCCCGCGGCAAGGGCTTGCCGGGTGACTACCAGGATCCTCCTTGGCTCCTTTGGAGCCTTTCAAGAACAAGGTATTTAAGCTCAAGAGACAAGGCCCCGGCAAGAGGAGCTTGCCGGGAAGGCGAACCAAGGCACCTCAAGGCTCGGCGAGCGACAAGCTTCCGGGCCCGACAAGACAACGGCCGCGGCAAGGCGCTTGCCGCGGCAGGCGGCCACTCTGCGCTCGTGCTCCAGCGCACCCACCAACGTGTCGCCCTGAGGGCTTTTCCAGGCACGCGTGGCGGGAGGCTGTGCAGCCAGGGGTGCGCAGTGGCATGCGACACTGACAAGATCGCCATCATGGCGAACGGAGGCGTCCCTGGCGGTACTTTTCCTGCACTGTTTGGGCGACGCAGACGGGCATTTAATCCCCTTGTCCCCTGCCGTCAGGGTTAGGTAGGAAACACTGTACAAGTGACTGTACCAACCACCTCACTTTTTACATTTGTACCCTTCTCTGCGTTGCCACCTGTCGGTGACCCCTTTAACGTATAAAAGGAGGCCCATGCGCAACATAGAGGAGGTTCGACTCTTTCATAAGCCAGAAAAAACACTTAGCTCGCTCTGGAGCAAGAACAGAATAGAATCAGACAAGCAGCAGTAGGAGTGTTATCTCTCCGGAGAGCTCCGAAGCTGGGTAAACTGCTCATGTGCTCCGCCTCGATCTGCTCTTCGTG
>NC_041381.1:526481038-526493129 GCF_002162155.2 Triticum dicoccoides | reverse complement strand
ATAGGTGTTTGTGGATCAGTTTCCCCCGACATCTTTGGCGCGCCAGGTAGGGGGTGCGTCGAGATTGCGTGGACCTGATCTTGCGTTCACACGAGCTAGATCTTCGTTTTTTTCCCAACATGCCACAGAAGAAGAAGTCTTCGGAGGCAGCTGCTCCGTCCGCATCGATCTCACCGCCACCGGAGCAAACGGGTGGTGAGGTTGACGCTGGTGGAAGAACGGACATCGGCGAGGATGCTCACGGTGCTGCCAGGTCCAAGGACAAGGCTGCACAAATCTTGGTGTCTTCGCATCCGCCGCGTCCCTCTCAGGAGATGCAAGACCGACAGCGTCATGGTATTCGCAGTACCATACGCTTGTTGGACCAAGATCAACCTGGTGGGTCTCAGGATGCTCAAGACCAGCATGCACGCCAACATGCTGGCACGAGTGAAGTACGGTCACCTGGACGGGGTACTGCTCCTTCTAACATAGTTAGAAGTCCGAGCACATCCCGCTCCTCGCACCGCTCGCCACTACCGCCCACCACTCCAGCAGAAGCTTTAGCACGAGCTCAGCTGCTCCTGGATTATCCTCCTGCGGAAGACAAGCTCGACCAATGGAGGGCCACCATTCAGAGTCTCATCGGCTTCGCCAACGGCGACACTCCACGGCAGCCGAGCGTGTCGCTGCCGCGGCAGGGTTGCCAGGCGCGAGCCGACGGCGACAAAACTGGTGATGGTGCAACCACCATGCACTCTCCACCCCGAAGGCCAAGATCGCCGACTCTCCGGATCCACCTCTACAGCGACTCCACCGCATCGTCGGATCCACGAGCTCGTCGCGATCAGCGCCAAGTTCTTCATGAATGACAACAAGAAGACGCTCGTACTCGCATCGAGCGCCGAAGAGAAGCGCGGCGTCAATCCGACAAGCGTGCTGGGCCCTCTGTTGACGTGCACGCGCCCGGAGAACCAGGCGACTTGCCGTACGCGGTAGGTTGCCCTGTGTTCACTCGTGAGCTGCGGCAGGTCCAGTGGCCCAGCACGAAGAACTTCAAGCCGGATGTGCCGGAGAAGTACGACGGCAAGACACACCCGTCGGAGTTCCTCAGCATCTACACCATCGCGGTGTAGGCTGCCAGGGGGCGAGACGACAAGATCCTTGCCAACTACTTCACGCTGGTGCTCAAACCCAACGTCAGATCCTGGCTCATGCACTTGCCGGACAACTCCATATCCTCCTGGGCTGACCTGTGCCATCAGTTTGTCGGCGCCTTCACAGGTGGCCACAAACCTCCTGGCCAAGAGAGTGACCTTCACCTGCTCGCCCAGAAGGAAGGAGAATCCCTGCGCAAGTACATACAGAGATTCAGCAACGTACAACACAACATCCCAGACATCCACCCTGCCGCGGTAATCAGCGCGTTCCATCAGAACGTGCGGAACCGCGGGATGCGGGAGGAGATGGCGATGTGCAAGATCAGGGACGTCAGTGAGCTATATGCCCTGGCCGACAAGTGTGCACGTGCTGAGGAAGGGAGGAGACTCCCCGGAGAGAATATAGGAGCAGGAGGATCTGACAGTGAGGATACCGCCCCGACGAGGAAGAACCGGCGGCGGAATAACCGAAGGAAGAAAGGTAAAGAGGTGCTAGTTGTCGAGCAGTCCGACAACGGAGGTGGCGCCAACAAAGCCAAAACTGGTAGCTCCGGCAAGGAGACTACCGCGGAGGCTGTGGCGGCCGCCGACAAGAAGGATGGCACCAACAAGCAGTACTGCAAGATCCACCGCCCCAAGGGTCATGATCTCCAGAGCTGCAAGAAAGTCGAGCAGCTTGTTGAGCAGCAGAAAGCTGAATACGAGCGGCGCGACAAGGAGAAGGCCCAAGAGGGTGCTGGAGGATCCGGCAAGAAGCATCCCGGCCGGGGAGGACGCCGCGGCAAGGCCAAGCAGCGGCAAGGAGACAGGCCTCCCTGCGGTCGCGACAAGGATGAAGACGACGACGACGAAGACATGGATGATGACGAGACCGATGAGCAGGAGTTCCAGAAGGCCACAGAGGTCCTATGCGTTGACGGTGGTGCTTCTCTGCATACTTCGCACCGCCAGCTCAAGCAGTGGGTGCGGGAAGTCAATGCAGCAGAACCACCCGTCGAGTCGCGCAAGCCTCTGAAATGGTCCAGCACGCCTATCATCTTTGATACTGAGGACCACCCTGATCGCATAACTGCGGTCGGGTGCTTGCCGATGTTGGTTTCACCAACTATCCGCAACCTCAAGGTCACCAAGATGTTAGTTGACGGCGGGGCCGGCCTGAACCTGATCTCCTTCGCGGTGCTCCAGAAACTCCAGATCCCTGACAGCGAGATCGAAGAGACCGGCACATTCCAAGGAATCAACCCGGGAAGGAGCAAGCCGAAGGGAAAGATCACGTTGCCGGTAACATTTGGCAGCGAGCTGAACTTCAGGACTGAGAGGGTCACTTTTGACGTGGCTGATTTTCCATTGCCCTACAATGGGATACTTGGCCGTCCAGCGCTCGCCAAGTTCATGGCAGCCTCTCACTATGCCTACAACGTTCTGAAGATGCCAGGCCCGATAAGTGTCATCTCTGTCCCTGGCGACAAGAAAGATGCCCTTATCTGCGCCGACAAGATCTACCGGGAAGTAGCAGTCGCCGCTGATCGCAAGTCACTTGCCGCTGAAGCTCCCGGGGGGAAGAAGAAGACTAAGTCCGGCAGGAGTTCTGATGCCCACTCCGGCAAGCGCACCTCTTCGGAGTGCTGCGCTACCATCGAGGACGCACGATCGAGCTCCACTGGCAAGTGTAAGAAGGCAATGGCAGCTCCACTAGAGACCAAGAAGGTGTCCGCCAAGGAGGACGGCACTGGTGGTACCTTCACCATCAGTGCCATGCTTGATCCTAAATAGGAAAGCGCGCTCGTTGCTTTCCTGCGGGCGAATGTTGACGTGTTTGCGTGGCAACCGTCTGACATCCCCTGTGTTCCCAGGGAAGTAATTGAGCACCACCTCGCCGTCTGTCCTCATGCGCGGCCGTCAAGCAGAGAGTTAGGAAACAAGAAGTGGAGCGCCAAGAATTCATTGCAGAAGAGATCAAGAAGTTGGAAGCAGCAGGCCTTGTCAGAGGAGTGCTCCATCCTACGTGGTTGGCCAATCCTGTTGTCGTGCGCAAAGCCAATGGGAAATGGAGGCTTTGTATTGATTTTACCGATGTCAATAAAGCTTGTCCCAAAGACCCATTTCCCTTGCCGTGCATCGACCAGATTGTTGACTCCACAGCAGGATGTGACTTGCTTTCATTTCTTGACGCATACTCAAGATACCATCAGATCTTCATGGCAGAAGAGGATGAGGAGAAAACCGCGTTCATTACCCCGTGCGGCACATACTGCTTTGTACGGATGCCCTTTGGTTTGAAGAACGCTGGTTCGACATTTGCAAGGGTAGTCCATCATGCTTTTGAGCCACAAATACACAGAAATGTGGAAGCTTACATGGATGACATAGTGGTCAAGAGCAAGGACAGGGCAACCCTGATTCAAGATTTAGATGAGACATTTGCAAATCTGCACAAGATCAACCTCAAGCTGAACCCCGAGAAGTGTGTATTTGGAGTCCCCTCTGGCAAGCTTCTCGGGTTCTTCGTGTCTTAGAGGGGAATTGAAGCAAATCCCGACAAGATCAAGGCCATCGAGCAGATCGAAGCACCAAAGCGCGTCAAGGATGTGCGAAGGCTTGCCGGTTGCGTGGCTGCTCTCAGCAGGTTCATCTCTAGATCTGCTGAGCACGCCCTGCCATTCTTCAAAATTTTGAAGAAGGCAGGTCCAATGAAATGGACTCCGGAAGCGGAGGCTGCGCTGCAGGACTTGAAGAGATACATGTCCTCCGCTCCAACACTTGTCGCACCTAGGCCACAAGAGAAGTTGCTGCTGTATATAGCGGCAACCAATCAAGTGGTTAGTGCTGCGTTAGTGGCGGAGAGGGAGGCAGATGATGAGCCAGCTACCACGGCAGATGCATCCAGCGACAAGCAGGGGGCTTCACCGACAAGCTCTGGTCCGACAAGCTTCGGTCCCGACAAAGATGGATCTGCGCAGACACATAAGGAGGTGCAGAAGAGAATGGTGCAGCGCCCAGTTTACTTTGTCAGTTCCCTTTTGCAGGGGGCTAGGTCATGGTACTCCGGTGTGCAGAAGTTGCTTTTCGGCCTTCTCATGGCCTCGAGAAAGCTGCGCCATTACTTCCAAGCACATGAGATCACAGTTGTCACTCGCTTTCCGTTGAAGAGGATACTGCAAAATCCAGAAGCAATAGGCAGGATTGTCGAGTGGGCACTGGAACTGTCAAGCTTTGGCCTCAGGTTTGAAAGCACTTCAACTATATAAAGCAGAGCATTGGCAGAGTTCATAGCAGAGTGGACGCCAACACCAGATGACGAGATTCCAGAGGCGAGCATCCCCGTCGAGGAGGCAAGCAAAGAGTGGCTGATGTACTTTGATGGTGCCTTTTCGCTGCAAGGCGCCGGTGCGGGCGTGCTGCTTGTCGCGCCCACCGGAGAGCACCTCAAGTACGTAGTCCAGATGCACTTTCCCAAGGAGCAAGCAACGAACAATACTGCAGAGTATGAAGGCTTGCTTGCCGGTCTCAGAATCGCGGCAGACCTTGGGATTAAGAAACTCATTGTCAGGGGAGACTCACAGCTTGTCATCCGCCAGGTAAACAAGAGTTACCAGAGTCCATTGATGGAAGCTTATGTTGATGAAGTGAGAAAGTTAGAAGAGCATTTTGACGGCCTACAGATGGAACATGTTCCAAGAGCTCAGAATGACGTTGCTGATGGCCTGTCAAAGTGCGCCGCACTTAAGTTACCTGTGGAACCAGGGATCTTTGTGCTCAAGCTGACTCAGCCATCCGTAGCACCATCAACTGGACAGAGGAAGAAGAGAAAGTTGATTTCTGGTGACTACTTTCCGGCAGAGCTTCCCGAAGCCGCCGCCAAGAAGGTCACCAAGATCAACGCCAACAATGCTGAGAAGCAGTTTGCTCCGGCAAGTCTTAGTGCTTGTTCCGTCGAAGCAGACGCTCCCGACAAGTTTTGCTCCGGCAAGCTTGCCGAGGGACATCAAGCTCCGGTTGAGCCGCAGGTTCTCACTGTAGAAGCGGATGTTCCCGCAGCAGCAGATGTGCCTTTAGTCCTTGTTGTTGAGCCACAAGCTCCAGCATGGGCACAGCAAATTGTCCGTTTCCTTCAGACAGGAGAACTTCCCGAAGAGCAAGAAGAAGCGGAAAAAGTAGCCCGACAGTCAAGTATGTACCAGTTTGTTGACAACATACTGTACAGAAGAAGACTCAACGGCGTGAAATTGAAGTGTATTTGCCGGGAAGACGGACAAAAGCTGTTGGCAGAGATACATGGAGGCATATGTGGTCACCACATTGGCGCAAGAGCACTTGCCGGCAAAGCTTTCCGGCAAGGTTTCTTTTGGCCGACAGCCCTCCAGGATGCAACT
Organism: Triticum dicoccoides; assembly: GCF_002162155.2. Taxonomy (NCBI): domain Eukaryota; kingdom Viridiplantae; phylum Streptophyta; class Magnoliopsida; order Poales; family Poaceae; genus Triticum; species Triticum dicoccoides. The sequence goes on along the minus strand of NC_041381.1, from coordinate 526,487,617 downwards.
GCACAAGTAACCAAGTGTGAAGCGTGCCAGTTCCATTCCAAGCAGATACACCAGCCAGCTCAAGCTCTCCAGACGATCCCTTTATCCTGGCCATTTTCGGTCTGGGGGCTCGATATCCTCGGCCCCTTCCCCCGAGCTGTCGGGGGCTTTGAGTACTTATACGTTGCGGTCGACAAGTTCACAAAGTGGTCGGAAGTGGAACCAGTGAGGAAGGTGACAGCACAGTCAGCAGTCAAGTTCTTCAGGTCGATTGTTTGTCGTTTCGGGATCCCTAACAGGATCATCACCGACAACGGCACACAATTCACGAGCCGCACCTTCATGCAATACGTCCAAGACCTTGGCGCCAAGGTCTGCTTCGCTTCTGTTGCTCATCCGAGAAGCAACGGTCAAGCGGAGAGGGAAAATGCTGAAGTGCTGCGTGGGCTCAAGACCAGGACTTTCGACAGGCTGCACAAGTGCGGAAGAAACTAGATCGAGGAGCTGCCGGTGGCTCTTTGGTCGATCAGAACGACGCCAAATCGAGCCACTGGACAGACACCTTTCGCTCTAGTCTATGGAGCAGAGGCAGTTCTCCCCATGGAACTCGTATACGGGTCACCTCGAGTGCTCGCTTATGATGAGCTTGAGCAAGAGCAGCTGCGACAAGATACCAGCAAGCTTTGCACCGCTACCATAGCCGCAAAGTTAATGCCAGAAGCTTCGAGGAAGGCGACCTTGTTCTTCGGCGCGTTCAGTCCGCCAAGAATTCCAACAAGTTGACGCTGAAGTGGGAAGGCCCTTACCGGGTAAAACGAGTCACTAGGCCTGGCGCTGTCCGCCTTGAGACCGAAGATGGCATTCCGGTGAGCAACTCGTGGAACATTGAGCATCTTCGTAAGTTTTACCCGTAGGGCGCGGTTGCCGGAACCTGTTCCGACAACCACCTTTTGTACAAGTCTTGCCGCTGTTGCATGTAATCCTTTGTACAAAGCCGGGCGCAGATCCCGTGCATAAGTAAAACTCATGTGCTTCACACACCTTGTCAGCTTCATGCTTTTTGCTTTACATTTGCATGCTTTACCTGACATTTTGTGCAGCACCTATCCCCGGTAAGCAATAACGCGCCGAAAGGCCCCATATCTATATTTTCTCTTCTTTCTTTTTCTCAAACAAAGGAAAAGAAGGTTTCCTCGCACACAAGTTTGCCCGGGGGGAAGGAGAAGATGATGGTATGGACCAGGCGTCGTTCAAGGAAGATTTGCCTTGCATTTGCCTTGCCGGGAAGCAAACGACAGAAAAGCTAAGTTGCCAAAGTCTGACCAATTAGTTTTAGTTTTTAAGTTATCTTCCTCGAACGACTCTGCTTTGTGCGGAAAACCTGTGCGCGGAGGAACCAGCTCGTAACTAGATGCGCCCTTACTTTGTTTCGAGTCCGCTGATCAACTTAAGTGTGCTGCAACTAGTCGCGACAAGGTTTCTTGTCGGGGCGGCACCGCCAACAGGCTGCTGATGTTCCGCACTCAGCGCTCGCGGCTCGGGTGCCTGCGCCGACAAGTTCCCTAAAAGCGTAGGGTAAAAACATACAAAGCAAAGGATCTAGTAAAGGAAGTAACATAGCAATTGATATCCAAAGATAAAGTTATATTACAAGCTAACTTGTCGCAGCTCTAACAGACTGTTTTCATAACATGATTAGCAGCGACAAGGGAAAACAAGATAAAACGGGCGGCCTAGTCTACACGATCGCCCTCGACCCTCTTGATCCCGCTCACCTTGTCCACAATGGGTGCGACAAGGGCCTTGAGCGCTTCCACGTCGGCATCTGGCGGCAAGGACTTGAGGACGTTGGTGAAGTTGAGGCCTGGGTTGCGGAAAGCCACCTTCATCAGCACCTTCTGAAGAGCGCCGGCACAAATCCTGCTTGACTCGTCGGCCAGTTGCTTTGGGATCTTCTCCCGAAGCCGCTGGAGTGCCGTCGCCACGCCCTTGAAGAATAGACTGAGCTTGGCGCTGGGTTGGAGATGCTCGTCGGAAGAGTACCCGAGGTCTTCCATCCCCAGTTGCGCCAGCTCCCCGTCGATGACTACGGCGATGTTCACCAGACCCTCGGTCCAGTGCTCCATAGTCTCCTTGAATGCATTCTGGGTGACGGCGATGCTTGCCAGCAGCGCCTCGTCGGCCTTGACCTTGTCCGACAAAGTCTTCTCCCGCTCCTTGGTGCCGTTCAGCGTCTGAGTTAGCGTGGTCAGCTTCAGCTCGAGATCCGCGTTGGAGTCCTTGGCGGCACTGAGCTCCCTGCTCCTCTCAGCGAGAAGATCCTGCAGCTCACCATGAGCAGCAGCATCCTTCTCGCACTCGCGCTGGAGCGCGGCAAGCTCCTTGCCGCTCTTCTAGATGTTCGCCTCCAGCTGCGCCACCCTCGCCTCCAGCTCCTTCTTGGCGGCCTCTGCAGTTGCGGTAGCATCCCTTGCTTCCTTCAGAGTCCCGCCAAGTTTTTCCTCGCGCGCGACGAGCTCCTCCTCGTAGCTGTCAAGATAGGCCTTCCGCTTCACCAACTCGCCTTCTCGCGCGGACTGCTTCTTGGCAGCAAGCCTTTGTTCCTCCTCGGCTTCGGCCTTCTCAAGAAGGAAGGCCGTACGCTCCTCTACGAGTCTCTCCCGCTCCTGTGCCAGCGACCGGAGAGCTTCCTGGTTAATGCTCCGGAGCTCCTCTGCGCGCTTCTCCATATCCACTGCCGCCTTCGGGACAAGTGCTTCCCAGGAAGCTAGCTTGGCTTGTCGGGCGCGGTAGAGTGACAGCAGCTTCCGCAGCAGCTGCTCCTCCTCAGGCTCGCCACTGCTGCTTGGCGCGTCGACCAAGGACAGCCCAGCGGAGGCGAGCAGCTCCTCATCAAAAGTTTCTCCTTCGACCGGCGCCCTGGAGCTCGACGCCCAGGGGAGCTTGATGAAGATGCCGTCGCCGGCCTTCAAGTAGGCGCCGGGCTGAGGCTCTTCGGAGCCTGGCTCCACAGCAGCGGCGGAGGGATCAGCGGTCGGTGCAGCGCCTGGCACTCCTGCAGCCTCAGGGCCGTAAGTGCGATCGCCCGACCCCTCACCAGCTTCTGCGCCGGCAGCCTTGGCGGCCTCCTCGCCGGCGGGTTCATCAGCGCTAGCCTCTTCTTCGTTAACGGCGGCGTCGACATTGCTGCCACGCGCGCCTTCCTCGCCAGCGTCTTCAGTCTCCATTGGCTCCGCAGCAGATGGATCTGAAGAACAAAGAAGGGAGAAGAATCAAGCAAATGTGCAAGAAGAAAATCAAAAGAAGAAAAACCCAAGGGCAAGTGTTTAGGCAAGCGGGTTACCTGTGATGGGATCTACGGTCACGGTCTCAGCCGCCGGAGGACCGCTGGCGTCTTCCCTTGCCGGAAAACCAGCCCTTGCCGGAGAGTTCTCCCTCGCCGGAGAGCGCTCCCTTTCCGGGGATTCCACGCTTGGCGACGTAGTCGAAGAGGATGGCGCCTCGGGGGCGGCTTCCGGGCCCTCCTGGTGAGGTTGCTCTGCTCCTGCGCAAATTCAACAATCAAGATGTCAGTAAGAGGAAAAAGCCACCATGAGCGCCTGTTAGCAAGAAGTAAAAATCATGTACTTACGCTGGGGGCTGCGCTGGGGGCTGCTCTACGGAGTAGTGGCCAGGTCCGGCAAGGTGGGCTCAGGCACGCCCCCTGCTGACACGGTAGGATCGTCTTCGATGACGATCACCGAGGCCTTGGCCCTCTTCGCCGCTCTTTGGGCTAGCGTCCTGAAAAGGGATGGGTTCGGATTGAAGCAAGTTAGATACAGAACAAAAGCGACGAAATTGAAGAACAGCGAAGACAGCAAGAAAAGCTTACTCTTCTTCTTCGTCATCGGAGCTGAGCACGGAGAATTCGAAGTCCGGCTCGCCTCCGGTCCGACGAGGCGGAGGAGTGGGTTCCCTTGTCCGCTTGGTGGGGGCGGCGGCGGTGGACCGGGAAGGTCCCGCTCCAGTTGTCGCAGCGGCGGGAGGCGCTCCCGCGGCAACGGTGCTTGCCGCGGTAGAGCGTGTCGCGCGGCTCGGCGGCTGTTGACCCGCCTGCCGCCCCGCCACGTCCGCGGCCCTGCGAAGATGCCTTCTTGGCGGGGCCGGGGGCTCCGCCTGCGGCAAGCTGTCCGAAGGCTCCGGCTCCTCCTCGCCGGGCTCGCTCGGCTCGACTTCGGGGCCGGCAAGATCTTCCTCACCGGCGAACTCCTCGCGCTCGGCAAGGCTTGCCGCCTCTGCTGCCTCTGCCTCCGCCTTGGTGAACCCGAACTCGCCCGCGGCAGCTGCTGCCGCAGCCTCTTCCGCCCTAGTGGCGATGCACTGCAGCTCCTCGTCGCTGGTGTCACGGGTGAGGCTCCTCTGCTCGTCGGCGCGGATCGGCACTTCCTCCAAGCTATCAAAGAACGCCCGCACGATGTCATCTGCCGGATCTTGCCAAGTTGGGGTGATTCCGTGAGAGTCGCACAATGGCATCATCGCGCGGATCCGGTCAAGCGACAAATTGTTGCACAGTGGAATGACGCCCCTCGGCAACAGGAACAGGTGCTGGGGGTCGCGTTTGAAGAGCTCCAGGAGCATTGCATCCAGCTCCAAGATGGTGAAATTGAAGTTGAGGCCCGGGCGCAGCCTCATGATGTCCGCTGAGTTCTTGAACTCCCAGGCAGGCCTCCCTCTCTCCTGCAGGGGGGCGATGCGGCGGCGAAGGAAGTCTGCGCCGATAGCGCCTACAGTGAGCCCGGCAAGCCTAAGGCGGAGGATTCTGGTGATGGCGATCCTCAGCCTATCATCTTCCGGGGCCACGTTGCTCCAATCGTTGCCGCGTACTATTGGGGCTTGCCGCATGGCGGTGAACGGCTGCGGGTTCTCCTCAACGATCCAACACCACTCCGCTCTCCACTCCTCCCATTTGCTACGAAGCTCACCCTCCAGATACGCCTCCTTCTTGCCGACTCTCAAGATCCAGGCAATCCCTCCGGCAAGCGGCTCTCCTCTCTCGACCCGAGGCATGAAGAAATGGCGGAAAAGGGCTACATTGGGGTGGGCTCCGACAAAGTTTTCGCACAAATGTGCGAAAACTGCCATCGTGAGGACGGCGTTGGGGGTGAAATCTAAGAGGCGGAGGCCATATGTGTTCATGATATCACAAAAGAACTCCGAGAAGGGCGGGCAGAGCCCGCAGTAGAAGAAAAGCACGAAGAACGGGTACCCGGTTGGAGCCAGCTCCGATGCGGTGGCCGGGAGTACCCTCGTGCGCGGGTGCGCACACGTCTCCGTCCACCAAAAAAGGTAGTAGTATTCCCTCAGCTCCTTGGCGCCTAGCTGAGGGGGGAAGATGGCCCGCTCCATCCGCAGCGCCGCGAGCCGCTGCGCCTCGGCCGATTTCACACCCTTCCCGTTGTCGGCTTTTGGAGCCATGGCGGAAGTGGCAGGGGAGATCGGCGGCGTGGGGGTGCTGGTGGCGACGGGGGACGGAACGCTGCTCTCTTTCGGCTCTGAGGAGGAGGGGGGAGCGGCGGAGACTTCTGGACTTGGAGCAACGAACGGTGAAGTGGGGAAACTGCCCCTGTTTCCCCTGCTTATAAAGAGGGACAGGGCGGACGTTTCGCCCTTCCGAATAAAGAATCCACCCACGATCTCTCCCATGACGCCGCCTTCGACGCGTGCCGTTAGGGAGGGCGCGGTGGATACGGTGTGAGTAACGGCAAAATCCAGGCCGCGTGTGCCCGTGCCCTGTTTTGGGCCTGGCCCAACAGCGCTCGGCACCGTGTATGGCCCAGGCCCGGGGGCTCCTGTCGGTGTACTAGAATAGGGGTACCCTAGTACCCCGAACTTGTGCATGGGCAGTTGCAGCGCCCCGCGGCAAGGGCTTTCCGGGTGACTGCCAGGATCCTCCTTGGCTCCTTTGGAGCTCTTCAAGCACAAGGTATTTAAGCTCAAGAGACAAGGCCCCGGCAAGAGGAGCTTGCCGGGAAGGCCAACCAAGGCACCTCAAGGCTCGGCGAGCGACAAGCTTCCGGGCCCGACAAGACAACGGCCGCGGCAAGGCGCTTGCCGCGGCAGGCGGCCACTTTGCGCCCGCGCTCCAGCGCATCCACCAACGTGTCGCCCTGAGGGCTTTTCCAGGCACGCGTGGCGGGAGGCTGTGCAGCCAGGGGTGCGCAGTGGCATGCGACGCTGACAAGATCGCCATCGTGGCGAACGGAGGCGTCCCTGGCGGTACTTTTCCTGCACTGTTTGGGCGACGCAGACGGGCATTTAATGCCCTTGTCCCCTGCCGTCAGGGTTAGGTAGGAAACACTGTACAAGTGACTGTACCAACCACCTTACTTTTTACATTTGTACCCTTCTCTGCGTTGCCACCTGTCGGTGACCCCTTTAACGTATAAAAGGAGGCCCATGCGCAACGTAGAGGAGGTTCAACTCTTTCATAAGCCAGGAAAAACACTTAGCTCGCTCTGGAGCAAGAACAGAATAGAATCAGACAAGAAGCAGTAGGAGTGTTATCTCTCCGGAGAGCTTCGAAGCTGGGTAAACTGCTCGTGTGCTCCGCCTCGATCTGCT